>NC_079198.1:141345582-141710582 GCF_029499605.1 Hyla sarda | reverse complement strand
TTCCCTGTGCCTCTGGCTGCAATACAACCCCAAAGCATGATTGATCCACCCCCATGCTTAACAGTTGGACAGAGGTTCTTTTCATTAAATTATGTTCCCCTTCTTCTCCAAACGTACCTTTGCTCATTCCGGCCAAAAAGTTCAATTTTAACCTCATCGGTCCACAGAACTTATTTCCAAAATGCATCAGGCTTGTCTATATGTTTATTTGCAAAGTTCAAATGCTGATTTTTGTGGTGATGACGTAGAAGAGGTTTTCTTCTGATGACTCTTCCATGAAGACCATATTTGTACAAGTATCTCTTTATAGTGGAATAGTGTACCACAACTCCAGTGTCTGCCAGATCTTTCTGGAGGGACTGTGCAGTCAAACGTGGGTTTTGAATAGTTTTTCTCACAATCCTGCGAGCTGTTCTGTCTGATATTTTTCTTGGTCTTCCAGATCTTGCTTTAACTTCCTCTGTTCCTGATGACTGCCATTTCTTAATTACATTCTGAACAGAGGATATTGACATCTGAAAACGTTTTGCTATCTTCTTATAGCCTTCTCCAGCTTTGTGAGCGTCAACTATTTTCAGTTTCAGATTTCTAGACAACTGCTTAGAAGAACCCATGGTGCTGATTGTTGGGGCAAGGTCAGATGAGTCTGGGCATTTAAAACCTTTGAGATTGACATCACGTGGTCTTCCCAGATGATGATTGAGAACAATCCATGACACTGGCAGGTCTCCGCTTTGTAAAAGGGGCAGTGCAAGATATTAACCCTGCAGGGTGCCCAAACTTTTACAGACGCCATTTTTTTGTTTTCTGTTATTTTGAAAGTGTAAATGATGGAAATAAAATGTAACTTTTGGTGACATATTATAAGAATGTCTAATCTGTAATTTGATGACTTTTGGAGATTTTTCCATCTTTCCTTGGCTTCTTTATGCACATTAATATAATTATTACCTGGGGTCCCAAACTTTTGATCCCCACTGTATATACAAACATTGATTGATTTACTAAGAATGTTGTGTAGGTTTCTTTGTAGAGATAGAGATAGTGTCAGGATCCTCCACCTCGTCTTCTCTTTGTACACAGGTCTTATCCAGGCCATTGTATTTCCATGGTAACAAACAACAAAAATCTATAGTTTTTTTTGTATACGGCTTTCAAATATAATGGAAGATATTTATCAAATCCTGTCCAGATGAAAAGTTGCTGAGTTGCCCATAGCAACCAATCAGATCGCTACTTTCACTTTTGAAAAGGCCTCTGAAAACTGAAAGCAGCGATCTGATTGGTTGCTATGAGCAACTCAGCAACTTTTCCTCTTGCAGCTATTGATAAATCTCCCCCATTATGTTTCCATGGTTACCAGCTAATAAGAGGACCTGTACAGCCACGCCCTGCAGTCCACCCCCTCATAGTGCGCCCCCCACTGATCGAGGAATAAGCAGGGGACAGATGAAAAGGGGCAGACGTCAGGATAGATGGTAACCATGGAGACACAGGGAGATTGATCAAAACCTGTGCAGAGGAAAAGTTGACCAGTTGTCCATAGCAACCAATCAGATCGCTGCTTTCTTTTTTCAGAGACCAATCAATTTTTCTCTCCACAGGTTGTGATAATTCTCCCCATTGTGTTTTTTTTTAAAAGATAAAAAACTTATGTCTGTGATATACAGTGGGGGAAAAGGGGACAGTAATAACTGACACACGGGGAGATGAGGGGACAGTAATAACTGATACACAGGGGGGAGATGAGGGGACAGTAATAACTGTGACACATGTGGAGATGAGGGGACAGTAATAACTGATACACAGGGGGGAGAAGAGGGGACAGTAATAACTGATACACAGGGGGGAGATGAGGGGACAGTAATAACTGATACACAGGGGGAGAAGAGGGTCAGTAATAACTGATACACAGGGGAAAGGGGACAGTAATAACTGACACACGGGGAAATGAGGGGATAGTAATAATTGTGACACACAGGGGAGATGAGGGGACAGTAATAACTGATTCACAGGGGAGAAGAGGCGACAGTATTAACTGATACAGAGGGGACAGTAATAACTGATACACAGTGGGTGAAGAGGGGTCAGTAATAACTGATACACAGGGGGGAGATGAGGGAACAGTAATAACTGATACACGGGGAGAAGAGGGGACAGTAATAACTGATACTCGGGGGAGAAGGGGAGAAAAGGGGACAGTAATAACTGATACACAGGGGGGAGAAGAGGGGACAGTAATAACTGATACACAGGGGGAGATGAGGGAACAGTAATAACTGATACATAGGGGGGAGATGAGGGGACAGTAATAACTGATACACAGGGGGAGATGAGGGAACAGTAATAACTGATACATAGGGGGGAGATGAGGGGACAGTAATAACTGTGACACATGTGGAGATGAGGGGACAGTAATAACTGATACACAGGGGGGAGAAGAGGAGACAGTAATAACTGATACACGGGGAGAAGAGGGGACAGTAATAAGATACACAGGGGAAGAAGAGGGGACAGTAATAAGATACACAGGGGGAGAAGAGGGGACAGTAATAACTGATACACAGGGGGAGAAGAGGGGACAGTAATAAGATACACAGGGGGTAGAAGAGGGGACAGTAATAACTGATACATGGGGAGAAGAGGGGACAGTAATAACTGATACACGGGGGAGAAGAGGGGACAGTAATAACTGATACACAGGGGGAGATGAGGGAACAGTAATAACTGATACATAGGGGGGAGATGAGGGGACAGTAATAACTGTGACATGTGGAGATGAGGGGACAGTAATAACTGATACACAGGGGGGAGAAGAGGGGACAGTAAAAACTGATACACAGGGGGGGAGAAGAGGGGACAGTAATAACTGATACACAGGGGGGAGAAGAGGGGACAGTAATAACTGATACACAGGGGGGGAGAAGAGGGGACAGTAATAACTGATACACAGGGGGGAGAAGAGGGGACAGTAATAACTGATACACAGGGGGGAGAAGAGGGGACAGTAATAACTGATACACAGGGGGGAGAAGAGGGGACAGTAATAACTGATACACAGGGGGGAGAAGAGGGGACAGTAATAACTGATACACAGGGGGGAGAAGAGGGGACAGTAATAACTGATACACAGGGGGGGAGAAGAGGGGACAGTAATAACTGATACACAGGGGGGAGAAGAGGGGACAGTAATAACTGATACACAGGGGGGGAGAAGAGGGGACAGTAATAACTGATACACAGGGGGGAGAAGAGGGGACAGTAATAACTGATACACAGGGGGTAGAAGAGGGGACAGTAATAACTGATACACAGGGGGGAGAAGAGGGGACAGTAATAACTGATACACAGGGGGGGAGAAGAGGGGACAGTAATAACTGATACACAGGGGGGAGATGAGGGGACAGTAATAACTGATACACGGGGGGGAGAAGAGGGGACAGTAATAACTGATACACAGGGGGGGGAGAAGAGGGGACAGTAATAACTGATACACAGGGGGGAGATGAGGGGACAGTAATAACTGATACACAGGGGGGAGATGAGGGGACAGTAATAACTGATACACAGGGGGGAGAAGAGGGGACAGTAATAACTGATACACAGGGGGGAGATGAGGGGACAGTAATAACTGATACACAGGGGGGAGAAGAGGGGACAGTAATAACTGATACACAGGGGGGAGAAGAGGGGACAGTAATAACTGATACACAGGGGGGAGAAGAGGGGACAGTAATAACTGATACACAGGGGGGAGAAGAGGGGACAGTAATAACTGATACACAGGGGGGAGAAGAGGGGACAGTAATAACTGATACACAGGGGGGAGAAGAGGGGACAGTAATAACTGATACACAGGGGGGAGAAGAGGGGACAGTAATAACTGATACACAGGGGCGAGATGAGGGGACAGTAATAACTGCGACACACGTGGAGATGAGGGCACAGTAATAACTGATCATATGATGTCACAGACCGTTATGTGCGGCCTCCTGGCTCCTGTGTTTTCGGGCCTTGTATTAGTTATTTTGCCGGTGCCGGCGCGTTGCGGGGAGATTTCCATTGATGGGGTAAACACGTTGCGAAAACAACAAACATTATCCATCTTTCTTCCTCAGAATTTCTATGGGGAGAATGTATCTTTGGCTTTTGTCTTTACTTTGCGGTATATTTTTGCATGTTTTTTTAGTATGTGCCGTTTTGCGCAAAATCTTTCAGAACTTTTAGGCTTCCCTGTATCTCAAGCAACGTTTCGCATTGTGGTGCATCTGACATTGCTCTTTAGTGTACTTGGGCATTTAAACTTCCGTGCTAGATGTTCCGGTGCAGAAATTGCGCCGTGTGCAGCAGAGTCCCATTGAAAACAATAGGATTCTGCTGCAACGGACTTTTCAAGCAGAATTTTTTCCCGTATTTCGCCGTGTGAACATGGCCTGAGACTTTATTGCACATTGATCATACATTGTGTAGATGTAGCAGAGCTGCTCGTGCTTGATGTAGTTATATAGAGTTTGTTTTGGGTACAGTACAATACTTTAACCCAGTGTTTCCCAACCAGGGTGCCTCCAGCTGCGGCAAAACTACAACTTCCAGCATGCCTGGACAGCCGAAGGCTGTCCGGGCATGCTGGGAGTTGTAGTTTTGCAACAGCTGGAGACACTCTGGTTGGGAAACACTGCCTTTTATTTTTTTTTATTATTATTATATTTTTTTAGAATCTTTATTTAGCAATTTTTATTATTATATTATGTTATTTCTTTTTTTTGTTACACTTTTATAGTTCCCATAGGGGAATTGTATGAGCAATCATTTGATGAGCATTTCTTTACTTGCATTTACATCATAAGGCAGTGGTCTCCAAACTGTGGACCTCCAGCTGTTGCAAAACTACAACTCCCAGTGTGCTTGGTGTTGTAGTTTTGCAACAGCTGGAGTTACCCTGCTTGGGAAACTGCCTTAACCCCCTTAAATTCCCTGCAGGCAATGGGTGATTTAAAGTTTTATTATGGGGATGTTTTATTTATTTATGTTTTTGTTTATATATTATATTATAGAAATGTTTATTATTATTTTAATTTTTTTTGGTAAACTTTTTTTTAGTCCCCATAGGGGACTTGAATGATCAGTCGTTTGATGAGCAATTCTTTTATGGCTTATACATTGTATGGCAGTGGTCTCCAAACTGTAGGCCTCCAGCTGTTGCAAAACTACAACACCCAGCATGCTTAACCCTTAAATTCCCTGCTGGCGGTGATTTTAAGGCAATGCAGGGGGTGATTTTAAATTTTATTATGTGGATTTTTTTTAATGTATTTATTTTAATTTTATTTGTATAGTAACGCACGAGTGGATTTAAATTTGTATTATTATTATATTATTATAATTATTATTATTTTTACACTTTTTAGTCCCCATAGTAGACTTTTATGAGTAGTCATTTGATGAGGAATTTCTTTGATTGCATTGTATGACAGTGGTCTCTATAGTGTGGACCTCCAGCTGTTGCAAAACTACATCTCCCAGCATGCCCGGACAGCCTTCATCTTGTCTGGGCATGCTTGTAGTTGTAGTTTTGCAACAGCTGGAGGCTCCCTGGTTGGGAAAACACTGCTTTTAACCCCTTAAATCCTCTGCAATCATGAGATATGACACACATTTGCATAGTTTATTGCTTCGCGGTGTCGCAATTCTGACTTTTTTTAAATTTATTTTCCCTGCCTGATACAAATCAAGGTCACTGCGATCTTCTTCCTCAGAATCGGGGCCGCGTGTCATCCGAAGATGATGAGGGATCAGATCTTTCGTTACTTATTTAAGACTGTTAATGAATTATTAATGCTTTACAGTCCCCTCTCCCTGCAGACAGGAGGCCATTTTTTTCTATTTTTTTTTCCCTTAAGTCGTCACTCGCCATCGATTGTCCTGCGTCGCTGGATTAAAGTGCTCCCAATTCCCCTATGGTACCTTTTTAGGATTTACTATAGGGACAGGAAGTCACTGAGCATAACCTGGGAAAATGGGGCACCGGGGGCACCGAGGTTAAGTGCGTCGGCTCTTACTTTTATTTTTTATGCTTTTCGTATATGTTGCTTTTAGAATTGTATTTTCCGTGCGTTGAGGTTTTGTTTATTGAACAATAAATGAATCACGTGACCAGATCCAACATGGCTTGAAATGCATGAAGTGGGGTAGTACCATATTGCTATGTGTGTGGTGGGGTCTGGCCTGTAGGACCCCCGCTGATCCACACAATAGAGCAGTGAACTTTAGTCTGCCCCCCATTCATATGATGTACATTGTCGGTGTCTGGAAGTGTCGCCGTGAAGGGGCTGCGGCGAGCCTAACGGGTATTGCGGACCCTTTATTCTCCACCGATCTGAAGATCACATGGTATTTATTACCTATATATTCTTATTTTACCTTTTTGGTTTCTCTTTTGGCATCTGCACCCAAGGCACATGAACTGCTGCCAGACACCCCCCAGGACTGGTGCACCGTAATGTCTGTAGCTGCCGGTATCTCAGGGGCCACATATCAGGGTTCCCAGGAGCCACTACATGGAGAGTGCTGGTGTATAAAAACCTACTTGGGCTACAACCATGTTCTCTTTGGCCCTCCAGATGTTGCAAAACTACAACTCCCAGCATGCCCAGACAAGCTGAAGGCTGTCCGGGCATGCTGGGAGATGTAGTTTGGCGACAGGTGGAGGTCCACACTATAGAGACCACTGTCATACAATGCAATCAAAGAATTGTTTATCAAATGACTGCCCGGTGGCTGTCCGGGCATGCTGGGAGTTGTAGTTTTGCATAAGCTGAGACAAAGCCTGTCTGGATGAGCGCTACAAGTTCTGAGAGTTTGACGCAACAATTGTCTCTATATACGGTGCGAGCAGCGTTCCATCGAGCCCCCGACTGTGTAACGTCCAGTGTTACCTGATAATAAGTGAGCGCAGCTCTGGAGTATAATGCAGGATACGCACGCCGCCGCTCGTCTCCACACCAGGGGGGATTATTACTTTGGGGGCGCAGAGTGTTTTATTACCGTGTGCCATCAAACCATAGGAATTTTACCCAAGACAAAGACCCAGTTGTTATGAGCCCCCCCACACCTAATAGTCATTACACGGATATTAGCCCCCACAACAGCTTGTTACTTAATGCGAATCCGGAGAACAGCTGCTCCAAGGGGAGATCGCCTGGGGTCAGTAGGGCTAGAATTCAGATTAACCCCATAATTCATTGGGGTCAAACATTAGGCTGCGATCCCCTAGAAGAGGAAATAGACAGAACAATGATATTGCATGGGAATTATTAGATAGATACATAGATAGAAATATATGAGATAGATAGATATGAGAGATAGATATGAGATGGATAGATAGATAGATAGATATGAGATAGATAGATATGAGATAGATAGATAGATAGATAGATAGATAGATATGAGAGATAGATATGAGATGGATAGATAGATAGATAGATATGAGATAGATAGATATGAGATAGATAGATAGATAGATAGATAGATAGATAGATAGATATGAGATAGATAGATAGATATGAGATAGATAGATAGATATGAGATGGATAGATAGATAGATATGAGATAGATATGAGATAGATAGATAGATAGATAGATAGATACAGTCATGGCCGTAAATGTTGTCCCCCCTGTAATTTTTCTAGAAAATGAAGTATTCCTCACAGGAAAGGATTGCAGTAACACAGGTTTTGCTATACTCTGGATATTCTCCCATCATGCACAGCTCCCGGGACGTGACATCATCATTGAGCAGTTAGACAGAAAACTTCAGAAGCTAATAACTATTGGAAGGATTAAAATTGTTTAATAGAAGTAATTTACAAATCTGTTTAACTTTCTGGAGCCAGTTGATATATATAATAAAAGGTTTTGCCTGGAATACCCCTTTAATATTTGGTTGCACACCCTTTGGAAAAATTGATGAAAGGTGTCCGCATGGTGGATAACCAGCCCCAAACAAGTTCCAAAGATATTCAAGCTGTCCTGCAGGCTCAGGGAGCATCAGTGTCAGCGTGAACTATCTGTCGACATTTATATGAAATGAAACGCTATGGTGGAGACCCAGGAGGACCCCACTATGGAGGAGACCTAGGAGGACCCCACTATGGAGGAGACCCAGGAGGACCCCACTATGGAGGAGACCTAGGAGGACCCCACTATGGAGGAGACCCAGGAGGACCCCGCTATGGAGGAGACCCAGGAGGACCCCACTATGAAGGAGACCCAGGAGGACCCCACTATGGAGGAGACCTGGGAGGACCCCACTATGGAGGAGACCCGGGAGGACCCCACTATGGAGGAGACCCAGGAGGACCCCACTATGGAGGAGACCCAGGAGGACCCCACTATGGAGGAGACCCAGGAGGACCCCACTATGGAGGAGACCCAGGAGGACCCCACTATGGAGGAGACCCAGGAGGACCCCACTATGGAGGAGACCCAGGAGGACCCCACTATGGAGGAGACCCAGGAGGACCCCACTATGGAGGAGACCCAGGAGGACCCCACTATGGAGGAGACCCAGGAGGACCCCACTATGGAGGAGACCCAGGAGGACCCCACTATGGAGGAGACCCAGGAGGACCCCACTATGGAGGAGACCCAGGAGGACCCCACTATGGAGGAAACCCAGGAGGACCCCACTATGGAGGAGACCCAGGAGGACCCCACTGCTGACACAGACATAAAAAGAGACTACATTTTACCAAAATGAACTTGAGTAACCAAAATCCTTCTGGGAAAACGTCTTGTGGACAGATGAGACCAAGATAGATCTTTTTGGTAAAGCCCATCATTCTACTGTTTACCGAAAACGTAATGAGGCCTACAAAGAAAAGAGCACAGTACCTACAGTGACATATGGGGGAGGTCAGTGATGTTTTGGGTTGTTTTGCTGCCTCTGGCACTGGGGGCCTTGAATGTGTACAAGACATCATGAAATCTGAGGATTACCAATGGATTTTGGATCGCACTCTACAGCCCAGTGTCAGAAAGCTGGGTTTGTGTCCGAGATCTTGGGTCTTCCAGCAGAACAATGACCCCAAACATACGTCAAAAAGCCCCAGAAATGGATGACAACAAAGCGCTGGAGAGTTCTGAAGTGTCAGCAATGAGTCCAGATCTAAATCCCATTGATCACCTGTGGAGAGATCTTATAATTACTGTTGGGAAAAGGCGCCGTCCAATAAGAGACCTGGAGCAGTTTGTAAAGGAAGAGTCCAACATTCCGGCTGAGAGGTGTAAGAAGCTTATTGATGGTTATAGGAAGAGTGGTCCAACATTCCGGCTGAGAGGTGTAAGAAGCTTATTGATGGTTATAGGAAGAGTGGTCCAACATTCCGGCTGAGAGGTGTAAGAAGCTTATTGATGGTTATAGGAAGAGTGGTCCAACATTCCGGCTGAGAGGTGTAAGAAGCTTATTGATGGTTATAGGAAGAGTGGTCCAACATTCAGGCTGAGAGGTGTAAGAAGCTTATTGATGGTTATAGGAAGAGTGGTCCAACATTCAGGCTGAGAGGTGTAAGAAGCTTATTGATGGTTATAGGAAGAGTGCTCCAGCATTCCGGCTGAGAGGTGTAAGAAGCTTATTGATGGTTATAGGAAGAGTGCTCCAACATTCCGGCTGAGAGGTGTAAGAAGCTTATTGATGGTTATAGGAAGACACTGATTCCAGTTATTTTTTCCAAAGGGTGTGCAACCAAATATTAAGTTAAGGGCGCCAATAATTTTGTCCAGACCATTTTTGGACATTATGTCCAAATAGCTTTTTTTCCTCCTTTTTTGGTTTAGCTCCAATACACACAAAGGGAATAAACATGTGTATAGCAAAACATGTGTTACTGCAATCCTTTCCTGTGAGAAATACTTCATTTTATAGAAACATTTCAGGGGGGACAACATTTACCGCCATGACTGTATATTATTATGGAGGAGGCTGCGGAGGGTCTTATATATTATTATGGAGGAGGCTGCGGAGGGTCTTATATATTATTATGGAGGAGGCTGCGGAGGGTTTTATATATTATTATGGAGGAGGCTGCGGAGGGTCTTATATATTATTATGGAGGAGGCTGCGGAGGGTCTTATATATTATTATGGAGGAGGCTGCGGAGGGTCTTATATATTATTATGGAGGAGGCTGTGGAGGGTGTTATATATTATTATGGAGGAGGCTGCGGAGGGTCTTATATATTATTATGGAGGAGGCTGCGGAGGGTCTTATATATTATTAGGGAGGAGGCTGCGGAGGGTCTTATATATTATTATGGAGGAGGCTGCGGAGGGTCTTATATATTATTATGTAGGAGGCTGCGGAGGGTCTTATATATTATTATGGAGGAGGCTGCGGAGGGTCTTATATATTATTATGGAGGAGGCTGCGGAGGGTCTTATATATTATTATGGAGGAGGCTGCGGAGGGTCTTATATATTATTATGGAGGAGGCTGCGGAGGGTCTTATATATTATTATGGAGGAGGCTGCGGAGGGTCTTATATATTATTATGGAGGAGGCTGCGGAGGGTCTTATATATTATTATGGAGGAGGCTGCGGAGGGTCTTATATATTATTATGGAGGAGGCTGCGGAGGGTCTTATATATTATTATGGAGGAGGCTGCGGAGGGTCTTATATATTATTATGGAGGAGGCTGCGGAGGGTCTTATATATTATTATGAAGGAGGCTGTGGAGGGTCTTATATATTATTATGGAGGAGGCTGCGGAGGGTCTTATATATTATTATGGAGGAGGCTGCGGAGGGTCTTATATATTATTATGGAGGAGGCTGCGGAGGGTCTTATATATTATTATGGAGGAGGCTGCGGAGGGTCTTATATATTATTATGGAGGAGGCTGTGGAGGGTCTTATATATTATTATGGAGGAGGCTGCGGAGGGTCTTATATATTATTATGGAGGAGGCTGTGGAGGGTCTTATATATTATTATGGAGGAGGCTGCGGAGGGTCTTATATATTATTATGGAGGAGGCTGCGGAGGGTCTTATATATTATTATGAAGGAGGCTGTGGAGGGTCTTATATATTATTATGGAGGAGGCTGCGGAGGGTCTTATATATTATTATGAAGGAGGCTGTGGAGGGTCTTATATATTATTATGGAGGAGGCTGCGGAGGGTCTTATATATTATTATGGAGGAGGCTGCGGAGGGTCTTATATATTATTATGGAGGAGGCTGTGGAGGGTCTTATATATTATTATGGAGGAGGCTGCAGAGGGTCTTATATTATTATGGAGGAGGCTGCGGAGGGTCTTATATATTATTATGGAGGAGGCTGCAGAGGGTCTTATATTATTATGGAGGAGGCTGCGGAGGGTCTTATATATTATTATGGAGGAGGCTGTGGAGGGTCTTATATATTATTATGGAGGAGGCTGCGGAGGGTCTTATATATTATTATGGAGGAGGCTGCGGAGGGTCTTATATATTATTATGGAGGAGGCTGTGGAGGGTCTTATATATTATTATGGAGGAGGCTGCAGAGGGTCTTATATTATTATGGAGGAGGCTGCGGAGGGTCTTATATATTATTATGGAGGAGGCTGTGGAGGGTCTTATATGTTATTATGGAGGAGGCTGAGGAGGGTCTTATATTATTATGGAGGAGGCTGCAGAGGGTCTTATATATTATTATGGAGGAGGCTGCGGAGGGTCTTATATATTATGGAGGAGGCTGTGGAGGGTCTTATATATTATTATGGAGGAGGCTGCGGAGGGTCTTATTATTATGGAGGAGGCTGCGGAGGGTCTTATATATTATTATGGAGGAGGCTGCGGAGGGTCTTATATATTATTATGGAGGAGGCTGCGGAGGGTCTTATATATTATTATGGAGGAGGCTGCGGAGGGTCTTATATATTATTATGGAGGAGGCTGCGGAGGGTCTTATATATTATTATGGAGGAGGCTGCGGAGGGTCTTATATATTATTATGGAGGAGGCTGTGGAGGGTCTTATATGTTATTATGGAGGAGGCTGAGGAGGGTCTTATATTATTATGGAGGAGGCTGCAGAGGGTCTTATATATTATTATGGAGGAGGCTGCGGAGGGTCTTATATATTATGGAGGAGGCTGTGGAGGGTCTTATATATTATTATGGAGGAGGCTGCGGAGGGTCTTATTATTATGGAGGAGGCTGCGGAGGGTCTTATATATTATTATGGAGGAGGCTGCGGAGGGTCTTATATATTATTATGGAGGAGGCTGCGGAGGGTCTTATATATTATTATGGAGGAGGCTGCGGAGGGTCTTATATATTATTATGGAGGAGGCTGCGGAGGGTCTTATATATTATTATGGAGGAGGCTGCGGAGGGTCTTATATATTATTATGGAGGAGGCTGCGGAGGGTCTCGTATATTAGGTTGGTCTCCTGTTTCTTTCCTGTCCTCCCTGCGCTCTTGTCGGTGGTCTGCGCTCCTGTCGGTGGTCGGCGCTGTTGTCGGTGGTCTGCGCTCTTGTCGGTGGTCTGCGCTCCTGTCGGTGGTCTGCGCTCTTGTCGGTGGTCTGCGCTCTTGTCGGTGGTCTGCGCTCTTGTCGGTGGTCTGCGCTCCTGTTGGTGGTCTGCGCTCCTGTCGGTGGTCGGCGCTGTTGTCGGTGGTCTGCGCTGTTGTCGCTGGTCTGCGCTCCTGTCGCTGGTCTGCGCTGTTGTCGGTGGTCTGCGCTCCTGTCGGTGGTCTGCGCTCTTGTCGGTGGTCTGCGCTCTTGTCGGTGGTCTGCGCTCTTGTCGGTGGTCTGCGCTCTTGTCGGTGGTCTGCGCTCTTGTCGGTGGTCTGCGCTTTTGTCGGTGGTCTGCGCTCTTGTCGGTGGTCTGCGCTCTTGTCGGTGGTCTGCGCTCTTGTCGGTGGTCTGCGCTCTTGTCGGTGGTCTGCGCTCCTGTCGGTGGTCTGCGCTCCTGTCGGTGGTCTGCGCTCCTGTCGGTGGTCTGCGCTCCTGTCGGTGGTCTGCGCTCCTGTCGGTGGTCTGCGCTCTTGTCGGTGGTCTGCGCTCCTGTTGGTGGTCTGCGCTCCTGTTGGTGGTCTGCGCTCCTGTTGGTGGTCTGCGCTCTTGTCGGTGGTCTGCGCTCCTGTCGGTGGTCTGCACCCTTATCCTACTTACCCTACTATACCTCAACCTTATGTTACTTACCCAACTATACATCACATTTCTCCTTCTTACCCCATTATACATCACCCTTATCCTTCTTACCCCACTATATACCACCCTTATGTTTCTTACCCCACTATATACCACCCTTATCCTTCTTACCCCACTATATACCACCCTTATGTTACTTACCCCACTATATACCACCCTTATGTTACTTACCCCACCATATACCAGCTATATGTTACTTACCCCACCATATACCGCCCTTATGTTTCTTACCCCACTATATACCACCCTTATGTTACTTACCCCACCATATACCGCCCTTATGTTACTTACCCCACCATATACCGCCCTTATGTTTCTTACCCCACTATATACCACCCTTATGTTACTTACCCCACTATATACCAGCTATATGTTACTTACCCCACCATATACCGCCCTTATGTTTCTTACCCCACTATATACCACCCTTATGTTACTTACCCCACTATATACCAGCTATATGTTACTTACCCCACTATATACCGCCCTTATGTTACTTACCCCACTATATACCGCCCTTATGTTACTTACCCCACTATATACGACCTTTGTTTCTTACCTCACTATATACCACCCTTATGTTTCTTACCCCACTATATACCACCCTTATGTTTCTTACCCCACTATATACCACCCTTATCTTTCTTACCCCACCATATACCACCCTTATGTTTCTTACCCCACTATATACCACCCTTATGTTTCTTAGCCCACTATATACCACCCTTATGTTTCTTACCCCACTATATACCACCCTTATGTTTCTTACCCCACTATATACCACCCTTATGTTTCTTACCCCACTATATACCACCCTTATGTTTCTTACCCCACCATATACCACCCTTATGTTTCTTACCCCACTATATACCACCCTTATGTTTCTTAGCCCACTATATACCACCCTTATGTTTCTTACCCCACTATATACCACCCTTATGTTTCTTACCCCACTATATACCACCCTTATGTTTCTTACCCCACTATATACCACCCTTATGTTTCTTACCCCACTATATACCACCCTTCTGTCCAGATATACAGGATTTTCTCAGGAGACCAGCTATAATGGTAATAGACGGAGCAATTACATGAAGTGCTAAGTCAGTGAAGAAATGTGCTGTGTACAAGGTGCCAATCCCATTGTGCCCACTCCGCCGCATCAGCTTGGCAGAGTACACGGTGCTGCGTACGGCAAACATCACTTTCTAGTAAATTCTTAGGTGGCTTTCTAATGCGTCTAACATTTAAACAAACCTCAGTGACGCCCCAGAAGTTTTTTATGGCTCTGGGTCCAGGTGCTGAGACCCCCACTGACCGCTGGAATGAAGGGACAGAAGCGTGCGGCGGCGGCGGCATTCACTGTTCACGTCTATAGTGAGCTGTATATGGAATTACAATGGAAGTCTATGGAACGTCAAGGTCCTAGCAAAAGCCCGGGCTCCTTGGGATGTGCCACCTTCTAGAGATGGGAAGTGGTCTGTGGTCACCACCTGCAGAACCACTCCATTATTGGAGGTGTCTTGCTAATTGCCTATAATTTCCACCTGTTGTCTGTTCCATGTGAAATTGATTGTCAATCAGTGTTCTTCCTGAGTGGACAGTGGGATCTCACACAAGTGTCAGGGACTTGGAGTGGTTGTTCTGGTTCCTAGTGATGGTTCTGGCTCCTAGTGATGGTTCTGGTTCCTAGTGGTGGTTCTGGCTCCTACTGATGGTTCTGGTTCCTGGTGATGGTTCTGGCTCCTAGTGATGGTTCTGGCTCCTAGTGATGGTTCTGGCTCCTAGTGATGGGTCTGGCTCCTAGTGGTGGTTCTGGTTCCTAGTGATGGTTCTGGTTCCTAGTGGTGGTTCTGGCTCCTAGTGATGGTTCTGGCTCCTAGTGATGGTTCTGGCTCCTAGTGATGGTTCTGGCTCCTAGTGATGGGTCTGGCTCCTAGTGGTGGTTCTGGCTCTAGTGGTGGTTCTTGCTCCTAGTGGTGGTTCTGGTTCCTAGTGGTGGTTCTGGCTCCTAGTGGTGGTGGTTCTGGCTCCTAGTGGTGGTGGTTCTGGCTCCTAGTGGTGGTTCTGGTTCCTAGTGGTGGTTCTGGTTCCTAGTGGTGGTTCTGGTTCCTAGTGATGGTTCTGGTTCCTAGTGATGGTTCTGGCTCCTCGTGTTGGTTCTGGTTCCTAGTGGTGGTTCTGGTTCCTAGTGGTGGTTCTGGTTCCTAGTGATGGTTCTGGTTCCTAGTGGTGGTTCTGGTTCCTAGTTGTGGTTCTTGCTCCTAGTGGTGGTTCTGGTTCCTAGTGGTGGTTCTGGCTCCTAGTGATGGTTCTGGTTCCTAGTGGTGGTTCTGGCTCCTAGTGGTGGTTCTGGCTCCTAGTGGTGGTTCTGGTTCCTAGTGGTGGTTCTGGTTCCTAGTGGTGGTTCTGGTTCCTAGTGGTGGTTCTGGTTCCTAGTGGTGGTTCTGGTTCCTAGTGATGGTTCTGGCTCCTAGTGATGGTTCTGGCTCCTAGTGGTGGTTCTGGCTCCTAGTGGTGGTTCTGGCTCCTAGTGGTGGTTCTGGCTCCTAGTGTTGGTTCTGGTTCCTAGTGGTGGTTCTGGCTCCTAGTGGTGGTTCTGGTTCCTAGTGGTGGTTCTGGTTCCTAGTGATGGTTCTGGTTCCTAGTGGTGGTTCTGGTTCCTAGTGGTGGTTCTGGTTCCTAGTGATGGTTCTGGTTCCTAGTGGTGGTTCTGGTTCCTAGTGGTGGTTCTGGTTCCTAGTGGTGGTTCTGGTTCCTAGTGGTGGTTCTGGCTCCTAGTGATGGTTCTTGCTCCTAGTGATGGTTCTGGCTCCTAGTGGAGGTTCTGGTTCCTAGTGATGGTTCTTGCTCCTAGTGGTGGTTCTTGCACCTAGTGATGGTTCTGGTTCCTAGTGGTGGTTCTGGTTCCTAGTGGTGGTTCTGGCTCCTAGTGGTGGTTCTGGTTCCTAGTGGTGGTTCTGGTTCCTGGTGGTGGTTCTGGTTCCTGGTGATGGTTCTGGTTCCTGGTGATGGTTCTGGTTCCTGGTGGTGGTTCTGGTTCCTGGTGGTGGTTCTGGTTCCTGGTGGTGGTTCTGGTTCCTGGTGATGGTTCTGGTTCCTGGTGATGGTTCTGGTTCCTGGTGGTGGTTCTGGTTCCTGGTGATGGTTCTGGTTCCTAGTGTTGGTTCTGGTTCCTGGTGATGGTTCTGGTTCCTGGTGATGGTTCCCGCTCCCATTCGTAGTTGACTTTCCTGTACACTTTTATGTCTCTGCCTCGAGTCTTTGGGCCACATCACCCTCTGTGACTCTTCTAAACTTCTCGCCCGATCTCCTTCCCTTTTGGCTACGACAAGTATCTCGTACAACAAATTAGTGAACAATGTCGGTGGAAATCAACACTTTGTAATTAGTGAGAAAATAACCCTTTCCTCTTTATAGCTTCGGCCTTTGTTGTGTTGTTTGAGGACAAAGCTGAACTAGGATCGGGGCCTCAGATTACGTTATAAAACACTTACGGATTAAGTAGCACCCCGCCAGCGCCCATTGTCCTCTACATCTCAACAAGACCTTTTTTCTAACCAGTGGCTGAAAGAAAAGCTGCTGAAATTTACACTCTCCCCATGGCGGAGGGCGCGGATCCGATCCCGTCAGCGCAGTCACCTTCACAGCAGACAACACCGCAGGTTCGCTCAGAGAAGACGGAAATCTGGCGCGGTCTCCTGTCTGGTAAGTGACATAAGAAAATCCTCTCCGCTCCTTCATGAAATCTTCTCACATCAAAGAGCTGAGATACCGATGATACCAGCGCACCGCGTCCTTCACAGCTTTATTTACAATTGCGGAATGTATTGTTCTTGGTTTATCTATCGTTTACTATAACTGAGACCAAGGAGGCGATGATCAGAATTATTACTGTATCTTATAGATCTCTGTAGCCTAAATATAATATCATGACAAATAGATAGATAGATAGATAGATATGAGATAGATAGATAGATATGAGATAGATAGATAGATATGAGATAGATAGATATGGAATAGATAGATATAAGATAGATATGAGATAGATAGATATGAGATACATAGATATGAGATAGATAGATATGAGATAGATAGATATGAGATAGATAGATATGAGATAGATATGAGATAGATAGATAGATATGAGATAGATAGATAGATATGAGATAGATAGATAGATATGAGATAGATAGATAGATATGAGATAGATAGATAGATAGATATGAGATAGATAGATAGATATGAGATAGATAGATATGAGATAGATAGATAGATAGATATGAGATAGATAGATATGAGATAAATAGATAGATAGATATGAGATAAATAGATATGAGATAGATAGATATGAGATAGATAGATATGAGATAGATAGATATGAGATAGATAGATATGAGATAGATAGATATGAGATAGATAGATAGATATGAGATAGATAGATAGATAGATATGAGATAGATAGATAGATAGATATGAGATAGATAGATAGATAGATATGAGATAGATAGATAGATAGATATGAGATAGATAGATAGATAGATATGAGATAGATAGATAGATAGATAGATATGAGATAGATAGATAGATAGATATAGATATGAGATAGATAGATAGATATGAGATAAATAGATATATAGATAGATATGAGATAGATAGATAGATAAATAGATAAATTGATGTGAGATAGATAGATAGATAAATATGAGATAGACAGACATATATATATATATATATATACACACATACAAATACAGTACATACACATATAAAAGGAGATTTTTCGAACCTTGTGCAATCAGATTACTGCTTTAATTTTTAAGAGGCCTTTTTAAAAATGAATGCTGGAATCTAATTGGTTGCTGCTCTATCTCATATTTATCTATTTCATTTCTAGCTATCTATCTCATATCTATCTATCTATCTCATATTTATCTATCTCATATCTATCTCATATCTATCTATCTATCTATCTCATATCTATCTACCTCATATCTAATATCTATCTATCTCATATCTATCTATATGTCTCATATATATCTATCTATCTCATATCTGTCTATCTATCTCACATCTATTTATCTATCTCATATCTATCTATCTCCTATTTATCTATCTCATATCTATCTATCTCCTATTTATCTATCTCATATCTATCTATCTCATATCTATCTATATGTCTCATATATATCTATCTATCTCATATCTGTCTATCTATCTCACATCTATTTATCTATCTCATATCTATCTATCTCCTATTTATCTATCTCATATCTATCTATCTCCTATTTATCTATCTCATATCTATCTATCTCATATCTATCTATCTCATATCTATCTATCTCATATCTATCTATCTATCTATATATCTCATATCTATCTATCTCATATCTATCTATCTATCTATCTATCCATATATCTCATATCTATCTATCTATCTATCTCATATCTATCTCATATCTATCTATCTCATATCTATCTATCTATCTCATATCTATCTATCTCTTATCTATCTATCTATCTCATATCTATCTATCTATCTATCTCATATCTATCTATCTCATATCTATCTATCAATCTAACGATCTCATATCAATCTATCTTATTTACTTTGAATATCTGACATTAGACAGATCAGGTTACATCCTGCCCATAGAAGTCTATGGAGATTGAAAGAGGGAGAGGAGGAGGGGGAACAGCTGAAGAAAGATAGAAGCATGCAACGGTAACACTCATTATTAAAGGGGTTCTCCGGTGGAAAACTTTTTTTTTTTTTTTAATCAACTGGTGCCAAAAAGTTAAACAGATTCTATTTTAAAATCTTAATCCTTCCAGTACTTATCAGCTGCTGTATGCTCCACAGGAAGTTGTGTAGATCTTTCCAGTCTGATCACAGTGCTTTCTGCTGCCACCTCTGTCCATGTAAGGAACTGTCCGGAGTAGAAGCAAATCCCCATAGCAAACCTCTCCTGCCCTGGACAGTTCCTGACATGGACAGAGGTGGCAGCAGAGAGCACCGTGATCAGACGTGACAGAAGTACACAATTTCCTCCTTATTATACAGCAACTGATAAGTACTGGAAGGATTAAGATTTTTAAATAGAAGTAATTTACAAATCTGTTTTAACTTTTTGGTACCAATTGATTTTATAGAATTTGTTTTCCACCGGAGTACCCCTTTTTAACTTTGAAAACTTTGAAACATTTTTGGATTTTGATACAGATTTGTTGCAGAGATGTGAAGAATTATCTACTGTAGATTTATGCAACACAAAAATACAAAATGTTTTTTTTTTTTCTGCTATTGAAATTTTGCAGAAAATGAACTTTCTGCAGATTTTTTATTCCGCTCTGTTGGTTTTTCAGATTTTGTTTTTTTTTCCTGCAACATCTAAACTATTTGAATATTTAGTACAAAGCTGTGACAGAACAATTGGCTGCAAATATCCGCTGCGGACCGTCCGCAATGTCTGACTGCAGTGAAATCCGCAGCGAGTGTAAATGCGGCCGAAGCTGCGGCTCAGGAGTTTCGACCTCTCCTTTTACTGCAGTGTTCTGCGCGCTGCCTCCCTCTTGTGGACACAGAGAGATGTTGTAACTGCAAAGTGAGGAAAGTTCCTTAATTCCCCAATCTATTACAGCGGTCCCTCAAGTTACAATATGAATTGGTTCCAGGACGACGATTGTATGTTGAAACCATTGTATGTTGAGACCAGAACTCTATGGAAACCTGGTAATTTGTTCTGAAGCCACCAAAATGTCATCCAAAAAAATAGGAAAAAGTGAGAATAAAAAAAAAAAATAAGTAGATAACTAATATAGATAAATCAAGTCCTTACATATAGAAGTAAGGAAGATCTGCTGGGAGCTGTAATCACTGTCTATGTCAGTGTTTCCCAGGCAGGGAGCCTCCAGCTGTTGCAAAACTACAACTCCCAGCATGCTGAGAGTTGTAGTTTTGCAACAGCTGGGGGCACCCTGCTTGGGAAACACTGGTCTATGTAGAGGACAGGAGCTTCTTCAGGGTCCTGTACAGTACATGAAATGTCCTAAAAAAAAAGTAACATGGAGCCGCCCTCACCTGGTGTCCAAAGGAGCAGGTAACCCTGGTACAGGTAAAGAGTACAGAACATGTAATACAACCCAATACTGTAGGGGGCGCTACCAGACACCAGTCAGTGCATACACTTCAGTAATACAGGTAAAGAGTACAGAACATGTATTACCTCCCTGTACTGTAGGGGGGCGCTACCAGACACCAGTCAGTGCATGCACTTCAGTAATACAGGTAAAGAGTACAGAACATGTAATACCGCCCTGTACTGTAGGGGGCGCTACCAGACACCAGTCAGTGCATACATTTCAGTAATACAGGTAAAGAGTACAGAACATGTAATACCTCCCTGTACTGTAGGGGACGCTACCAGACACCAGTCAGTGTATACACTTCAGTAATACAGGTAAAGAGTACAGAACATGTAATACCTCCCTGTACTGTAGGGGGTGCTACCAGAAACCAGTCAGTGCATACACTTCAGTAATACAGGTAAAGAGTACAGACCATGTAATACCTCCCTGTACTGTAGGGGGCGCTACCAGACACCAGTCAGTGCATACACTTCAGTAATACAGGTAAAGAGTACAGACCATGTAATACCTCCCTGTACTGTAGGGGGCGCTACCAGACACCAGTCAGTGCATACACTTCAGTAATACAGGTGTTTTACCAGTAAATTGCCCATTCTGATTGGTTGGTTCTTCCGGCCATTGACACGTTTCACAGATCTGGATTATGTTCGTAGCATTGTATGTTGAGTCTGGTTTCAAGTTACAATGGTCCAGAAAAGACCATTGTATGTTGACACTATTGTATGTTGAGGCCATTGTAAGTTGACGGATCACGGTACTTCCTATTCCAATACTGTAGGAGCGCCATATCATACCATGGAGGCCACATACTCCTCTGTATTACATATCATACAATGGAGGCCACATACTCCTCTGTATTACATATCATACAATGGAGGCCACATACTCCTCTGTATTACATATCATACAATGGAGGCCACATACCCCTCTGTATTACATATCATACAATGGAGGCCACATACCCCTCTGTATTACATATCATACAATGGAGGCCACATACCCCTCTGTATTACATATCATACAATGGAGGCCACATACCCCTCTGTATTACATATCATACAATGGAGGCCACATACCCCTCTGTATTACATATCATACAATGGAGGCCACATACCCCTCTGTATTACATATCATACAATGGAGGCCACATACTCCTCTGTATTACATATCATACAATGGAGGCCACATACCCCTCTGTATTACATATCATACAATGGAGGCCACAAACCCCTCTGTATTACATATCATGCAATGGAGGCCACATACCCCTCTGTATTACATATCATACAATGGAGGCCACATACCCCTCTGTATTACATATCATACAATGGAGGCCACATACCCCTCTGTATTACATATCATACAATGGAGGCCACAAACCCCTCTGTATTACATATCATACAATGGAGGCCACATACTCCTCTGTATTACATATCATACAATGGAGGCCACATACCCCTCTGTATTACATATCATACAATGGAGGCCACATACCCCTCTGTATTACATATCATACAATGGAGGCCACATACCCCTCTGTATTACATATCATACAATGGAGGCCACATACCCCTCTGTATTACATATCATACAATGGAGGCCACATACCCCTCTGTATTACATATCATACCATGGAGGCCACATACTCCTCTGTATTACATATCATACAATGGAGGCCACATACCCCTCTGTATTACATATCATACAATGGAGGCCACAAACCCCTCTGTATTACATATCATGCAATGGAGGCCACATACCCCTCTGTATTACATATCATACAATGGAGGCCACATACCCCTCTGTATTACATATCATACAATGGAGGCCACATACCCCTCTGTATTACATATCATACAATGGAGGCCACAAACCCCTCTGTATTACATATCATGCAATGGAGGCCACATACCCCTCTGTATTACATATCATACAATGGAGGCCACATACCCCTCTGTATTACATATCATACAATGGAGGCCACATACCCCTCTGTATTACATATCATACAATGGAGGCCACAAACCCCTCTGTATTACATATCATACAATGGAGGCCACATACCCCTCTGTATTACATATCATACCATGGAGGCCACATACCCCTCTGTATTACATATCATGCAATGGAGGCCACATACTCCTCTGTATTACATATCATACAATGGAGGCCACATACCCCTCTGTATTACATATCATACAATGGAGGCCACATACCCCTCTGTATTACATATCATACAATGAAGGCCACATACCCCTCTGTATTACATATCATACAATGGAGGCCACATACCCCTCTGTATTACATATCATACAATGAAGGCCACATACCCCTCTGTATTACATATCATACCATGGAGGCCACATACTCCTATGTATTACATATCATACAATGGAGGCCACATACCCCTCTGTATTACATATCATACCATGGAGGCCACATTCTCCTCTGTATTACATATCATACAATGGAGGCCACATACCCCTCTGTATTACATATCATACAATGGAGGCCACATACCCCTCTGTATTACATATCATACAATGGAGGCCACATACCCCTCTGTATTACATATCATACAGTGGAGGCCACAAACCCCTCTGTATTACATATCATACAATGGAGGCCACATACCCCTCTGTATTACATATCATACAATGGAGGCCACATACCCCTCTGTATTACATATCATACAATGGAGGCCACATACCCCTCTGTATTACATATCATACAATGGAGGCCACATACCCCTCTGTATTACATATCATACAATGGAGGCCACATACCCCTCTGTATTACATATCATACAATGGAGGCCGCATACCCCTCTGTATTTCACACCATTTCTTATACGGGGGTAATGTGGTTCTGTAATTGGACATAAAGGAAATTACAGATTGACAAAGTTTATATTGTTTTGAATGTATCCATTATGATTACAATTAGAGAATCTGTCACTTTAACCCAGCGTTTCCCAACCAGGGTGTCTCCAGCTGTTGCAAAATGACAACTCCCAGCCAAAGGCTGTCCATGCATGCTGGGAGTTGTAGTTTTGCAACAGTCGGAAGCACACTGGTTGGGAAACACTGAACTACAGAGCTGTTTTTTTTGTTTGATCCCCGATGATGATCTGTTGTTTTTATTGCTGATTTATTATTTTTATATGTTTGATAACTGGGCACCTGACAAATCTGTTGTGTGCCAGGACTATATATTTTATTATTATTATTATCATCATATTCAGAAACAGCTTCACTTCCTTTGTGTTTTGCACATTTTCCCCTTATGTGCTTTGAGCACTTCACCTCCGACATGTTTTGCAGACTTCACCCCCTATGTGTTTTGCTCACTCCACCCTCTACATATTTCGAACACTCCACGTCCTGATGTGTTTTGCACGCTTCACCCCCTACATATTTGCTTGATTCACCCCCTACATGTTTTGCACACTTGACCCGACATGTTTTTCAGACTTCACCCCCTATGTGTTTCGAACACTTCACCATCTACATATTTTGAACATTTCACTCCCTGACGTGTTTTTCATACTCACGTACGTGTTTTGCACCCGTCACACCCTATGTACCCTTTGCACATATTTTTCACACTTGACCCGACATGTTTTGCAGACTTCACCCCTATGTGCTTTGAAAACTTCACCCCTGACATGTTTTGCTCACTTAACCCTCTACATATTTTGAGCACTTCACTCCCTGACATGTTTTGCACACTTCACCCCTCACGTACGTGATTTGCACACTTCACCCCCTACATGTTTTGCAGGCATCACCCCCTACATGTTTTGCTTACTTCACCCTCTACATATTTTGAACACTTCATTCCCTGAGGTGTTTTGCACACTTCACCCCTCACTTACATGTTTTGCTCTCTTCACCCCTTATGTATGTTTTTTGCACACTTCACCCCTCACGTACATGTTTTGCTCTCTTCACCCCTCACGTACGTGTTTTGCACGCTTCACCCCCCCATGTACATCTTTTGCATTCTTCACCCCCTACATGTTTTGCTCACTTCACCCTCTACATATTTTGAACACTTCACCTCTACATATTTTGAGCACTTCACTCCTTAACATGTTTTGCACACTTCATCCCCTACGTATCTTTCACACTTCACCTCTACATGTTTTGAGCACTTAACTCCCTAACGTGTTTTGCACACTTCACCCCTCACGTAGGTGATTTGCACACTTCACACCCTACATGTTTTGCAGGCATCATCCCCTACATGTTTTGCTTACTTCACCCCCTACATATTTTGAACACTTCACTCCCTGTCTTATTTTGCACACGTCACCCCCCACGTACGTCTTTTGCATGCTTCACCCCCTACATGTTTTGCTCACTTCACCCTCTACATATTTTGAACACTTCACCTCTACATATTTTGAGCACTTCACTCCCTAACGTGTTTTGCACACTTCATCCCCTAAGTATCTTTCACACTTGACCCGACATATTTTGCACCCTTTACTCCCTACGTGTTTTGCACACCTAACCCCTGAGGGGTTTTGCACACTTCACCTTGCACAAATGTAATTTCCTCTCGCCCTCTATCACCCATTGATCTGTCATTGTCTGTAGAATCTTGTCAGCTTTAGCATCTACCACACTGGCCCAGATTTTCTAAGATTCTCCGTTTTTTACAATCCCGCTACATTAGGATTATAATTTCTTATCCCGCTCGATTTATTATCCTCTTATTTCCGCTTAGTGTATTCTTCACATTAGACTTTGTGCCCCTATTTGTGCCGATCACTTCACTAATGTGATGACGGCCCAATGTGCGAACACCAGCCTAAATTTACTAAACTAAAAGACGCCATTTTTTTATTGTTTTGTATTTTTAGGATGTTTTTTTTTTTTGTGTGTTTCCCAAATGATTTATCAAGTGTTTGCGCACTTAAAAAAAACTACTAGATAGAGTAAACAGCAAGTAGCCTTTCAGTAAATGTGATAGAATGTGTAGTAGAACCCTAATGCAATGTTTTCTAAACAGTGTGCCTCCAGCTGTTGCAAAACTACAACTCCCAGCATGCCCGGACAGCCGTTGGCTGTCCGGGCATGCTGGGATTTGTAGTTTTGCAACATCTGGAGGTCCACAGTTTGGAAACTGATTACAATTATGGCAAGCAAAAAAAACAAAAAAAATAAGTAAAAAAATAAATATTTGGGAAATGTGCCGGCGTAGACTTCTGCTATACGTCACGCCAATTGTTTGGTAATAAATTCTAGTAATTGTGTTGGGGCCTGGTCTGTTATTTTGGAACAGTGCTGACAAAGGCGAAAAAAACGTAACTGAAGAAAATATTTGAGCAAAACCAGCCTTGCGCAAAAGTTTGAGACTTTCGGGCATGCTGGGGAGTTGTTGTTTTGCAACAGCTGGAGGCACACTGTTTGGAAAACACTGCCGTAGTGCATAGGGGTTTTCAAACCCCCAACAATTTTAGAAAATTTTAGAAAAAATTGAAAGTCTCCGGAAAAATTGAAACTTGCAGAGTGGAGAAGTTTTACAAATACGAAATGTTACACTGGAAACATAAAATGCAGTGTATGTAGGTCGATGTTTAATGGTAGATAGAAAAGTAAAGCTTAAAGGGGAACTCCGGTGAAAAACAATTTTTTTTAAATCAACTGGTGCCAAAAAGTTATAAAGATTTGTAAATGACTTCTATGTAACAATCTTAATCCTTCCAGTACTTATCAGCTGCTGTATGCTCCACAGGAAGTTGTTTGGTTCTTTCCAGTCTGACCACAGTGCTCTCTGCTGACACCTCTGTCTGTGTCAGGAACTGTCCAGAGCAGGAACAAATCCCCATAGCAAACCTCTCCTGCTCTGGACAGTTCCTGACATGGACAGAGGTGTCAGCAGAGAGCACTGTGGTCAGACAGAAAGGAAATTCAAAAAAAGAATTTTCTATGTAGTATACAGCAGCTAATAAGTACTGGAAGGATTAAGATTTTTTAATAGAAGTAATTTACAAATCTGTTAAACTTTTTGGCACCAGTTGATTTGAAAAAAAATAAAAGAAAAAAAATTGCTTTTCACCGGAGTACCCGTTTAATCAGTAAATAATAAACGAAATTTGCTTTTTAAATTTTTATTTTGCAACAAAATAGCTTGAGGTGTAACATCGGTGCTCTCCTTTAAAAAATATAAATAATAAAAAATAAATCAATTGAAAAAAAGCAAAAACACAAAATATATGAAGTCTAATCCGATCCATTCTCTGAACTCTGTCGTCTTTTATTATTTAGTAAATAAACTAATTATTTATCATTATAAAAGAACAGATTCCTCATTCCAATTTTTTTTTTTTTTGTTAAATCTTTAAAACAACAAAGAAAAAATACAAACAAATAATGTTATTGGGAACTATTTTTTCCCCAATTTTTCCCAGGCCTTCCCATCTTTAGCCGCCATGCGGTTCTATTGCGTCATAATGAGACAATTTGTTGGAAAAACTGTAGGAAACCCCTTAGTAAATATCTGGGGACAGAGAATAACCCCAGAGGACGAGCCGCCATTTAGAGTTTCTTCTGCTTTGTGGATCTCAAAATTGGGAAAAACCTGACAGAAACAAAAAACTAAGAAACAAATAAAAAGTGTCGTCTTTCAGTTTAGTAAATCTGAATTATATTTATATCGTAGGATTCTGATACTTTTCGCTCTTTGTTTTCTTCTTTCTTGCTCTGAGTTCTGACCCAAAATTTCCGTATTTTCTGTCGTAGATTGTAGACGGCGAGCAGCGCGTTGAGCTCAGCCCCCGAAGCTGGCTCCATGTATCCGGAATCCACCACAGACTCCCCCGCTAGACTATCACTGCGTCAGACTGGCTCTCCAGGAATGATTTACAGGTAAGTGCTGCCTCCCTTTACTATCGGGTACCGTTCACACTGCGGCAATTCAGCGCGGATTCCGTTTATGGCAGCCTCCTGCCCTTTAAATGGGATTCTGCTGCTCAGTTCACTTGGCGCAATTTTTTTTGCAGAAAAGTTCTGCCATGGATCTGCGTTCCGCCGAAAGAATGAGCATGTTTGTTCTTTCGACGGAATCTACACGCTAAGTCCCAATAAGGTTAAGGTCACACGCTACTCACCGCCCATAGAGTCAGCCTCCTACTTTTCCCGAGTGTCCTGGTTTGTCTGCTCGTAGTAGCCATCCGCCGCTACGAGCAGACACAAACTGAGCTGTGAATCGCGCATGCGCAGCACACTCACAGACATCACGGCCGCTCGGCATAGCAGAGGGAGCGACAGCGATGTCTGAGTACACTGCGCATGCGCACACGTGACTTGCAGCTCAATCTGTGTCTTCTTGCAGCGGCGGATTGCTGCTAGGAGCGGATAAACCAGGACACTCGGGCAAAATAGGAGACTGATTCTAGGGACGGTCATTAGGGCGTCACATATGCTGCGGATGCACGACGTCTAGAGTATCCCTTAAAGGCGTACTTTACTGCCCTAGTGTTCAGAAAATTTTGTTCCGAACGCTGGGTGCAGGCTGCGGGGGTTGTGAATTCCCTGCCACGCCCCCTTGTGATGTCACGTCACACCCCCTCAATTCAAGTCTATGGGAGGGGGTGTGACTGGCACGCCCCCTCCCATAGACTTGCATTGAGGGGGCATGGAGTGACATCACAAGGGGCGGTACTGTGATGTCTTGACCCCTGCAGCCCGCACCCAGCGTTCGGAACAAAATGTTCTGAACACTAGGGCAGTGGAATACCCCTTGAGGGGAACGAAAGTAAATAAAAACTTATCCCCTATCCTGTGGATGTTGCTGATTACAGGGGTCCAACCCTCTCACGATCAGCTATGTATTCCCAATCCACAGGACAGGAAGTTTGTAAATACTGGAGTCCCCTTTAATAACTGGGACTTTGAATTCAAACGCTTTATTTCTGCCTCAACCCAATAGAAATTACAGAAATTCTCCAGTGTGAACTGACCCTTATACTTTATTATTGATGAGTTCCCCCAGTTTTATTATTCTTTTCTGTGGTTATTTTTATATACTTATTATATTGACATATTGTTGTCTGGAGTCCGCTAAACTGGGAGATGTTTGTACGGACAGAGTTCTTCTCTGGAGCCTAAATGTTCAGATTGCCGGGCTGGAGATTGCGGGGGGTCCCGGCAGTTGGACCCCTGAGATCAGACATCTAATCCCTTATCCTTTGCATAGACGATAAGATGTCTAGCAACTGAGTACCCCTTTAAGGACTAAGGACGTACCTGTACACCCTGAAACCTTAAGGGAAGCGGAGTAGAAGAAGAAGCCGGGTTCTTGGCACAGTCCACCAGTCAGAGAATGATGTGAATCTCACAGATAACTTTATTAATCATACATAACGCGTTTCGAGGCTTAGTTGCCTCTTCGTCAGATGTGTCGGCTTTTTCTTCTACTCCGCTTCAATGTTGCCACCGGCCAGGAGACGTCCACGCCGACACCGGGAGGCTGCACCACGTATACCTTATATGCCTGTATAGTGGTTGTGTCTGATACACAACCCAACAGGATGAGCAGACCTTTAAAGGGGTCCTCCGCCCCTATCCAAAGGATAGGGGATAAGATGTCCGATTGCGGGGTTCTCACGGTTGGGCACCCCACTATCTCCCTGCTGCACCCGGCGTTCTCTTAGAGCACTGGGTGCAGCGCCGGAGGCTCGTGGCTTCACAGTCGTGCCACGTTCGGGACGTCGCTACCACGCCCCCTCAATGCAAGTCTATGGGAGGGGGAGTGACAAAGTCACGCCCCCTCCCATAGACTTGCATTGAGGAGGCATGACCGTGACATCACGAGCCTCCGCATCGCCAGTCATCTGGCACAGAGCCAAGTTTGCTCCGTGCACCGGATGTCTGGGATGCCTCAGCCGAGATCGTGTGATCAGACATCTTATCCCCTATCCTTTTGGTTAGGGGATAAGATGTCTAGGGGCGGAGTACCCTTTTAAGGGGCTTACCCAGTTGTTCTCCTCTACTTTTATAGCTTTTATATACTGCCCTGTAGGAAACTCTGCTTTCTTTTTACTTTAGATATATTGCTGAATCCATAAAGGGGTACTCCGGTGGAAAAAACATTTTTAAATCAACTGGTGCCAGAAAGTTAAACAGCTTTGTAATTGACTTCTATTAAGAAATATTTACCCTTCCAGTACTTTTTAGCAGCTGTATGCTAGAGGAAATTATTTTCTTTTTTGTCTTGACCACAGTGCTCTCTGCTGACACCTGATGCCCGTATCAGGAACTGTCCAGAGCAGTATAGGTTTGCTATTGGGGATTTTCTCCTCCTCTGGACAGTTCCTGATACGGGCATCAGCAGAGAGCACTGTGGACAAGACAAAAAAGAAATTCAAAAAGAAAAGAATTTCCTCTGTAGTATACAGCTGCTAAAAAGTACTGGAAGGCTTAAGATTTTTTAATAAAGTCCTTTACAAATCTGTTTAACTTTCTGGCACCAGTTAATTAAAAAAAAATAAAAAATGTTTTCCACCATTAAAAGCGAGTGCAGCAGAGCAATGAGTGCGAGCCACTATCAGTAGCCAGACACTCACAGCTGATGACAGACAGGGGGCCATCCCATTTAACCCTTTAGGCACCGTGATTAATGCTGATCACGGCATCTAAAATGAAAGTAAAAGTTGCCGTTAGCTCAAGGGAGCTCACGAACCCCCGTGATGTAATAGTGGGGGTAGGATGAGCTAAAATGTGGGGGTCCCCTTACCTGCCGCCGATCTAATAATGTAGCCTGACTTTGCCAGGCTATATCAGCGGATCGCCGATCATACTGTATCATGCTATATTATAGGCGTAGCATTATACACTGAATGCAATCGAATGATTCTATATAAAAGTCCTCTATAGGGACTTAAAAAGTGTCAAATAACAAAAAATAAAAAATGTTTGTAAAACCCCTCCCCTAATAAAAAAAATAAACAAAATCTCCATTATTTTCCCATTTTACAAATGAAAAGAATTAACATATTTGGTATCCAAATAGAGATGAGCGAATTTACAGTAAATTCAATTCGTCGCGAACTTCTCGGCTCGGCAGTTGATGACTTTTCCTGCATAAATTAGTTCAGCTTTCAGGTGCTCCCGTGGGCTGGAAAAGGTGGATACAGTATTAGGAGACTCTTTCCTAGAACTGTATCCACCTTTTCCAGCCCACCGGAGCACCGGAAAGCTGAACTAATTTACGCAGGAAAAGTCATCAACTGCCGAGCTGAGAAGTTCGTGATGAATTGAATTTACTGTAAATTCGCTCATCTCTATTTCCAAACTTATAAAATATGATTTTTATGATCCCGCTCGGTAAATCTAAAATAAAATTACAAACACCAAAAATACTGATATTTAATCATATATCAGAAAAAATGTATAAAAAACTATCAAAAAGTCCCATCCAAAAAAAATGTTACCGTTAAAACTACAGATAACGGCACAAAAAAATTACCGTCATACATCCCTGTATACCGAAAAATAAAAAAGTTATAGGGGTCGGAAAAGGACAATTTTATGCATATAAATTTTGGTAAAACAAAGTTTGCATTTTTTTTTTAAAGCAGTAAAATAATAGAAAAACTATAAATTGAGGATCGTTTTTATGGCATCGACCTACGGTATAAAGAGAATTCATTACTTTACCATAAAGTGCCCTGCGTAAAAGCCGAACCCACCAAAAGTTATAAATGTCCGCCCACAAATAATAATTTTTTGGTTTTGTGGTACGTTTTATGGTAAAATGAAAGGTGTCATTACAAGGTACAGATGTTCACCCAAAAAGCCTCATATGGGTCTGTAGGTGAAAAAATAAGAGTTATGGATTTTATAAAGAGAGGAGGAAAAAACCAAAACGCAAAAATGAAAATGGGTTGTGTCCTTAAAGGGGTACTCCAGTGGAAAACTTTTTTTTTTTTTTTTTTTTTTAAATCAACTGGTGCCAGAAAGTTAAACAGATTTGTAAATTACTTAATCCTTCCAGTACATTTTAGGGGCTGTATACTACAGAGGAAGTTATTTTCTTTTTGGATTTCTCTGATGTCATGACCACAGTGTCTCTGCTGACCTCTGCTGTCCATTTTAGGAACTGTCCAGAGCAGCATAGGTTTTCTATGGGTATTTTCTCCTGCTCTGGACAGTTCCTAAAATGGACAGCAGAGGTCAGCAGAGAGCACTGTGCTAGTTATGTCAGAGAAATCCAAAAAGAAAAGAATTTCCTCTGTAGTATACAGCCCCTAAAATGTACTGGAAGGATTAAGATTTTTATATAGAAGTAATTTACAAATCTGTTTAACTTTCTGGCACCAGTTGATTTAAAAAAATAAAAATAAAAATAAAAAGTTTTCCATCGGAGTACCCCTTTAAAGGGAAATTATGCACCCACACCTGTTTTGTGGCATACAAAAGTCTCAAACTTTTGCATAAGGCCCAGTTTTGCTTATTCATTTGCTTCTGTTACGTTTTTCTGCTTTTGACAGAACCATCACAAAATAACACACATTTACTAGAATTTTTTACCAAAAAATGGTGATTTATAGCAGAAATCTACACCTGCACATCGATGACATAGGTTGCACCAAATTAAAAAATTGCTCAAATATTTATTTTTTTACTTGCTACAATTGTAATCAGTTTCTGAACTGTAGACCTACAGATGTTGCAAAACTACAATGTCCGGGCATGCTGGTAGTTTTGCAACAGCTGGAGGCACATTGGTTGGGAATCACTGCAGCAGAAGATAAATAAGAACATTCCTGTTCATTGACAGCAAGCATAGATCTTGAAAGTTTAAAGTGGTCATCCAGGAAAAACCTTTTTTTTTTTTTTTTTTTTTTTTTTTTTATATATCAACTTGCTCCAGAAAGTTAAACAGATTTGTTAATGACTTCTATAAAAAAAAATTCTTAATCCTTTCAGTACTTAAAAGCTGCTGACGTTGAGTTGTTCTTTTCTGTCTAAGTGCCCTCTGATGACACCTGTCTCGGTAACTGTCCAGAGTAGAAGCAAATCCCCATAGCAAACCTCTTCTACTCTGTGCAGTTCCCGAGACAAGCAGAGATGTCAGCAGAGAGCACTGTTGTCAGAAAGAAAAGAACAACTCAACTTCAGCAGCTAATAATTATTGGAAGGATTAAGATTTTTTAATAGAAGTAATTTACAAATCTGTTTAACTTTCTGGAGCCAGTTGATATAAAAAAAAAAAAAAAAGGTTTTTCTGGAATACCCCTTTAATGGAGCTAAGGCACAAAGTTAAAGGGGTACTCCGGTTTTGAAAAATGTATCCACATGATAGGGCATACGTGTCTGATGGTGGGGGGTCTGACCGCTGCGCCCGGCTCTTCTTGTGCACAGAGTGAGAGTCGATGACCCCCTTGCATCTCAGACACTTACCCCCTATCCTGTGGATAGGGGGATATACTTTTCAAAACCGGAGTAGGCCTTTAAATTTAAGGTTGCAAAACTTTTTCTTTATACTTAACTTTTTCTAGGATTTCCCTTAGGATCGGCCATTAAGGATCCCGCCCCTGTGTCCTCCCAACCAGCAGCCCCCATCACTGCATTACTGACCCCATGACGCACTCCTCCGGAGTGACAGGGCTTTGGCGCACCTTTCCATCTGGCACATTGATGCCAATGGCTGTCCGGGCATGCTGGGAGTTGTAGTTCTGCAACTGCTGAAGGTACCCTGGTTGGGAAACACTGTTCTATTGAGTCAATGACACACACACCTCATCCCTCCTGGGTATGTCCATTTTTCCGTTTTGTCACTAGATGGCGCTATTACCCCATATATCCCAATATATAGGCCGCATGGTCCGTCGCCAGCGCTCACACTCCAGTATTGACAATTTGCAATGTGATGTGTGGAATCTTTCTCTCTTTTCCTTCATGCTTCCCAAAGTGCTCGATATGGGAGTCCCAAACGCCAACTTCAGTTTTACAGGTACCACGGACCCCGTGTGTTGTTGTTGTTGTTATTCCCTTATGTTTTCTATCTGTATCACTAATGCATGACTATAGGATTTAAAGGGACACTCCACTTTTGTAACCAGTGTATCTTATCGCACCAATGCATTTAGAATGCAAAAAGAAGCAACTCTGCAACTAGTCTTAGTTAAAATATATATATATATATAAACAAACAATAAATTAATGACTTACCGTTTAGTGTCTGCGTCTCCCATGCCACGCCTATGTGTCTCTATAGTGACAGAATGCAAAGAAAGCCTGCACTCACCGATCCGGCCACCGTATCGCAACGTTTGACCTACTTTTTGTTCACCTGGCAGAAGAACATGGGCAGGAATTAGGATGGAAGATAGTTCCAGACTACGCATAGCCTGTTTGTAGTCTGTTGCCATAGAGACATATAGGTCTGCATAGGAGCTGTGTGCAGAATACGGTAGGAGATTTTCAAAGAAAGATGTAGGCCAAGTTGCTTCTTTTCTCATTTTAGATACAATGCATCGATAAATAAAAATCTCTCGGGAGGGTGTACCGTCCCTTTAAATCCAGACATGAGCATTTCATGGTTTTTGTGGAATAATATAACTAAATTAAACACTGTTTTCTTCTTTGTCGCTGTGGTAAGTTTGACTTGTTTGCGTGATTTTTTAAATTTTTTAAATTTTTTTTTTTAACCCCTGACGTGGTGATAGAGGTAACAACTAAAATCTGTGTGAAAATTATTGATCATGGGGGGAGGGGGCAGATTCACCCCAAAGACGGTGAGGACCCTAATATGAGCGTCCTCTCTGCACCTACATTAGGTAGATTCTACAACAGTGTTTCCCAACCAGGGTGTCTCCAGCTGTTGCAAAACTACAATTCCCAGCATGCCCGGACAGCAAACGGCTGTCCGGGCATGCTGGGAATTGTAGTTTTGCAACAGCTGGAGGCACCCTGGTTGGGAAACACTGGTCTTCAGTAACTTGCATAGTTTTATAAGTCAGTGCTGCAGAGCTGAACATCGCACTGGAATTTGAGTCAACGTTGCGACCCCGGAGTCCTGCTTTGAGTTTTCTGGTCTCTATAGGACATATACAATGGTTTCTCCTCCTTCTCACATTCATTAAAGGGGTACTCTGGTGGAAAACTCTTTTATATATATATATATTTTTTTTTTAATCAACGGATGCCAGAAAGTTAAACAGATTTGCAAATTACTGCTATTAAAAAAATCTGACTGTACTCCTTCCAGTACTTAATAGCGGCTGTATACTACAGAGGAGATTCTTTTCTTTTGGGATTTCTTTTCTGTCACGACCACAGTGCTCCTTGCTGACTTTTACTTCACATGGGTAAAAAATATGGACAACAAGAAAGGAAAACAAAAACCTATACCGTATATACTCCAGCATAAGCCTAGTTTTTCAGCACGATTTTTCGTGCTGAAAACGCCCCCCTCGGCTTATACTCGAGTGAACAAAAAAAAAAACGTTTTTGGCTTTAGCTGTGAGGGGATGGTCCCGGCCGTCCATCTCCACCTGTCAATCCCTTATCAGTGGTCTTCAACCTGCGGACCTCCAGAGGTTGCAAAACTACAACTCCCATAATGCCCGGACAGCCAACGGCTGTACGCCATTGACCGTGTGGTTTAATTAACAATATATATTTATAATTCGGACATTTCCGCACGCGGCGATACCATATCTTATTTTTATTTACACTGTGTTTTTTTTTTTTTTTAATGGGAAAAGGGGGGTGATTCAAACTTTTAATAGGGAAGGGGTTAAATGATCTTTATTCACTTTTTTTTCACTTTTTTTTTTTTTTGCAGTGTTATAGCTCCCATAGGGACCTATTACACTGCACACACTGATCATTGTTATCCCATAGGGACCTATAACACTGCACACACTGATCATTGTTATCCCATAGGGACCTATAACACTGCACACACTGATCTCTTATACTGATCATTATTATCCCATAGGGACCTATAACACTGCACACACTGATCTCTTATACTGATCATTGTTATCCCATAGGGACCTATAACACTGCACACACTGATCTCTTATACTGATCATTGTTATCCCATAGGGACCTATAACACTGCACACACTGATCTCTTATACTGATCATTATTATCCCATAGGGACCTATAACTCTGCACACACTGATCTCTTATACTGATCATTGTTATCCCATAGGGACCTATAACACTGCACACACGGATCTCTTATACTGATCATTATTATCCCATAGGGACCTATAACACTGCACACACTGATCTCTTATACTGATCATTGTTATCCCATAGGGACCTATAACACTGCACACACTGATCTCTTATACTGATCATTGTTATCCCATAGGGAACTATGACACTGCACACGCTGATCTCTTATACTGATCATTGTTATCCCATAGGGACCTATAACACTACACACACTGATCTCTTATACTGATCATTGTTATCCCATAGGGACCTATAACACTGCACACACTGATCTCTTATACTGATCATTGTTATCCCATAGGGACCTATAACACTGCACACACTGATCTCTTATACTGATCATTGTTATCCCATAGGGACCTATAACACTGCACTCACTGATCTTTTACATCGATCATTGGTTTCTCATAGGAATCCAGTGATCGATGATTCTGCCGCTTGATTGCTCATGCCTGGATCTCAGGCACTGAGCAGTCATTCGGTGATCGGACAGCGAGGAGGCAGGTAGGGACCCTCCGGCTGTCCTGTAAGTTGTTCGGGATGCCGTGGCTATCCCGAACAGCCCACTGAGCTAACCGGCACTTTTTACTTTCACTTTTAGCCGCGTGGCTCAGCTTTGAGCGCGGCTAAAGGGTCAGTGCCGCGCGCTATTAGCGGCGGGTCCTGGCTTCACTATGACGCCAGGCCCGCCGTGATATGATGCGGGGTCACCGTGGGACCCCGTGTTATATTACGGGAGCGGGGACCAAGGAAGTACTCATATGTCCTTGGTCCTTAAGGGGTTAAATAAAAAAATTTAAATTTTTTTTTTCCACCGGAGTACCCCTTTAAAGGGGTACTCCGATACTAGACCTCTTATCCCCTATGCACTGGATAAGGGGATAAGTGTCTGATCATGGTGGATCTGGCCTCTTGGCCCCTCACGATCAGACATCTTATTCCCTAGATAAGATGTCTAGTACCGGAGTACCCCTTTATTCCTAATACTTACCTGTCCGTCCTATAAATGTTCTTAGTAGGGGGGTTCACAATACGCTACATGACATTTTATTTTGCAGAATAGAAAAACGTATATTCCACTGTGTACGGCAAAGAAAAGTATCATTCGCAATTCGTTTTCCATAATGTAAATGAACAGGAAATAAGTTTTTTATTTAATTTTCAAGGGTATAAAAAAGGAAACAAAAACGCAGTGTAAACACGGCCTGATTGGTAGAGCCATCCTCATGACTGCCCCCACGCATCCCAGCGCAATGTTTCCCAACCAGCGTGCCTCCTGCTGTTGCAAAACTACAACTCCCAGCATGCCCGGACAGCCGTTGGCTGTCCGGACATGCTGGGAGTTGTAGTTTTGCAACAGCTGGAGGCGCACTGGTTGGGAAACACCGATCTAGCAGTTCAAACTCCTTTTCTCAGGATATGTTCACATCGCTGATTCCTTTAACATTTAGCGAGAAAAAAAATTCTCCATGTCAGGTTTTTTTTTTCGCCACTAAAATCATGAAAAAGAAATACCAGGTGATAACGGATCCACGGGGGACCCCTTTAAATGTGAATTGGTGTCCGATATCACAACCTCTGTCCCCGCTCCGTTATCAGCAGTCGTAACGGAGCTTTACAACGCTGGTGCGAACACAGACTTAGGCTATGAACGATCCAAACTTTATTCTGTATTTTTTATTTTTTTTTTAGAGCATTTATGTAAAATAAAAACAAAAAAAAAACTTAAACAACTGTGTATTAGTATAAGCGTTTTTAGTTTTCCCTTTATTTCTTAAGTCATGTGGTTCGAGCATCATGTGACTCAGATTTCTATTGAAGAATTGATGGGGGTGGGGGGGGGGGTAGTCTTGAGACCAACATACTTGGCGTTTTTTTTTCTACCTACAGAAAACTATGGGAGGAAAATGCCACAGAGTCGTATACATAAAAAAAAATATATATATATATATACTCAGAGCATGCCACCATTTTGAAAAACGGCCACTGAGCTTAGAAACGGGAACAAAATAAAAAATAAATGAAAAAAATAAAAAAATAAAAAATGACGTTTTCTGGTTTTAGTCATAGAAATATGGTTTTCCACAATAACACGGTCTGTTTCCAGCCTCAGGCATAATCCACGTAGTTTAATATGGCGAAAAAATTACGCTTGGGAGTTCTGGTGCAGCAGATTCCCGTTGTTTTCGGGTGTAGTAGCTTCCCGTTGTTTTGGGTGTAGCAGCTTCCCGTTGTTTTTGGGTGTAGTAGCTTCCCGTTGTTTTCGGGTGTGGTAGCTTCCCGTTGTTTTCGGGTGTAGTAGCTTCCCGTTGTTTTCGGGTGTAGTAGCTTCCCGTTGTTTTCGGGTGTAACAGCTTCCCGTTGTTTTCGGGTGTAGTAGCTTCCCGTTGTTTTCTGGTTCAGTAGCTTCCCGTTGTTTTCGGGTGTAGTAGTTTCCCGTTGTTTTCGGGTGTAGTAGCTTCCCGTTGTTTTCGGGTGTAGTAGTTTCCCGTTGTTTTCGGGTGTAGTAGCTTCCCGTTGTTATCGGGTGTAGTAGCTTCCCGTTGTTTTCGGGTGTAGTAGCTTCCCGTTGTTTTCGGGTGTAGTAGCTTCCTGTTGTTTTCGGGTGTAGTAGCTTCCCGTTGTTTTCGGGTGTAGTAGCTTCCCGTTGTTTTCGGGTGTAGTAGCTTCCTGTTGTTTTCGGGTGTAGTAGCTTCCCGTTGTTTTTGGATGTAGTAGCTTCCCATTGTTTTTGGGTGTAGCAGCTTCCCGTTGTTTTCTGGTTCAGTAGCTTCCCGTTGTTTTCTGGTTCAGTAGCTTCCCGTTGTTTTCGGGTGTAGCAGCTTCCCGTTGTTTTCGGATGTAGCAGCTTCCCATTGTTTTTGGGTGTAGCAGCTTCCCGTTGTTTTCTGGTTCAGTAGCTTCCCGTTGTTTTCGGGTGTAGTAGTTTCCCGTTGTTTTTGGGTGTAGTAGCTTCCCGTTGTTTTCGGGTGTAGTAGCTTCCCGTTGTTTTCGGGTGTAGTAGCTTCCTGTTGTTTTCGGGTGTAGTAGCTTCCCGTTGTTTTTGGATGTAGTAGCTTCCCATTGTTTTTGGGTGTAGCAGCTTCCCGTTGTTTTCTGGTTCAGTAGCTTCCCGTTGTTTTCTGGTTCAGTAGCTTCCCGTTGTTTTCGGGTGTAGTAGCTTCCCGTTGTTTTCGGGTGTAGCAGCTTCCTGTTGTTTTCGGGTGTAGCAGCTTCCCGTTGTTTTCGGGTGTAGAAGCTTCCCGTTGTTTTTGGGTGTAGTAGCTTCCCGTTGTTTTTGGGTGTAGTAGCTTCCCGTTGTTTTCGGGTGTAGTAGCTTCCCGTTGTTTTTGGGTGTAGTAGCTTCCCGTTGTTTTTGGGTGTAGTAGCTTCCCGTTGTTTTCGGGTGTAGTAGCTTCCCGTTGTTTTCGGGTGTAGTAGCTTTCCGTTGTTTTTGGGTGTAGTAGCTTCCCGTTGTTTTCGGGTGTAGCAGCTTCCCCTTGTTTTCGGGTGTAGTAGCTTTCCGTTGTTTTCGGGTGTAGTAGCTTCCCGTTGTTTTTGGGTGTAGCAGCTTCCCGTTGTTTTCGGGTGTAGTAGCTTCCCGTTGTTTTCGGGTGTAACAGCTTCCCGTTGTTTTCGGGTGTAGTAGCTTCCCGTTGTTTTCTGGTGTAGTAGCTTCCCGTTGTTTTCGGGTGTAGTAGCTTTCCGTTGTTTTTGGGTGTAGTAGCTTCCCGTTGTTTTCGGGTGTAGTAGCTTCCCGTTGTTTTCGGGTGTAGTAGCTTTCCGTTGTTTTCGGGTGTAGTAGCTTCCCGTTGTTTTCGGGTGTAGAAGCTTCCCGTTGTTTTCGGGTGTAGAAGCTTCCCGTTGTTTTCGGGTGTAGCAGCTTCCCGTTGTTTTCGGGTGTAGCAGCTTCCCGTTGTTTTCGGGTGTAGCAGCTTCCCGTTGTTTTCGGGTGTAGTAGCTTCCCGTTGTTTTTGGGTGTAGTAGCTTCCCGTTGTTTTCGGGTGTAGCAGCTTCCCGTTGTTTTCGGGTGTAGCAGCTTTCCGTTGTTTTCGGGTGTAGTAGCTTCCCGTTGTTTTCGGGTGTAGTAGCTTTCCGTTGTTTTCGGGTGTAGTAGCTTCCCGTTGTTATCGGGTGTAGTAGCTTCCCGTTGTTTTCGGGTGTAGCAGCTTCCCGTTGTTTTCGGGTGTAGCAGCTTCCCGTTGTTTTCGGGTGTAGCAGCTTCCCGTTGTTTTCGGGTGTAGCAGCTTCCCGTTGTTTTTGGGTGTAGTAGCTTCCCGTTGTTTTCGGGTGTAGCAGCTTCCCGTTGTTTTCGGGTGTAGCAGCTTTCCGTTGTTTTCGGGTGTAGTAGCTTCCCGTTGTTTTCGGGTGTAGTAGCTTTCCGTTGTTTTCGGGTGTAGTAGCTTCCCGTTGTTATCGGGTGTAGTAGCTTCCCGTTGTTTTCGGGTGTAGCAGCTTTCCGTTGTTTTCGGGTGTAGTAGCTTCCTGTTGTTTTCGGGTGTAGTAGCTTCCCGTTGTTTTCGGATGTAGTAGCTTCCCGTTGTTTTTGGGTGTAGCAGCTTCCCGTTGTTTTCTGGTTCAGTAGCTTCCCGTTGATTTCTGGTTCAGTAGCTTCCCGTTGTTTTCGGGTGTAGTAGCTTCTTGTTGTTTTCGGGTGTAGTAGCTTCCCGTTGTTTTCGGGTGTAGTAGCTTCCCGTTGTTTTCGGGTGTAGTAGCTTCCCGTTGTTTTCGGGTGTAGTAGCTTTCCGTTGTTTTCGGGTGTAGTAGCTTCCCGTTGTTTTTGGGTGTAGTAGCTTCCCGTTGTTTTTGGGTGTAGTAGCTTCCCGTTGTTTTTGGGTGTAGTAGCTTCCCGTTGTTTTCGGGTGTAGTAGCTTCCCGTTGTTTTCGGGTGTAGTAGCTTCCCGTTGTTTTCGGGTGTAGTAGCTTCCCGTTGTTTTTGGGTGTAGTAGCTTCCCGTTGTTTTCGGGTGTAGTAGCTTCCCGTTGTTTTCGGGTGTAGTAGCTTCCCGTTGTTTTTGGGTGTAGTAGCTTCCCTTTGTTTTTGGGTGTAGTAGCTTCCCTTTGTTTTTGGGTGTAGTAGCTTCCCTTTGTTTTTGGATGTAGTAGCTTCCCGTTGTTTTCGGGTGTAGTAGCTTCCCTTTGTTTTCGGGTGTAGTAGCTTCCCTTTGTTTTTGGGTGTAGTAGCTTCCCGTTGTTTTTGGGTGTAGTAGCTTCCTGTTGTTTTCGGGTGTAGTAGCTTTCCTTTGTTTTTGGGTGTAGTAGCTTCCCGTTGTTTTCGGGTGTAGTAGCTTTCCTTTGTTTTTGGGTGTAGTAGCTTCCCTTTGTTTTTGGGTGTAGTAGCTTCCCGTTGTTTTCGGGTGTGGTAGCTTCCCGTTGTTTTCGGGTGTGGTAGCTTCTTGTTGTTTTCGGGTGTAGTAGCTTCTTGTTGTTTTTGGGTGTAGTAGCTTCCCGTTGTTTTCTGGTTCAGTAGCTTCCCGTTGTTTCCGTGCAGTCCTTGCACTGGCATATTTTGCCGGTGCCGCTGTCTGCAGAATGTCCACCGGATATTTTCTGGGTGGACATATTGCAAAAATATCTGCTGTGTAAACATGGACTTAAACTTTCTTATATTATATAATTATTTATTTAGTTTCATATATATATATATATAGAAAAATTGGCACTTCCACCCAACGTCCCAATAAATGGTTACTGCTGTCATGTGCCGCATTGCCTTGTGACCTGGACCCCTCATCCCGTGGCTATTACTGTTGTCATGTGACGTCTGATAATTCAGAATTTCTGATAATCCACAATGGTTCTGAGGTTGCCGGTTTATTAGAATTTTGCAGTATATATTTCAGCCGGGGGCTCGGAGTTCTGTAGAGAGTTTCTTTCACTCCTCGTGGATACATTCAGTTTATTTTGTGTTGTATCCTTCTATATGAAGTTATAAGGACTGTGATACATTCAGTTTATATTGTATCTTATAATATGAAGTTATAAGGACTGATGTATTCGGTTTATGTTGTATCTTATTATGTGAAGTTATAAGGACTGTGATACATTCAGTTTGTTGTATTTTTCTTTATATGAAGTTATAAGGACTGTGATACATTCAGTTTATATTGTATCTTATTATATGAAGTTATAAGGACTGTGATACATTCAGTTTGTTGTATTTTTCTTTATATGAAGTTATAAGGACTGTGATACATTCAGTTTGTTGTATTTTTCTTTATGTGAAGTTATAAGGACTGTGATACATTCCATTTATATTGTATTCTTCTTTATGTGAAGTTATAAGGACTGTGATACATTCAGTTTATGTTGTATTTTTCTTTATGTGAAGTTATAAGGACTGTAAGAATCTGCAGGGATGGAGTGTGAGCGTCGCCCGGGCTGCGATCGATCGTCTCCTAATGACCCAGACAGGATCTCTGTACTGTATCCTCTGCCGATGTTTATGCTGAATCTTATAGAGAACGCTGAGATGTAGGGATCGGTCTATGGGGGGGGGGTAACAATAAACATAGAGATGGACATGAGAAATGGACAGAGATGGAGATCGTGAAATGTCACAAAGTATTTCTGCATCTAATACAGTGGTCTTCAAGCTGTGGACCTCCACTTGTTGCAAAACTAAACAACTCTCAACAAGCCAACAGCTGTCCAGGCATGCTGGGAGTTGTAGTTTTGCAGTGGTCTTATGGGTTGTTCCTGGTAGCGTTTAGGAATCTTCTCTACATGTGCTGTGTGGAGGAGCCTTTTCTGTATGTACAGTATGGAGGAGCCTTCTCTGTATGTACAGTATGGAGGAGCCTTTTCTGTGTGTACAGTATGGAGGAGCCTTTTCTGTGTGTACAGTTTGGAGGAGCCTTCTGTGTGTACAGTATGGAGGAGCCTTCTCTGTATGTACAGTATGGAGGAGCCTTCTCTGTATGTACAGTATGGAGGAGCCTTTTCTGTGTGTACAGTATGGAGGAGCCTTTTCTGTGTGTACAGTATGGAGGAGCCTTTTCTGTGTGTACAGTATGGAGGAGCCTTCTCTGTGTGTACAGTATGGATGAGTCTTCTCTGTATGTACAGTATGGAGGAGTCTTCTCTGTGTATACAGTATGGAAGAGCCTTTTCTGTGTGTACACTATGGAGGAGTCTTCTCTGTATGTACAGTATGGAGGGGAGCCTTTTCTGTATGTACTGTATGGAGGAGCCTTTTCTACATGTACAGCATGGAGGAGCCTTTTCTACATGTACAGTATGGAGGAGCCTTTTCTACATGTACAGTATGGAGGAGCCTTTTCTACATGTACAGTATGGAGGAGCCTTTTCTGTATATACAGTATGGAGGAGTCTTCTCTGTATGTACAGTATGGAGGAGCCTTTTCTACATGTACAGTATGGAGGAGCCTTTTCTACATGTAGAGTATGGAGGAGCCTTTTCTGCATGTACAGTATGGAGGAGCCTTTTCTACATGTACAGAATGGAGGAGCCTTTTCTACATGTACAGTATGGAGGAGCCTTTTCTACATGTACAGTGTGGAGGAGCCTTTTCTGTATATACAGTGTGGAGGAGCCTTTTCTACATGTACAGTGTGGAGGAGCCTTTTCTACATGTACAGTGTGGAGGAGCCTTTTCTACATGTACAGTGTGGAGGAGCCTTTTCTGTATATACAGTGTGGAGGAGCCTTTTCTACATGTACAGAGTGGAGGAGCCTTTTCTACATGTACAGAATGAAGGAGCATTTTCTACATGTACAGTATGGAGGAGCCTTTTCTACATGTACAGTATGGAGGAGCCTTTTCTACATGTACAGTATGGAGGAGCCTTTTCTGTATATACAGTGTGGAGGAGCCTTTTCTACATGTACAATATGGAGGAGCCTTTTCTACATGTACAGAATGGAGGAGCCTTTTCTACATGTACAGTATGGAGGAGCCTTTTCTACATGTACAGTGTGGAGGAGCCTTTTCTACATGTACAGTATGGAGGAGCCTTTTCTACATGTACAGTATGGAGGAGCCTTTTCTACATGTACAGTATGGAGGAGCCTTTTCTACTTGTACAGAATGGAGGAGCCTTTTCTACATGTACAGTATGGAGGAGCCTTTTCTACATGTACAGAATGGAGGAGCCTTTTCTACATGTACAGAATGGAGGAGCCTTTTCTACATGTACAGAGTGAAGGAGCCTTTTCTACATGTACAGTGTGGAGGAGCCTTTTCTACATGTACAGATTGGAGGAGCCTTTTCTACATGTACAGTATGGAGAAGCCTTTTCTACATGTACAGAATGGAGGAGCCTTTTCTACACGTACAGAATAGAGGAGCCTTTTCTACATGTACAGAATGGAGGAGCCTTTTCTACATGTACAGAATGGAGGAGCCTTTTCTACATGTACAGAGTGAAGGAGCCTTTTCTACATGTACAGTGTGGAGGAGCCTTTTCTACATGTACAGTGTGGAGGAGCCTTTTCTACATGTACAGTGTGGAGGAGCCTTTTCTACATGTACAGAATGGAGGAGCCTTTTCTACATGTACAGTATGGAGGAGCCTTTTCTACACGTACAGAATGGAGGAGCCTTTTCTACATGTACAGAATGGAGGAGCCTTTTCTACATGTACAGTATGGAGGAGCCTTTTCTGCATGTACAGTATGGAGGAGCCTTTTCTACACGTACAGAATGGAGGAGCCTTTTCTACATGTACAGTATGGAGGAGCCTTTTCTACACGTACAGAATGGAGGAGCATTTTCTACATGTACAGAATGGAGGAGCCTTCTTTACGATATCCTGCCATAAAAGCTTTGCTGGGTTCCAAAACCCAAAGCGGACTGTAAGCAAATCCTGACTATTACCGCACTACAGGGTTTTGCATAATTCAACTTGCACTTCACCCCGTACATCTGACTCTAATGGATTTCAGCTCCGCTTGGGATCTTGAGGGAATTGTTTTATAAACCAATTGCTTTAAGCTTTAGGAACGTAAGTGACACTCCCATAGAGGAGCAGGATTGTTCACACAGCCCGTCCATCTCCCAGCCGGCCTCTTATAAGCGTCTACAGCGCGGCATTAATGCGGAGGATACCACGACAGAGGGTGAGTGCGAGAGTTACCTAAGACGAGCCGGGTGAGGGGCCTCTGGGGTTAGTTATCTGTATTTTATCCTGTTTTCTATGGATTTGTACTTTTTCTCTTTTGTGTGGAATAAACTTACAGAACATGTTAGATCCAGTAAAAATTTAATTTTTCATTAATAATTGTTTGTAAGCATGGATAAAGTTACAGAAGTCTATCTATCTATCTCATATCTATCTATCTATCTCATATCTATCTATCTATCTATCTATCTCATATCTATCTCATATCTATCTATCTCTTATCTATCTCATATCCATCTATCTATCTCATATCTATCTATCTCATATCTATCTCATATCTATCTCATATCCATCTATCTATCTCATATATCTATCTCATATCTATCTATCTATCTCATATCTATCTATCTATCTCTCTATCTCTTATCTATCTATCTCATATCTATCTCATATCTATCTATCTATCTCATATCTATCTATCTATCTCATATCTATCTATCTATCTCATATCTATCTATCTCATATCTATCTCATATCTATCTATCTATCTATCTATCTCATATCAATCTATCTCATATCTCTCTCTCATATCCATCTATCTCATATCTATCTATCTATCTCATATCTCTCTATCTCATATCTATCTATCTATCTATCTATCTATCTCATATTTCTCTATCTCATATATCTATCTATCTCACATCTATCTCATATATCTATCTATCACATATCTATCTATCTATCTATCTCATATCTATCCATCTAATATCTATCTATCTATCTCATATCTATCTACCTATCTCATATATATCTATCTATCTATCTCATATCTATCTATCTCATATATCTATCTATCTACCTCATGTCTATCTATCTCATATCTATCTATCTATCTCATATCTATCTATCTCTATCTATCTATCTCTTATCTATCTGTCTATCTATCTCTATCTATCTCATATCCATCTATCTCATATTTCTCTATCTCATATCTATCTATCTACCTCATATCTATCTATTTATCTATCTCATATCTATCTATCTCATATCTATCTATCTCATATCTATTTATCTCATATCTATCTCATATCTATCTATCTACCTATCTCACATCTATCTATCTCATATCTATCTATTTATCTCATATCTATCTCATATCTATCTATTTATCTCATATCTATCCCTCTATCCATAGGAAAAAAATAGCAGCACACAAAAAGGAATAAAGTGCAAAACAATGTGGTATTTATTCCATCATCTCACAACACACAATGCGACGTTTCCGCAGCCTCTCTCTGCCTTTTTCAAGCATGGTGAGATGATGGAATAAATACCACATTGTTTTGCACTTTATTCCTTTTTGCTGCTATTTTTTTCCTATGGATCTACTTGGGATTCCCTGACGAGGCGTCTGAGAGATGGCGCGCACCTAATTACTACCGCCAGCTGTGCAGTTGTGCTATTCCACTTGGAGTTCTCTTGTATCTATCTCATATCTATCTATCTCATATCTATCTATCTCTTATCTATATATCTATCTCATATCTATCTATCTATCTATCTCATATCTATCTATCTATCTCAAATCTATCTATCTCAAAACTATCTATCTATCTATCTCATATCTATCTATCTCATATCTATCTATCTATCTCATATCTATCTATCTCATATCTATCTATCTCATATCTATCTATCTCATATCTATCTATCTCATATCTATCTATCTCATATCTATCTATCTATCTATCTATCTATCTATCCCATATCTATCTATCTCATATCTATCTATCTCATATCTATCCATCTATCTATCTATCTCATATCTATCTCATATCTATCTATCTATCTATCTCATATCTATCTCATATCTATCTATCTCATATCTATCTATCTCATATCTATCTATCTCATATCTATCTATCTCATATCTATCTCATATCTATCTATCTCATATCTATCTATCTCATATATATTCCTCTTTCTTATAGGGATTGATTTGTTTTATAATATTATGACTGATGGGAAATATGTAGCAGAGCTGAGTTTGCCTTTTCACACTTTTCATGGTAACCCCAAAGTGTGTTGTGCAGCTTTACATGGGACTGCAAAAAAATCACATTGTATGAACAGTCCCAGCACGATCTGTCACATCCGGCTCTGCTACATCTGTATTGTACACAACAAATCTATGGACTCCAGTCACTTTGCTCGTCCTGTGGTTTGCGGCGTTGCTTCTGCGCTCTGTATCCTTCATTCTACAAGACTTTGGGGGAGATTTATCAAAACCTGAGCAGAGGAAAAAGTGCCCATTTGCCCATAGCAACCAATCAGATCGCTGCTTTCATTTTTAAAGAGACCTCTGAAAAATGAAAGCAGCGATCTGATTGGTTGCTATGGACAACTTTTCCTCTGCACAGGTTTTGATAAATCTCCCCCTTTGTGCTCAGAAGACGTCTCAGGATGTGCGGACCCTCGGTGTTTGCTGCGGAGTCTTGTGGTCCGGAGGATACAGTATTGGCTCCGCTCCTCGCTGTCATGGCCGCCCCGCATGCTGCAGATCCTGCTCCCGGCTTTGCACTTTATGTTCTGCATTTTATTGGATGATCTGGAATAATGTGACTATGTCCGGATCAGCTGCGTCAGTCTGACCAGAAGGGGTGTGGTCACTGACCGGGGGCGCCGGGGATCGTCATGGTGATGATGACAGCGGGATAGAGGGCGACTTTGGGTTAAGATTCCATTATTCTAGGACAGAATCGGAATGAATCCTATGTAGTAGAGCCGGGTTTGTCGTTTGTAACTTATTATTCTAAGGAGATTCATCAAACCCATCCAGAGGAGAGGTTCCTGAGATGCCCGTAGCAACCAATCAGATCGCTGCTTTCATTTTACAGAGGCCTATTCAAAACTGAAAGTAATGATCTGATTGGTTGCTATGGGCAACTAGGCAGCTTTTCCTCTGGAGGTCTTGATAAATCTCCCCCTATGACATTGCTGTAGACTTAGGCCCCTGTCACACTATAAATTCATTTAGACTCGTTATAATGTTCCTTTATCAAAACCCTTAAAATCGTCCGTTACAAAATCCCATTATAGTCTATGGGATTTTTACATTATCCTTTTTAACCCATCACAGCCCATTATTAATAACGGACGTTATTTTGTGACTGAAGAAAGAACGGAAGAAATAGTGCGTACGCTATAATGGGATATTGTAGGGGGCACTCCGGTGGAAATCTTTTATTTTTTCATCTACTGGTGCCAGAAAGTTAAACAGATTTGTAAATTACTTCTATTAAAAAATCTTAATCCTTCCAGTACGTATTAGCTGCTGAATACTACAGAGGAAATTATTTTCTTTTTGGAGCACAGAGCTCTCTGCTGACATCATGAGCACAGTGCTCTCTGCTGACATCTCTGTCCATTTTAGGAACTGTCCAGAGTAGGAGAAAATCCCCATAGCAAACATAAGCTGCTCTGGACAGTTCCTAAAATGGACAGAGGTGTCAGCAGAGAGCACTGTGCTCGTGATGTCAGCAGAGAGCTCTGTGTTCCAAAAAGAAAACCATTTCCTCTGTAGCTAATAAGTACAGGAAGGATTAAGATTTTTTAAGAGAAGTACTTTACAAATCTGTTTAACTTTCAGGCACCAGTTGATTTAAAAAAAAAAGAAAATTTTTTTCAACTGGAGTACCCCTTTATAAGACAACTTTGCAGTAACCGTATAGCATGTGTGAACAGGTGCAGTAGAGTAGTACTTTAATCATCCATGTCGTTTATGTCCACCATTAAATAGATACATATCGCCAGGACATAAGTTATGGACTAGTCTGTAATAACATTATGAACACTCGGAATTATACACAAGAAGACAAGTTACATGTGGAATATAAATGTAATATAAAAAATATTTTTTATTTCATCGATTTAAAAACATAAAGTGCATATAATAGAACTAAATGTTTAAAGATGGTTCAGACAACAAACCAGTGCAATGCGGTATACAAGTAATGGAGACTGTGTCCACAATGAGTGCAGCTAATCATTTGTCCAATCAATATATCCAATACAGGCAGCGAGGGATTCCTATGTATAAGTCGCTGTTTGGAGAGATTCCCGATAGTACGAGCCAAGTGACTAGCCGAAACGTGTTACCAAATTAATAAGGCTGCGTTCACACGGCCATCTAGACCCGTTCCGTTCTTCTCCCAACAAAATTAAAAGGGACTTTAAAAAAAAAAACGGATAATAACGGATACAAATGGATGTTATCCGTTTGGATCCGTTTGGATCCGTTTTTTTTGGTTCTGAGCATGCTCAAAAGTAAAAACGGACGCCAACGGATAACATTAAAGGCTCATCCATTTTCCATAGACTTCAATGTAAAATTTACTGTATCCGTTTTTTCTTCCGTTTTTTGGAAGGAAGAAAAAATACTGCATGTGCCGTTTTTTCTGCCGTCAAGAAAAACGGAAATGAGTGAAAACGGATTGTAAAAAAAAAATCCCATTGACATGAATGGGATTTTTTTTAAACCCGTTTGAATCCGTTTACAGCCTGCAGAAAAGGAAACAAAACAGGGATGAAAAAACGGGGACAGACGGCCGTGTGAACGCAGCATAACTCCCCCATGTCAAAGTTTGGCTCTGCAACCTGGACCCCGAGCGCGCTTTTGCTCCTTCCTCATGGGACTTAAAGGGGTACTCTGCTGCTCAGCGTTTGGAACAAGCTGTTCCAAACGCTGGTGCCGGCGCCGGGAGCTTGTGACGTCATAGCCCCGATCCCTCATGACGTCACGCCCCGTCCCCTCAATGCAAGTCTATGGGAGAGGGCGTGATGTCTGCCATTAACCCCTCAGATGCCGAGATCAATACAGATCACAACATCTGCGGGAGTGTGCGGTCAGAAAAATGCATGCCCGGATCGCCCGCAGCGCTGCCGGGGCGATCTAATCATCCATAATGGTGGCCGGAGGTCCCCTCACCTGCCTCCGTCCGTCTCCCGCCATCTTCTGCTCTGGTCTGAGATTGAGCAGACCAGAGCAGAAGATCACCGATAATACTGATCAGTGCTATGCCCTATGCATAGCACTGAATAGTATTAGCAATCTAATAATTGCTATAAGTAGTCCCCTATGGGGACATAAAAAGTGTTTAAATAAAAGTAAAAAAAAAATAAAGTGAAAATCCCCTCCCCTATAAAAAATAAAAATTATAAACACATTTGGTATCGCCACGTGCGCAAATATCCAAACTATTAAAATATAATGTTAATTATCCTGTACTGTGAACGGTGTGAACGTAAAGGAAAGTCCAAAATTGCTGTTTTTTATTAACATTTTATTCCCCAAAATAAAATAAAAAAATGTATTAAAAGTTTTATATATGCAAATGTGGTATAAAAAAAATACAGATCAGGTTGCAAAAAATGCCCTCATACCGCTGCTTATACGGAAAAATTTAAAAGTTATTGGTCAGCAAAATAGAGGGATTTTAAACGCACCAATTTGGTTAAAAAGTTTGGGATTTTTTTTAAGTGGTACAACAGAAACGTATGTAATCATGGGTATAATTTTAATCGACTTTGACTTTATTTCTATTTTACCGTAAAGTGTACAGCATGAAAACGAAACCTTCCAAGATTTGCAAAATTGCGGTTTTCTTATCAATTTCTCCACACAAATAGTAGTTTATTTGGTTGCGCCATACATTTTATGGAAAATTTGTGATGTCATTACAAAGGACAACAAAAAACAAGCCCTCATACTGGTATAATATAAAAGAGTTATGATTTTTAGAAGGCGAGGAGGAAAAGAAGTCCTAATGGGCTGAGTCCTTTAAGGGGTTAAAATGACAAAATAACAAAAATGTTGCCTAATATATCACACCGCAGCGGGGGCATCATATATCTGCCATATTAGGCTGCATTCACACCACGTTTTTGCAATACAGTTCCCGTATACGTTTTCAATGTGAAAACCGTACGGAACCGTATTGAAAACCGTAAGATGCATCAGGTTGTGTCCGTTTTGCATCCTGTACAGTTTTGTCAGTTTCTTTTTTCCCCGTACCCAAAACCGTAGCCTACCACGGTTTTAGGTCCAGGTGAAAAACTGTCTTAAACCGTATACGTTTTTTTTAAACATGGGAGTCAATGGAAACCGTTCAGAACCGTGTGCGCATACGGTTCCATCTGGTTTTCACCATACGGTTTTTGACTTTGCACAGTTTTTTTTTCTTGGAATTTCAATTAAACAAGTTAAACTTTATTCAAAATGGAGTGAAAAGTTAAAAACGTATACGTTAAAAAAATGGATGCAACCGGACATCATTTTTCAAACCGTATACGGGTTGAAATTTGTACACACGATTTGATACAGTTTAGTCAGGTTTTGAGGAATCCGTTTTTCATCAAAAACCTGATACAGGAACTGTATTGCAAAAACATGGTGTGAATGCAGCCTTACACAATCTGCCCAAAACTCTGCTTTCAGTCCATAGCAACAAGTCACAGCTTAGCATTCAGCCCATAGCAACCAGTCATAGCTCAGCGTTCAGTCCATAGCAACCAGTCATAGCTCAGCGTTCAGTCCATAGCAACCAGTCACAGCTCAGCGTTCAGCCCATAGCAACCAGTCACAGCTTAGCATTCAGCCCATAGCAACCAGTCATATATCTGCGTTCAGTCCATAGCAACCAGTCACAGCTCAGCGTTCAGCCCATAGCAACCAGTCTGGCAGAGACCAAAAATGCCCGATTCGCCCATAGCAACCAGAGCTTAGCTTTAAGGGTCATAGCAACCGATCATATTCCAGCTTTCACTTTAAAAAATGATCTCTGAAACATGAAAGCTGGAATCTGATTGGTTGTTATGGGCAGAAACCACACGGAATACATTGCCGTCTATGGGGACCTCAGATTCTCCAAGTAGCCTCATGTGAAATGATTTACAACTTATGTGAGGGGGTGAAGCTTTATTATAGAATATCGGTTTTAGGTCCGGAATGGATGGTGGCTGGGTCCGCACCATGACCCACCTGTTAGTGACCTCTGACCTGGCTGATAGGGGTCCCAACGGTCAGACCCCCAGTGATGTGTGGCCCACTGAAGTGATGATAGGTGACAGGAGCCTCCTCAGATACCTGACGATGATGATAAACTCTCCAGAACACCGAGGTCTCTTCATCATGGAAAATAATAGAAATACCGGAAAATAATAGAAATACCGGAAAATAATAGAAATACCGGAAAATAATAGAAATACCAGAGACCAGAAGCCAAAAAAGGAACACAGAAAAAAAACTGTCAGATAATTTAATAATAATCTCATATCTATCTATCTCATATCTATCTATCTCATATCTATCTATCTATCTCATATCTATCTATCTATCTCATATCTATCTATCTCATATCTATCTCATATCTATCTCATATCTATCTCATATCTATCTATCTATCTATCTCATATCTATCTATCTCATATCTATCTATCTATCTCATATCTATCTATCTATCTCATATCTATCTATCTCATATCTATCTCATATCTATCAATCTCATATCTTTCTATCTATCTCATATCTATCTCATATCTATCTATCTATCTATCTATCTATCTATCTCATATCTATCTATCTCATATCTATCTATCTATCTATCTCATATCTATCCTGCCACCCCGCGATCAGACACCTATTCCTTATCCTGTGGATAGGGGATAAGTTTATTACCTCTGGACATCTTCTTTAAGTGTCATCCCTGATAACCAGACAGATAAACAATCCTCTTCATGGCAGGGTAATGGTTAATCTGGAGCCGTATTGCATTGTGGAGCAGTTCCAGGAAGTTGGTGTAATCCTTACAGGAAACTCCAGCAGGTTAATGGTTATTGATCGGTGTAAGGTGAAGCCTGCAGACACATCTTAAATGCTCCTCTGCGCTTATCTTACACCGCAAATTATCCAGCAACATTTCAGGAAGCTAATGGATCCGGAGACGCTGGCGCTGCGCTTTACTCCTCTGGAAAGTTAAAATCATAACAAATGAAGTAAAGTCATAAACGTTTATCTCCTACAAGGGCTGGAAAAAATAGACAAATACCTATAAAATTCCAATACTGACCTAACCCTGGTCCTGCTGCTCCAGTCCAGCTCCATCCGATTCCCCAGGACCTGCTGATCTGATCTCTGGTGGAGACGGGACCCTGCGACAGGGGTGAGCAGAGTGGTCAGAGGAAGATGATGAGGATTACTCTAGACCAGTGTATCAGGATCAGTACAGGATAAGTAATGTAATGTATGTACACAGTGACCTCACCAGCAGAATAGTGAGTACAGCTCTGGAGTATAATACAGGATATAACTCAGGATCAGTACAGGATAAGTAATGTAATGTATGTACACAGTGACCCCACCAGCAGAATAGTGAGTACAGCTCTGGAGTATAATACAGGATATAACTCAGGATCAGTACAGGATAAGTAATGTAATGTATGTACACAGTGACCTCACCAGCAGAATAGTGAGTACAGCTCTGGAGTATAATACAGGATATAACTCAGGATCAGTACAGGATAAGTAATGTAATGTATGTACACAGTGATCTCACCAGCAGAATAGTGAGTACAGCTCTGGAGTATAATACCAGATATAACTCAGGATCAGTACAGGATAAGTAATGTAATGTATGTACACAGTGATCTCACCAGCAGAATAGTGAGTACAGCTCTGGAGTATAATACAGGATATAACTCAGGATCAGTACAGGATAAGTAATGTAATGTATGTACACAGTGACCTCACCAGCAGAATAGTGAGTACAGCTCTGGGGTATAATACAGGATATAACTCAGGATCAGTACAGGATAAGTAATGTAATGTATGTACACAGTGACCTCACCAGCAGAATAGTGAGTACAGCTCTGGAGTATAATACAGGATATAACTCAGGATCAGTACAGGATAAGTAATGTAATGTATGTACACAGTGATCTCACCAGCAGAATAGTGAGTACAGCTCTGGAGTATAATACAGGATATAACTCAGGATCAGTACATGATAAGTAATGTAATGTATGTACACAGTGACCTCACCAGCAGAATAGTGAGTACAGCTCTGGGGTATAATACAGGATATAACTCTGGATCAGTACAGGATAAGTAATGTATTGTATGTACACAGTGATCTCACCAGCAGAATAGTGAGTACAGCTCTTGGGTATAATACAGGATATAACTCAGGATCAGTACAGGATAAGTAATGTAATGTATGTACACAGTGATCTCACCAGCAGAATAGTGAGTACAGCTCTGGAGTATAATACAGGATATAACTCTGGATCAGTACAGGATCAGTAATGTATGTACACAGTGACCCCACCAGCAGAATAGTGAGTGCAGCTCTGGAGTGTAATACAGGAAATAACTCTGGATCAGTACAGGATAAGTAATGTAATGTATGTGCACAGTGATCTCACCAGCAGAATAGTGAGTACAGCTCTGGAGTATAATACAGGATATAACTCTGGATCAGTACAGGATCAGTAATGTATGTACACAGTGACCTCACCAGCAGAATAGTGAGTACAGCTCTGGGGTATAATACAGGATATAACTCAGGATCAGTACAGGATAAGTAATGTAATGTATGTACACAGTGATCTCACCAGCAGAATAGTGAGTACAGCTCTGGAGTATAATACAGGATATAACTCTGGATCAGTACAGGATCAGTAATGTATGTACACAGTGACCTCACCAGCAGAATAGTGAGTACAGCTCTGGGGTATAATACAGGATATAACTCAGGATCAGTACAGGATAAGTAATGTAATGTATGTACACAGTGATCTCACCAGCAGAATAGTGAGTACAGCTCTGGAGTATAATACAGGATATAACTCTGGATCAGTACAGGATCAGTAATGTATGTACACAGTGACCTCACCAGCAGAATAGTGAGTACAGCTCTGGAGTATAATACAGGATATAACTCTGGATCAGTACAGGATCAGTAATGTAATGTATGTACACAGTGACTCCTCCAGCAGAATAATGATCAGTACATGATATGTTGTACTTACTTTACTCTACATAAACAGTTACACATCGATAGCTTATACTCATATAGGACTGACCCCTTGACTACGTAGTCCAGAATTGGCAGAAATCTTAATGGTTTGTGTTCATTTTCGAATAATAATTTTCCAACCATTTTTCCTAATTTTGTGTAATTTGGCGCGGCCCTGATCTCGGACATATTGGTTGGTATCTAAGAACTGTAATTGAGTCCTGCAGAACTAACTTAGACTTTGTTTAATCTGCATGAAAGTCTACCTGGCTGAGCGCATTTCCTAAGAGCCCTACGTTATGCATGACCAGTTCACCCTTTTTGATTTTGCTTCTTAAGTGACTGTAGTTTACTATGTTTGTTAGCGTTGGAACCTATCAGGTTCTCCTTATATTCTGCTGTCTAAGTTCTTGAGACAGGATTCATTTCCCGCTTGGGATCCAATGACCGATGACACGTGTGTACATGGCTCCGTGGTGTCTTGGACAAAGGCCTTATATAAAGGGCCATTATTTAGTCCCAGCTGTCTTGGTCGGAGCGTTTTTCTTTCATTGTTCTTGGATTTGATCGTAACTTTACCAAAATGTTTGTTGCTCAGAGAGCGACCTGCAATGACTACAAAGTCTCCTCTGTCAAAAAGAGCCGTGTAAATCCCCCATCTAAACCTGTCCATCTGGAAAATCCACAGATTCCAAGACCAGACAGCAAAATGCTGTCCGTATCATACAGTGGGAGCTTAAAGAGTGTGCTTAGTAGGTACCACTCAGACTGGGGCTTAAACCAGGTCCATCAGGTGGATGTGGTGGAACTTCAGCGCATTCGGGATGTCAAGGTGGCCGCCCAGGCCAGGAACATGGAGGAATTCCTTAAAATGCACGGGCTGTCCCTGGATGACTGCACGGCGCGCAAAACTGGCATGAGATACAGGTAAGCAATTCTTTCTATCCGAGAAGACCCCATACTTTAGGTTGTTTATTTTTGTTTTGTTTTTTTATCTACTTTTGACTTTGGCCAATTATAAAGTCTTAAATTGCTTGAGTGATTGTATAGGTTCAAATTTAGAATTCAAGTAGAGAAGGGATTTTGGGTAACCTGGGTGTTCTTATAAATGCCTTCTTGTTATGCTAGGGTTATCACAGAACTAATGAATCTCTATATAAAACGTAAGTTTTTATTACTAGCAATAAATAATTGACCAAAAGCAGTCTCCAAATATAAAACAAATGCTATCCAATAATAAACACATAACCTGTGGGGCCACAACTGTGTGTAATGAATCCCAAGATGTATCAAATATTGACCCACATGTAATAGACATCTTATTCTTTATCCCAACGTGTTTTCCTCCTAAATTAATATGATTCATCAGGGAACATAAGACAGAATCAAAGAAAGTTCAGTAAATTACAAAGTGCTAGGAGAAAAATGCATGTGCTAAAAGATAAAGACCACGGTCCACAATAGGACCACTCACTTAGGTACTCTGTCATAGAGGGAGCCATAAAGATCATAGATGAGGGTCGGACCTAACCGTAGTTACAATTGGGTCATCTATAGAATGATAATGTGTTACGCTCATGTGCGATGTGTGCAGAGGAAAAGCTACCGGCACAGAAACTGAACATTTCTATGTGCCTCATTTGTGAGATTGAGGTGGGGGGGGGGGGGGTCATTTTGGCCTCTGTCTGACTTGGATCAGTTGTCCTGTGACAGTAAGAAAGCCCCACATGTGTGGGGGCAGATGCAGAGTCTATAAATTTGCCACTCACCTGGAGCATATAGTATATACGCATATAACCTCATGCAGAGGTACAGTAGATAGGGGATCCCGTGCATGCCTGCAGGTCTCAGGATGAAACCAAATGGAAATCCTGAAGTAGAACTGGGTATAGTGAAGAGAAAATGACCTCCATAAAGGCGCCCAGGTATCCAAGGAAACGTCACAACTAAGTCATGGGAGTGAATATAAGCTTCAAGTTTATTGAGTTGCAGCACAATAACACGTTTCAGGGTATACAAACCCCTTCATCAGATTGGCAGATTTATTATTTTTGCCAATCTGATGAAGGGGTTTGTATACTCTGAAACGCGTCATTGTGCTGCAACTCTATAAACTTGAAGCTTGTATTCACTCCCATGACTTGGTTGCGACGTTTCCTTGGATACCTGGGCGCCTTTATGGAGGTCATTTTCTCTTCGCTATACCCGTGGATCAGTCGTAGCGGACCACTCATCCTTTAGATTATCTCCAGGTATCTCTGTGATATTCCATGTACCTATGAATATGTTACAGAAATGGGCTGCAATAAACTTCAAGCCTCCAGATCCCTAAAAACAGGAGTGGATCCCAACAAGAAAAACAGAAACATCTGAGAATTCAGACCTAGTGTTTTAGTTTTTTTTTTTATAGAAAATGATTGAATTGCAGAAATATGTAAAAAGAAAAAAATGGGACAATGACCGGCGGGCGCACCCTGTGTCTATTATCAGACAGTATCGGTGATTGATATTGGAATCAGGTCCTATTCAGACCAATATTCAACTAGGAGTATTATTAGAGGATCATCTCACTATTGTTCCTTATTTCAGGGTCAAGATATCTTCCCCTATATTTGATCCCATTAGTATCCCGCACCTTGATAAAGCTGGTCCTTACCAGCAAAACGTCAGGGGATGCTAGGGAGATTTGTATTTTAATTATCAACCAGGAATTCAATAGAGAAGGAGGAATTAGATGATCAAATATAGGAGAAGATATATTGACCCTGAAATAAGGAACAATAGTGAGATGATCCTCTAATAATACTCCTAGGACTCCTAGGTCTGAATAGGACCTGATTCCAATATCCCGGTTGTGTTTTTAATACACAATTTTTGTATTATTTATGCACAATAGTGGGGTCATTTTTGTGTAAATCAATAAAAGTTATATTTTAAAAGGGTAACCCTAGTAAAGGGCTCAGTCCCGGAGGGGCTTTATGGACACTTGGTTGGCGCTTGATGAGTGCTAGATGGAAATTATATAGGTAGCAATATCCCGGTAACGGACACAAAATAATAAAGAATATTGGCTTTATTTGCCTTAAAAGGGACAACGCGTTTCGAGGGGACCTGAGGAAGAGGAGAGCAGGTTCCCTCGAAACGCGTTGTCCCTTTTAAGGCAAATAAAGCTAATATTCTTTATTATTTTGTGTCCTTTTCCGGGTTATTGCTACCTATATAATTTCCATCCAGCCTACAGCAGGCGCCGACCAAGTGTCTTGGCAGCTACTACTAAAATGATTGAATTGTTACTGAGGACAAGAAACCCCAAGGAAGATACATTTAGGGTCTTTGTTGAGCGCCCCGTAGTTTTACAGAATAAGTCTGTATTGTTGGTCTTTGCACTTAGCAATGTTGTTTGTCTCCCTCCTCAGTGTAACCTATCGGGACCTCAGGAATCGTAGATTAAAGGAAACTGTTCACATAAATAATGTAGTAGTGGAACATATAGGAGACGTCATTATCTGCGTTTACAGACCGATATGTATTACTGAAGCTTCGCCTGTGTAAATGATACATTCGCTTTTTCAGAACCTGCACTTAGAGATTAAAGGGGTATTCCAGGGAAAAACTTTTTATATATATATATCAACTGGCTCCAGAAAGTTAAACAGATTTGTAAATTACTTCTATTAAAAAATCTTAATCCTTTCAGTACTAATGAGCGTCTGAAGTTAAGGTTGTTCTTTTCTGTCTAAGTGCTCTCTGATGACACCTGTCTCGGGAACCGCCCAGTTTAGAAGAGGTTTGCTATGGGGATTTGCTTCTAAACTGGGCGTTTCCCGAGACACGTGTCATCAGAGAGCACTTAGACAGAAAAGAACAACCTTAACTTCAGAAGCTCATAAGTACTGAAAGGATTAAGATTTTTTAATAGAAGTAATTTACAAATCTGTTTAACTTTCTGGAGCCAGTTGATATATAAAAAAAAAGTTTTTTTTCCTGGATAACCCCTTTAAATTGCTGCATGAATAGCAATTCCCTTTGGTCTTGGATTTATAGTTGCGTAAGATCCAATGGGGAGCAGAGCATATATATAGGCGCCTTTTACAGCATAAATAAAAGAATGTAAACAAGGAGCGCGCCTCATGTGATACTACAATGATGTCCAGGGACCTAAGCGACAGCAACTCTTACCTCCTGCAATATATGTTAAAGGGGTGCTCCGCTGCTACAGTGTTTGGAACAAAATCTTCTGAATGCTTGGAGCAGGCAGCAGGGGTCGTGACATCACGGCCATGCCCCTCTTGTCGTAATGTAATGCCTCAATGCAAGTCTTTGATAGGGGGCCCCTCCCATAGACTAACATTGAGGGGGTGTGGTGTGACGTTACAACCCCGACGCCCGCACCCAGCTTTCTAAACGAACACTAGGTGCTGCACATAGATCAGCGGTCCCAGCGGTGGGACCTCAACGACCAGACATCATAAAGATATCTAGGGGCGGAGTACCCCTTTAAGGCCAATCACTCACAATAGGGGGCACACACTTCTGCGATTGGGACCTGGATATCGGTGACAAGCTTGAGTGACCTGTAAGAAATGGTAGAGAACAATGGAAAAAGACACATCCAATAGTCCATGAAAACACACGCCCAGGGTAATGAAATGTTTATTATGGGAAATCTGTCACCAGTGTCACCTGCACTAACCTCCCGGTACCGTGACACTGATGACAACGGTACTCACCTTGTCCTGTTCCGTGCCGGGGATCTCCGGTAATCTTGGCCGTTAGCTCCAGGCACCCGAATTGGGGCATGGGCTGAGCTTAGTGATGTTACCGCTGCTGCTCCCTGCTGGTTCCCGTTACTAGAGAACAGCAGCGGTGATGTCACTAAGCTCCACCCGTTCCGCAAGCCGGGTGCCCGGAGCTGGAGCTAACGGCCAACATTACCGTAGATCCCCGCCACAGAACAGGACAAGGTGAGTACCGTTGTCATCAGTGTCACCTGCACAATCTGTCGGTACTAACAGGTTAGTGCAGGTGACACTGGCGACAGATTTCCTTTAAAACACACAGAATACAGCTGTTACGGGTTTCTAATGCTTGTCCCCTTCCTCAGTGTAATCCCTGGTCCATCAGAGGTGACTGATATTAGATATTGAAGCAAGTTAATAAGGCTAAACTGCAATACCAGACACAGCCTATGGAGAAGAGTGGTGCTGTTTGTAAAGAAACTGACCCTTTAGTTTTATAGTCTCAATCTTAGCCTTTACGGTAATCGTGTTGGACATATTGCCATTCAGTAACAACATTTAGCTTGACCCGGCCTGAAGGGCTGATAACAGAAAGCAGTCACATTAAAGTACATAGTACATTCAGACATTATGGACTTTAGGGCATTGTTTACATTCATCCATCATGGGATTAGCCTTGTGGTAGGAGCGTGTACCTTACTGGGGTGCGGCCCTCTTATATATCAGGTATAGTCAGGTTTCCATTAGAAAGAGTCTTTGCTAAACTAAAGCTTTTAGTGGCTCCATTAAGCTGAACTACAGGGATCGTATGAGCAGAGCGGCCGCTCCATTGTATTTACTCTGTATGATCTTTCTCATCTTCCATAATACCGCAGCGTGCTGGGCGTTATGTGACCTTTACACCTATTTGTATTCATGACTTCTGATTGCATTTTCATTCTTAATGGGGTTCTCCAGAACTTACATATTGATGGCCTTTCCTTTTGATAGATCATTAGTATTATATTGGTGGCTCACCTGCTGGATCAGATGTCCTGATCAGATTTCTTACCAGTACCAGGCCCGGCTCCATACATTCAGTATTGGCTGTACCTGGTACTGCAAGTCATCCTATTAAATAAAAAATGGAAAACTGGAGGACATCCCCCGGAGAAGGAGGACATCTCCCGGAGGAGGAGGAAATCCCCCAGAGAAGGAGGACATCCCCGGAGAAGGACATCTCCCGAAGGAGGACATCCCCCGGAGAAGGAGGACATCCCCCGGAGAAAGAGGACATCCCCCGGAGAAAGAGGACATCCCCCGAAGGAAGAGGACATCCCCCGGAGGAAGAGGACGTCCCCCGGAGGAGAAGGACGTCCCCCGGAGTAGAAGGACGTCCCCCGGAGGAGAAGGACGTCCCCCCGGAGGAGAAGGACGTCCCCCCGGAGGAAAAGGGCGTCCCCCCGGAGGAAAAGGGCGTCCCCCCGGAGGAAAAGGGCGTCCCCCCGGAGGAAAAGGGCGTCCCCCCGGAGGAAAAGGGCGTCCCCCCGGAGGAAAAGGGCGTCCCCCCGGAGGAAAAGGGCGTCCCCCCGGAGGAGGAGGACGTCTCCCAGAGAAGAAGGACGTCCCCGGGAGAAGAAGGGAAACCAATCCCCCCCCCCCCCGGAGAAGGTTTTGTCAGTGTTTCTATTCTCCCCTCAGCTGGGTATTGTTACCTGGGTCTAGAGCTGGCCTGCCTGTCTAGGGGTCACCCACACTCTTCTGGGGTCCATGTCCTCATCCTTATGATGCGAGTTTGGCAGAATTCTCTTCCACTTGGTTTTCAGCCCCTGTACGGCCGTTCTGCCCTCCTATCAGTCATGCTGACCGAGCGGTTGGGACCCTTTTATTTTTTATATCAGGATTGTCCTCATGCCCCTAGCATTTACCTTGGTCCATCCCCTTTGGCCCCTGTCTAGCAGCCCATCTAGGACCCCTAGACTCTCACCAAGGACTCCTCTCTGATTGGAATTAAGGTTTTGGTGGTTGACTTGTCTTTCGTCTGGGTTCTCTAGGCTGCAGATCTTTTGGTTCTTCTTACGCTTTTGTCTCTTTTCATGCTGCTTCTGTTCTGGGAGTGCGGAATCCTATAGAAGTCTATGGGCTTTAATTTGAGGTTGGAATTCGCGTGTGAATAGACCCACATTGGGCTCTCATTAATGAATAAATTGTGGTATAACCTAAAGATATTCCATAACTTATGTGGTGGGAAAATGACTTATCAGACCCCGGGTGTCACTGCGTGCCTATATCAGGGGGGACACCGTGTAAGACAAGCTGCGATGTTCAGGTCTTTGTAATATTACTGTGGTTCTCTGCAGTTCTGCATAATTCCAGTAGAGGGCAGCCATTCCACACCGTCAGAACTATGGATTCGAGGACTGCATTGAGATAGGGAGGTATTAGGTGCCCACCCACTGTGCAAAGTTAGTGCCCTGCGACTTTTCTCTCCCTCAGCTTTCCCAGTCTCCTGAATGGCAAATCTGCTTATAGCAGTGTGTGACAGCCAGACCCTGTGATTACATTCTCATGAGTCATTACAGGGTGTGTAACACACAGCTTTACCGGGCTCCTAAATGGAAAACCTGCTTAGTACAGTAACCACATAGCCAGTTGGCCACCATTACCGGGACTATTATATGAGTTGTTAGTGTGACCTCCACATAAAGTGATAAGCAGAAATGCAGTCATTCTCACCGATCTTTTCTCTGCTCCTGAATGGCATATCTGCTTAGAGCTTTCAGTTTATGCACATGTACACTTCACAACTCATATAACTGTCCCTGTAAATTACTGGCAGGCATGTTGGTTGCAGAACAAAGCAGATGTGCCATTCAGGAGCCTGGAAAAGCCGGTGGTAATGGTCAGAAATTTGTAGGGAACGGGATTAAGAAAACAGTCCTGCACAGGGCTCTACTGTTGTAGTATTATGTAGATCAGTGGTCTCCAAACTGTGGACCCCCAGATGTTGCAAAACTACAACTCTCTACATTACCGAACATCCGTTGGTTGTCTGGGAATGCTGGGAGTTGTAGTTTTGCAACATCTGGAGGTCCACAGTTTGAAGACCACTGATGCACCGTAGAGTGGAGTGCCTATAGGCTCATCATGCATATCAGTATAGAGGTTACATGGCACAGTGCGGGGTCCCCGAAAATAACTTCAGCTTTCTACACAATCTGTATCCTGACTGGGCTGTGATTTTTGGGGTTTCTTACCGCACCACTATGTATGCTGCATCAATCCACACAAAATCCAGCCATTACGGGGTGGTTTTCTATTTTGCAGCATGTCAGTTTTGCTGTTGAAATAAATTAATTAATTTGCTAAATATGCTTCTAAATTTGTGCGGAACATTCTACGATAAGCCACATCAGAATTCCCAGAAGTTTTCCTTCTGCAGTTATTGGTGCAGGAATGCTGTGGGTTTTCATTTCCACCATGTGTGACCCTACCCTTTAATTTATACATCTGAACGATACTTGGAGTTTTTGTTGTCATACACAGAAGCAGGGAACATTTTGTATAAGAAAAAAACAAAACAAAATGACCCTGACCTATAAAAAAAATTCTAATAAATTTCTGTGGAAAACTATCCTCTAGTGCCCTCTAGTGGGAAAGATGTAATAACGCATATGTGTGTGTGTGTGTGTGTGTATATATATATATATATATATATATATATATATATATATATAAATAAAAATAATTGGAGAGCAGCACAACCCAGACAGATAAACTGTAGAAATAGCAAGGTGCAAGCAACCAATTGGTCCAGGTCACGGACCCAAAATCCAGATAAAACTAAAAAGATAGTTGTAAAAAGTAAGTAAAAAATATATATATAAGGTGGCTTTATTCCTTAAAAAAACAGAAGCAACGTTTCGGCTGCCTATGCAGCCTTTTTCAAGCATGAAACGTTGCTTCTGTAACTTTGTGACACTGATTATAGTGTCTGTTTTGAGGTAATGAAGGACCCTTTAAAAAACATACGCCTAGTCATGGAAATCATCTGAAGTCAATAAAAGTTAGGTTACCCGTTTCAAAAGATTTTTATTAGACTGTCTTTTTTTTTTTTTGTTTTTTTTCTTAGATTAACCCTTCAGAGTAGTGTGGTGATTTTTTTGCCCTCACTGCTGTTAATCGGCCTTTTGTGGTGCACAAATATTTCACATTCTCTCCTTTTCAGGGGGTAGGACCAAAGCTGGGCTCTTTACCATTAGTGTACACACAGTTACTTCCTCCCTAACTTGTCTGGCCAATGGCCAAGAAAAATACATCACAAACTCCTCTCTGCTAGACCATGACATAGTGGTGGTGAAAGTGCACTGAACAGACTTGCACTGTGTTTGGCTCATGATTTAGACAGTACACTACTATAGATTGCAAGGTGCTATGGGAGCAGAAGGAAAAAAACATCATCAAAAGGCCAAGGAAGGGGTTAAACCAAGCACTTAACTCCTGCTACTGAGCCTTGATCAACCTTCATGGACAACACAGCAGCAGCACAGCAAGGAAGGTGTTACACTGAGCAATGCGCTGTTGCTGCTGAGAAGCTAAAGGGAGAGGGAGATTAAACTGCAGCACTGGACATACACCTATAGATATACTAGTGTTTACACAAGAGACAGCTGCCCAGAGCTTTATGCATGGTGAGCGATGAGAAAGAAGCCTTGATTTACCTCTGTGGACTTGAAGCCCCCTGTAGACACAGTTCTGTGTGGATGAGGTTTGGTCTCTCTAGTTATGGAGTTGGCAGAGCATCGGTGTCTTTTATGCTCTATGCGCCTCAGTGCTCGGTGATCCCGCTCTGTACATTTACGTGGTCTCCGCTCCGTGGCTCCTGTTGTTTCCAGACGCATCCACTTTTAAATAATACGGCTACAGCTGATGGGGAAGATCTAGGATGGAAGAAATGTCAGGAAGGGACTTGTTTCCCCTATGGCTCCAATTACAGCACTGCACTGGTATATGGGAGCGCTATAGAATACAGTGTTTGTATAGGAGACTCCATTAGTTGTGGCTGGATGATGTTATTCACCTGTGACAATGGGGCAGAATAAAAACATCTGGACTCAGTGAGTAAGAGATGAGACCAATAGTTTTTTCCATATAGTATACAGTCATGGCCGTAAATGTTGGCGCCCCTGATATCTTTCTAGAAAATGAAGTATTTCTCACAGGAAAGGATTGCAGTAACACAGGTTTTGCTCTACACATGTTTATTCCCTTTGTGTGTATTGGAAATAAACCAAAAAAGGAGGAAAAAAAGCAAATTGGACATAATGTCACCAAACTCCAAACATGGTCCGGACACAATTATTGGCCCCTTTCATAATTGTGGATAAATAAGATTGTTTCAAGCATGTGATGTTCCTTTATACTCACCTGGGGCAAGTAACAGGTGTGGGCAATATAAAAATCACACCTGAAAGCAGATAAAAAGGAGAGAAGTTCACAGTCTTTGCATTGTGTGTCTGTGTGTGCCACACTAAGCATGGACAACAGAAAGAGGAGGAGAGAACTGTCTGAGGACTTGAGAACCAAAATTGTGGGAAAATATCAACAATCTCCAGGTTACAAGTCCATCCCCAGAGATTAGATTTGTCTTTGTCCACAGTGCGCAACATTATCAAGAAGTTTACACCCCATGGCCCTGTAGATAATCTCCCTGGGTGTGGACGGGAGAGAAAAATTGATGAAAGGTGTCAACGCAGGATAGTCACTATGGAGGAGACCCAGGAGGACCCCACTATGGAGGAGACCCAGGAGGACCCCACTATGGAGGAGACCCAGGAGGACCCCACTGCTGACACAGAGACATAAAAAAGCAAGACTACATTTTACCAAAATGAACTTGAGTAACCAAAATCCTTCTGGGGAAACGTCTTGTGGACAGATGAGACCAAGATAGAGCCTTGAATGTGTACAAGACATCATGAAATCTAAGGATAACCAATGGATTTTGGGTCACACTGTACAGCCCAGTGTCAGAAAGCTGGGTTTGTGTCCGAGATCTTGGGTCTTCCAGCAGGACAATGACCCCAAACATACGTCAAAAAGCCCCAGAAATGGACGACAACAAAGCGCTGGAGAGTTCTGAAGTGTCAGCAATGAGTCCAGATCTAAATCCCATTGATCACCTGTGGAGAGATCTTATAATTACTGCTGGGAAAAGGCGCCTTCCAATAAGAGTATGATATGGTTGCAGAGAAGGCACAACACTTAGAAGGACGTAGAGGTAAATGGAGACTGCAGCGGATTCCCACGCTGACCAGCAGATGTGAAATCAATAGGGAGCGAAGATACAATGTGGCGAAATAAAACCAAACAAATGGGCAGAATTTATACACTCAGACATGAGACATTAAATCACCTTTTTGTGCTGCGCCTGTATCTGGTTTTTACTTGGATGGACTTTGATCAAGTCCTTTGGGACTCTGGCACCAATTCTCTTACTGGACTGGATACGTAGTGCTGCTTTATTTTGGGACTGTGCGTATATATATATATATATATATATATATATATACATACATATACAGCTACATATCGTTTTGTGGTAAATTATTTAGGAGTTTCCATTATCATTATGGCTACAGCCACTTTGACCGCACTAAATGTTATTTTTTGGATTCAGCATCTCCCAAAACTGCTCACATGTGATTGACAACTAAGAAATTAATAAAATGTCTTGTTATTTCTGGTATAGAAACAATTTCTTCTATATGTTTTTCCTTTCTTGGTCTGAATGAATATTTTTGGCTGCTCATTAGGGATCTCCTTCACATAACAGGCGGCCGGGTCCTAAACAATCACTGGGCAGCTGCCAAATTATATCGCCCCCTACAATATCCGATATGGCAGCATTTCCCAAAAACTTGTTAATTCAGAGAAAAAATTACTGCAGGGATTGTAGGAAGAAATAGATAAAATAAGAGATAAAAGAGTGAGATTTCATTTTGGCAGTTTTGACCTTTTTAAACCCATTTTGTTATATATAGGAGCAGTATTATAGTAGTTATATTCTTGTATATAGGAGCAGTATTATAGTAGTTATATTCTAGTATATAGGAGCAGTATTATAGTAGTTATATTCTTGTATATAGGGGCAGTATTATAGTAGTTATATTCTTGTATATAGGAGCAGTATTATAGTAGTTATATTCTTGTATATAGGAGCAGTATTATAGTAGATATATTCTTGTATATAGGAACAGTATTATAGTAGTTATATTCTTGTATATAGGGGCAGTATTATAGTAGTTATATTCTCGTATATAGGAGCAGTATTATAGTAGTTATATTCTTGTATATAGGAGGCAGTATTATAGTAGTTATATTCTTGTATATAGGAGCAGTATTATAGTAGTTATATTCTTGTATATAGGAGCAGTATTATAGTAGTTATATTCTTGTATATAGGAGCAGTATTATAGTAGTTATATTCTTGTATATAGAAGCAGTATTATAGTAGTTATATTCTTGTATATAGGAGCAGTATTATAGTAGTTATATTCTTGTATATAGGAGCAGTATTATAGTAGGTATATTCTTGTATATAGGAGCAGTATTATAGTAGTTATATTCTTGTATATAGGGGCAGTATTATAGTAGTTATATTCTTGTACATAGGAGACTTCTTATAGTAGTTATATTCTTGTATATAGGAGCTGTATTGTAGTAGATATATTCTTGTATATAGGAGCAGTATTATAGTAGTTATATTCTTGTATATAGGAGCAGTATTATAGTAGTTATATTCTTGTATATAGGAGCAGTATTATAGTAGGTATATTCTTGTATATAGGAGCAGTATTATAGTAGTTATATTCTTGTATATAGGGGCAGTATTATAGTAGTTATATTCTTGTATATAGGAGCAGTATTATAGTAGTTATATTCTTGTATATAGGAGCAGTATTATAGTAGTTATATTCTTGTATATAGGGGCAGTATTATAGTAGTTATATTCTTGTATATAGGAGCAGTATTATAGTAGTTATATTCTTGTATATAAGAGGCAGTATTATAGTAGTTATATTCTTGTATATAGGAGCAGTATTATAGTAGTTATATTCCTGTATATAGGAGCAGTATTATAGTAGTTATATTCTTGTATATAGGAGCAGTATTATAGTAGTTATATTCTTGTATATAGGAGTATTATAGTAGATATATTCTTGTATATAGGAGTATTATAGTAGTTTTATTCTTGTATATATATATATAGGAGGCAGTATTATAGTAGTTATATTCTTGTATATAGGAGCAGTATTATAGTAGTTATATTCTTGTATACAGGAGCAGTATTATAGTAGTTATATTCTTGTATATAGGAGCAGTATTATAGTAGTTATATTCTTGTATATAGGAGCAGTATTATAGTAGTTATATTCTTGTATATAGGAGCAGTATTATAGTAGTTATATTCTTGTATATAGGAGCAGTATTATAGTAGTTATATTCTTGTATATAGGAGGCAGTATTATAGTAGATATATTCTTGTATATAGGAGCAGTATTATAGTAGTTATATTCTTGTATATAGGAGCAGTATTATAGTAGTTATATTCTTGTATATAGGAGTATTATAGTAGATATATTCTTGTATATAGGAGTATTATAGTAGTTATATTCTTGTATATATATATATAGGAGGCAGTATTATAGTAGTTATATTCTTGTATATAGGAGCAGTATTATAGTAGTTATATTGTATATAGGAGCAGTATTTTAGTAGTTATATTCTTGTATATAGGAGCAGTATTATAGTAGTTATATTCTTGTGTATAGGAGCAGTATTATAGTAGTTATATTCTTGTATATAGGGACAGTATTATAGTAGTTATATTCTTGTATATAGGAGCAGTATTATAGTAGATATATTCTTGTTTATAGGGAGCAGTATTATAGTAGTTATATTCTTGTATAAGGGGGCAGTATTATAGTAGTTATATTCTTGTATATAGGAGCAGTATTATAGTAGTTATATTCTTGTATATAGGAGCAGTATTATAGTAGTTATATTCTTGTATATAGGAGCAGTATTATAGTAGTTATATTCTTGTATATAGGAGCAGTATTATAGTAGTTATATTCTTGTATATAGGAGCAGTATTATAGTAGTGATATTCTTGTATATAGGAGCAGTATTATAGTAGTTATATTCCTGTATATAGGAGCAGTATTTTAGTAGTTATATTCTTGTATATAGGAGCAGTATTATAGTAGTTATATTCTTGTATATAGGAGTAGTATTATAGTAGTTATATTCCTGTATATAGGAGCAGTATTATAATAGTTATATTCTTGTAAATAGGAGCAGTATTATAATAGTTATATTCTTGTATATAGGAGCAGTATTATAGTAGTTATATTCTTGTATATAGGAGCAGTATTATAGTAGTTATATTCTTGTATATAGGAGCAGTATTATAGTAGTTATATTCTTGTATATAGGAGGCAGTATTATAGTAGTTATATTCTTGTATATAGGAGTAGTATTATAGTAGTTATATTCCTGTATATAGGAGCAGTATTATAATAGTTATATTCTTGTAAATAGGAGCAGTATTATAATAGTTATATTCTTGTATATAGGAGCAGTATTATAGTAGTTATATTCTTGTATATAGGAGCAGTATTATAGTAGTTATATTCTTGTATATAGGAGCAGTATTATAATAGTTATATTCTTGTATATAGGAGGCAGTATTATAGTAGTTATATTTTTGTATATAGGAGCAGTATTATAATAGTTATATGAATTTGGGTAGAAAACAGACATGGTCGCACATCTACAATCTTGTATAATGATCTGATTGCTTCTCAGCATAATATCAAAAACTAACAGGTTGTTATACATTTTTGATCAAAAAGTACAAGCCCACTCGCCACGTCAAGGCCACCTATTTAGAGTGGGTCCCTAACGTCCCTAGCATAAAATGGCGCAGCACCGAGCGGCGACCACCACAGCCGCGACACCAATGCCCACAGGGGGGAACGACCCACCGGCAGAGCGGCCCCAATGCCACTCAAACCAGTCTATGGGCCGCACCCCCCGCAGACACGGCGCCACGGCAGCAACGGACACCGCACAGCACCACACCAGTGTGAACAAGGTGTAATAGCTCACTTACCATACTCTCCCAGTCAGACTGGGAGGGTGCTAGGAAAGAAATGGCCCATGTGTAGCTAACTACTACTTATAGTAGTTATATTCTTGTATATAGGAGCAGTATTATAGTGGTTATATTCTTGTATATAGGGGCAGTATTATAGTGGGTATATTCTTGTATATAGGAGGCAGTATTATAATAGTTATATTCTTGTATATAGGAGCAGTATTATAGTAGTTATATTCTTGTATATAGGAGCAGTATTATAGTAGTTCTATTCTTGTATATAGGAGGCAGTATTATAGTAGTTATATTCTTGTATATAGGGGCAGTATTATAGTAGTTATATTCTTGTATATAGGAGCAGTATTATAGTGGTTATATTCTTGTATATAGGAGCAGTATTATAGTAGTTATATTCTTGTATATAGGGACAGTATTATAGTAGTTATATTCTTGTATATAGGGAGCAGTATTATAGTAGTTATATTCTTGTATATAGGAGGCAGTATTATAGTGGTTATATTCTTGTATATAGGAGGCAGTATTATAGTGGTTATATTCTTGTATATAGGAGGCAGTATTATAGTAGTTATATTCTTGTATATAGGAGCAGTATTATAGTAGTTATATTCTTGTATATGGGAGCAGTATTATAGTAGTTATATTCTTGTATATAGGGAGCAGTATTATAGTAGTTATATTCTTGTATATAGGAGCAGTATTATAGTAGTTATATTGTATATAGGAGCAGTATTATAGTAGTTATATTGTATATAGGAGCAGTATTATAGTAGTTATATTCTTGTATATAGGAGCAGTATTATAGTAGTTATATTCTTGTATATAGGAGCAGTATTATAGTAGTTATATTCTTGTATATAGGGACAGTATTATAGTAGTTATATTCTTGTATATAGGGAGCAGTATTATAGTAGTTATATTCTTGTATATAGGAGGCAGTATTATAGTGGTTATATTCTTGTATATAGGAGGCAGTATTATAGTGGTTATATTCTTGTATATAGGAGGCAGTATTATAGTAGTTATATTCTTGTATATAGGAGCAGTATTATAGTAGTTATATTCTTGTATATGGGAGCAGTATTATAGTAGTTATATTCTTGTATATAGGGAGCAGTATTATAGTAGTTATATTCTTGTATATAGGAGGCAGTATTATAGTGGTTATATTCTTGTATATAGGAGGCAGTATTATAGTGGTTATATTCTTGTATATAGGAGGCAGTATTATAGTAGTTATATTCTTGTATATAGGGGCAGTATTATAGTGGTTATATTCTTGTAGATAGGAGCAGTATTATAGTAGTTATATTCTTGTATATAGGAGCAGTATTATAGTAGTTATATTCTTGTATATAGGAGGCAGTATTATAGTAGTTATATTCTTGTATATAGGAGCAGTATTATAGTAGTTATATTCTTGTATATAGGAGGCAGTATTATAGTAGTTATATTCTTGTATATAGGAGCAGTATTATAGTAGTTATATTCTTGTATATAGGAGCAGTATTATAGTGGTTATATTCTTGTATATAGGAGCAGTATTATAGTAGTTATATTCTTGTATATAGGTGCAGTATTATAGTAGTTATATTCTTGTATATAGGAGCAGTATTATAGTAGTTATATTCTTGTATGTATAGGAGCAGTATTATAGTGGTTATATTCTTGTAGATAGGAGCAGTATTATAGTGGTTATATTCTTGTAGATAGGAGCAGTATTATAGTGGTTATATTCTTGTATATAGGAGCAGTATTATAGTAGTTATATTTTTGTATATAGGAGCAGTATTATAGTAGTTATATTCTTGTATATAGGAGCAGTATTATAGTAGTTATATTCTTGTAGATAGGAGCAGTATTATAGTGGTTATATTCTTGTAGATAGGAGCAGTATTATAGTGGTTATATTCTTGTAGATAGGAGCAGTATTATAGTAGTTATATTCTTGTATATAGGAGCAGTATTATAGTAGTTATATTCTTGTATATAGGAGCAGTATTATAGTAGTTATATTTTTGTATATAGGAGCAGTATTATAGTAGTTATATTCTTGTATATAGGAGCAGTATTATAGTAGTTATATTCTTGTATATAGGAGGCAGTATTATAGTGGTTATATTCTTGTAGATAGGGGCAGTATTATAGTGGTTATATTCTTGTAGATAGGAGGCCGTATTATGAGTGAATTTCTGGGACAGACGTTACGCACCTCGGTGAACAAAGCTTTTACAATTCTGTTCTTTTTCTGAATTTAGAAAGGAACAACTATATGTTATACCTGATAGTGGAGACAAAGCACTTGCCACAACATTAAACTGGTGATAATGGTAACTTGGAGCAGGGGGACAGCTGGCACGCCATTAATTTTGCATGTCTCTCAAGAATGTAGCGCAATGAGCCCATTAATAATGCAGGATTTTTTGTAGGGGATTTTTGATTGACAGGGAGTCTTGTGGAATTGAGTCATGTGGTTATTCTGGTAATAAGGAGAAGGTCGCGCTCTTTCATTTATCATCTTCATCAGGTGTTATCTGAAGCTGAAGCTCTATAATGTCCTCCACACACTCGGACCCTTCCGTTCAGTTGGTTACTTGCTTAAAGGGATTCACATATTTGACGTATCAGCTTTCTAGGACCTTTGTCTGAAATTGGAAAGTTTGTCACCTGACCAAAGTTTATCTTCCCAAAATGACTGAATGTAGCAGTGGTGTCCCTGACATGGAACCCCCAACTTCTGGAGGCACTGACCGTTCTGCCTTGTGTCTACGGTCCCCATCTTTCTTGCAAAAAAAATAAATAAAATACCGGCCATGCTAATTTGCATAATTAATTATATATGCGTAACATCACAGGATACACATATTTGGGGGGTATTTTGTCCCATTCTGACCCCTATAACATTTTTATTTCTCCTTATACGGCCTGTATTAGGGCTCATTTTTTGCGCCCCGATCTGTAATTTTTAACAGGACCATTTTTGTTTTGATGTGAGGTTTTGATCTCTTTTTTTAATTAAATTTGGGAGTTACATTTACTTACTAACTACAACTCCCAGCATGCCCTGATACAGCCTGTGGCTCAGCAGCTGCACAAAACTACAACTCCCAGCATGTTGGACTATATAGTAGTATATAGTGTAGGTCAGTGTTTCCCAACCAGGAGTGCCTCCAGCTGTTGCAAAACTACAACTCCCAGCATGTTGGACTCTATAGTAGTATATAGTATAGGTCAGTGTTTCCCAACCAGGGGTGCCTCCAGCTGTTGCAAAACTACAACTCCCAGCATGTTGGACTATATAGTAGTATATAGTATAGGTCAGTGTTTCCAAACCAGGGGTGCCTCCAGCTGTTGCAAAACTACAACTCCCAGCATGTTGGACTATTTAGTAGTATATAGTATAGGTCAGTGTTTCCCAACCAGGGGTGCCTCCAGCTGTTGCAAAACTACAACTCCCAGCATGTTGGACTATATAGTAGTATATAGTATAGGTCAGTGTTTTCCCACCAGAGGTGCCTCCAGCTGTTGCAAAACTACAACTCCCAGCATGTTGGACTATTTAGTAGTATATAGTATAGGTCAGTGTTTACCAACCAGAGGTGCCTCCAGCTGTTGCAAAACTACAACTCCCAGCATGTTGGACTATATAGTAGTATATAGTGTAGGTCAGTGTTTCCCAACCAGGAGTGCCTCCAGCTGTTGCAAAACTACAACTCCCAGCATGTTGGACTATATAGTATTATATAGTATAGGTCAGTGTTTCCCAACCAGGGGTGCCTCCAGCTGTTGCAAAACTACAACTCCCAGCATGTTGGACTATATAGTAGTATATAGTATAGGTCAGTGTTTTCCAACCAGAGGTGCCTCCAGCTGTTGCAAAACTACAACTGGCTGTCCGGGCATGCTGGGAGTTGTAGTTTTGCAACAGCTGGAGGCGCTCTGGTTGGAAAACACTGGTATAGTATATGGTGCAACATTCTGGGAGTTGGAGGATTGGTTGGCTAAATACCGCCCATTGCATTGCCTGTATTGTAATATAAAAATACCAGCAGGGTGGCCAAAATACCGTCTGTGCTGGTAAAATACCGTCCAGGTGACAACCCTACTTGTGTCTCTCCCTGTAAATGACGTAGGCTCAGATAGTACTTCCTCGCTGTCGTTTCTTATAGGTGATGAAGATGCAGGATTATGTTCTGGATGGTGTGGGGATCCCTAGTGGTCTTTTTTTATAAACCATTATTTCTATATAAATAAAATTAAAGTTTTCCTATGAAGTATATTGGAAAGGTTATTTTTTGCAAAGATGTACAACATATATATATATATATATATATATATATATATATATATAACGTTTTTGAATCTAACAGCGCCCATATAATTGTGATTATAAGTCAAATCGCTTTTTTCATCGTCTCATGGGAATATTTAAGTAAAAAGAAAAACACAACAAATGGGCTCTTTCAAATATAAAAACTTGTTATATGTTGTACATCTTGGCAAAACAATAGTTTTACTAATATACTTCTTTATAAATTTTTCACATTTTATTAAAGAAAACTGCTTTTGAATATCACGCCACTAGGGGTCCCCATACCTCCTGGGACACTGAGTCCTACAGCAGCATGAGGGTGTCCAAGGGTCATGGACATGAGATGGATGATTGACAAGGCTGCAGGAGGAACACAGGCTGCAGCAACACTGCTGTAACACAGAGTCTTACCAATCATGTATCTCCAGCTGTTGCAAAACTATAACTCCCAGCGTGTCTGGACAGTCTGGGAGTTGGCATGCTGGGAGTTGTAGTTTTGCAAAAGCTGTAGGCACATAGCTGAAGGCAACATTGCTGCAAAAAGAGTTATCAAAGCACTGTACCTCCAACTATTCCATAACTACAAGTCCCAGCATTACAGGACTGCCAAGGGATGATACACATGAATGACACAGGAACAAATAGAAAATATCTGCATAGAAAGATAGAAACCTTTTCACTAATTTAGGAAGATCTTCGTTATGGACTCTCCATATTGTCTTTGGTAGAATACAGGCAATCTCCAATAATCCACCCTCCTCCCTGTGTGACACTTGTATAATAAAGAGGATAGCCTCACTGAGTGGAAGCACGGGCACCATAATCTCTTCACCTTGTGGCACTCACCTCTTGATTCCCGGCCTTCTGTTTAGGATCAGAGAATTTTTTGTAGGTCCGGCCGGATGTCCGGGCAGTATACCTGCACACATTCACTTATTTATTTCTTTTTGTCTCACTGTGTCACTTTTTGCGTGTTGTGTGTCCACAGACTTGTCAGGATGCGGTAGCCCTTCTGGGTGTCCCTCCTGGCGGTCTAGGGGAGGTGTATGTGGCCATCGGGTTCTTCACCTCCCTGCAAACACCCCGGGTACTCCTGCATGGGCCGGGTACCTACCGTTATTGGCTCTGCGGGCAGATACCTTGGCTAACGCCAAGGGGGATGCCGGGAGCATTTGTGGTCCCTTAGTAGCTTCAGCGAAAAGGGACATCGAACCTGGAGCCTCGCAGGCACCTTTTGGTCCAGAGGCGAAGGGTAAGGTTTGTTGGGGGCCCTCTCTGATAGACCACATCCTCTGTGCACATTTTTTTGTGTAACACGTTTGGACTTTTTCTTGCGCTTTGGGTGAATCAAGAGCACGTTCCTTGGCTCTAAGAAAAAAAAAATGTGCAGCATAAAACCAGAGAGGAAAGGGTTACAGAGCAGAGTGCAGTGATTGGCTGACTGCCCCGAGAGGAAAGGGTTACAGAGCAGACTGCAGTGATTGGCTGAGTGTCCAGAGAGGAAAGGGTTACAGAGTGCAGTGATTGGCTGAGTGTTCAGATAGGAAAGGGTTACAGAGCAGAGTGCAGTGATTGGCTGAGTGTCCAGAGAGGAAAGGGTTACAGAGCAGAGTGCAGTGATTGGCTGACTGCAGTGATTGGCTGAGTGTACAGAGAGGAAAGGGTTACAGAGTGCAGTGATTGGCTTAGTGTTCAGATAGGAAAGGGTTACAGAGCAGAGTGCAGTGATTGGCTGAGTGTCCAGAGAGGAAAGGGTTACAGAGCAGACTGCAGTGATTGGCTGAGTGTCCAGAGAGGAAAGGGTTACAGTGCAGTGATTGGCTGAGTGTTCATAGAGGAAAGGGTTACAGAGCAGAGTGCAGTGATTAGCTGAGTGTCCAGAGAGGAAAGGGTTACAGAGCAGAGTGCAGTGATTGGTTGAGTGTACAGAGAGGAAAGGGTTACAGAGTGCAGTGATTGGCTGACCGCCCAGAGAGTAAAGGGTTACAGAGCACAGTGCATTGATTGCCTGACTGCCATGCTCCCACCTAGAGCAGTGAGTCAGCAGAGTGAAGGAGAAAGCTGAGTCATGCAGAGTGCAGACAAGAAAGGGACACACCCTTCCACAAGAGAGGATGGAAAGGACAATGAGCAGCTGTAATATACTATATTTTAGTGAAATATGGGTGATAGAGACATAAAAATCATACGTACATGATCAGAAACTGAGTAAAATATCACAGTTTTACTATTTTTTTGTGGGATCTGGTACACTTTAAGAAAGAAATCGCACATAGTGTAAACTGAGTCCAAAGAACTTATGAGTCTCAGCACTTTAGGCTTCTGTTTGCTGAAGTCTAGCCAGTTGGATAGGTTGGTCTCATTGGGTGAATTACAGTGATGAGACTCCACCCCCTCTTTCTGCAAAGCCAGAGGATTCATGAGAAATTTAGGCAGCATTAGGAAATTATTTCTGTTCTAAAATCGAAATCAATATGGCTGAAACCCCGCTGCCTGCCACATCATCTAAAATAGATAAGCACAAGAAATACACAAGAACCTCTACCCTGTTCTCATACAGCCCATGCCTCATTATAGAACAAAATAATTTCCAAAGTGCTCCTTTATTTTTAACATTTTACATATTTAACCAATATTAGGAGTAAATATCGGGGGGAGAGAGGCATCAGTTCTGGGATTCTGTATACCTGCAGCCTGCGGATCCATTCTTATATAGATGGTCACCTGACCTGGCTCCGCAGCTATTTCCTAGCATTGCTGTGTATTGATCTTCTTGGGAAGTGCGTTCTACATATATATCTGTTTTTGTTTCCCAGACATTGTTGTTATTGTTGTCCTCAAGAATTGTGCAGGTCGCAGATATTTGTTTTATATTCATTTACATTTAATTTATTTATTTAATTTATTTAATTTATGTATTTATTTTAACCTATATTTTCTATGCTCGGTATATACCAGTGTTTCCCAACTAGTGTGCCTCCAGCTGTGGCAAAACTACAACTGCCAGCATGCCCGGACAGCCAACGGCTGTCCGTGCATGCTGGGAGTTGTAGTTTTGCAACAGCTGGAGGCACCCTGGTTGGGAAACACTGGTATAATGTGTAGCAGACACCTGTCTTATATGTAACAATGATATTGGCCACTATGGGATGCGGGTTTATTTGATGGCCTGGATATCTGATATATCAGATGGTATCACATTACTGTAGTTTTGTATAGTGTATTAAAGGGGTACTCCAGGATTTTTTTTTTATTTGACTATGCTACAGGGGCTGTAAAGTTAGTGTAGTACATAATATAGTGTCTGTACCTGTGTTTGATGGTGGTCTCACAATTCTTATGTGATCTTTGCCCCGATGTTTATTTTTAGCGGCATACAAAAGGAGTGTTGTCTCATTTCTTCCCAGGTTGCAGTGTGGCCCGAGACATGACATCACTAGTCAGGTGTTGAAAGGGAAGGCTGTCAGTGCTTCAATGGGTGGAGTGACTGCTGGGTGAGAGAGATCATTCTCCACAGGGCAGCAGGGAATTGTATTTTATTGCACTGCACAGCATGGAAGGGAGCTCAGTTGTGCAGCATTGGGTGTGGTGGCTGTTGTGTGGGAGGGAGAAAAGTGACCTCACACTTACAAACAAGGAATTCTTGGACTTGTAGTTGGAGGGAGGGAACTCCATCAGGAAATAGCCATTTCACAAGAAGATAGCCATAGTGTTATGGTGGACTGACAACATAGCCATTTAGCCCTAAGTCAGGCATGTCCATTACTGTCCGGCAAGTAAGTACAAATCACCATCACCTTATGGTGGAGAACCCCATGATAGATGCAATTGTCATCCTTAAAGGGGTTCTCCACCATAAGGTGATTTTAGTTTGTACCTGGCAGACAGTAATGGACATGCTTAGGAAGGATCTGCACTTGTCTTGGGGATAAATGGCTATGCTGTGAGATTACCATAACACTGTGGCTTTTTGTGAACTGGTATTTCCTGTTTGAGTTTATTTCTTTGCCTACAAATCCCATAATTCCATTTTCCTCCCTCCCACACATCAGCCACCCCACCCATTGAAACATAAATGAGCTGCATCCATTCAAAAGACCTGTAGTTTTCAATCAGGGTGCCTACAGCTGTTGCATTAGTTGCAGATTGATCAGCAATCGCTCCACCCATTGAAGCAGACAGGCTCCCTGTCATCAGGTGACTAGTGATGTCAGGTCTCAACCACATTGCAACCTGGGAAAAATCTGAGACAACAGTCATTTTGTATGCTGATAAAAATAAATATTGGGGCGAAAATCACAGAAGAATTGTGAGAAAAGCATCACACACAGGTACAGACACTATATTATGTACTACACTAACTTTACAGCCCCTGTAGCACAGTCAAATAAAAAAAATCCTGGAATACCCCTTTAATGATTTGATGACTCTTCTTTGTTGATTATAATATAATTGACTTATTGATTATAATATAAGCAGATTGAGACCCACATCAGACCCGTCCAGCTCTGTATACGAGGAAATGAACCGATAAGAGTTTGTTCCTCATTGGACATTTTCATCTTGTCTTTGATTATTATGTTGTATATTGTGTTCTTAGTCCTTTATGAACTATGAATTGTGTAGTGTTATTCTGCACATCCTCCCTGAACCATTTGATTACCGTCTACGTAATAAAGCACATTTATAGCTCTTTCTAAGAACATTTAGGCTATGTTCACACGGCATAATATTTGAGTGGAATTCCGCAGAAATATTCCGCTACAGCATTGATTTCTTTGTTGTTGTGATGGAGAAATCTTTACTGTCAGAGCAGTGAACACTATGGACTCTCATGATGTTGTTATGGAGGATTCTTTAATGTAAGAGCAGTAAACACTATGGAGCTCTCATGATCTTGTGATGAAGGGTTCTTTACTGTTAGAACAGTGGACCTTATGGACTCTCGTGATATTGTGATGGAGGATTCTTTACTGTAAGAGCAGTGTACACTATGGAGCGCTCATGATGTTGTGATGGAGGATTCTTTACTGTAAGAGCAGTAGACACTGGATTGCTCATGATGTTCTGATGGAGGATACTTTACTGTAAGAGTATTTGACTCTCTCTGGATCAATCATGATGTTCTGATGGAGGATTCTTTACTGTAAGAGTAGTGGACACATTGGAATGTTTATGATGTTGTGGTGGAGGATTCTGTACTGTAAGAGCAGTGGACACTATGATGCCCTCATTATGTTGTGATGGAGGATTCTTTACTGTAAAACCAATGAACACAATGGACTTTCATGATCTGATGGCTGATTCTTAAAGGGGTACTCCGGTGAAAACCTTTTTTCTTTTAAATGAACTGGTGCCAGAAAGTTAAACATATTTGTAAATTACTTCTATTAAAAAAAATCTTAATCCTTCCAGTACTTATTAGTTGCTGAATGCTACAGAGGAAATTCCTTTCTTTTTGGAACACTGATGACATCACGAGCACAGTGCTCTCTGCTGACATCTCTGTCCGTTTTAGCAACCATGCATAGAAGATATATAGCAGATGTACGCTAAGGGCAGCATGGTGGCTCAGTGGTTAGCAGTGCTGGGGACTTGGGTTCAAATCCCACTAAGGACAACAATAAATAAAGAGTTATTATTATTATTATTATAATGACGTCAGCAAAGAGCACTGTGCTCATGATGTCATCAGAGAGAATTCCAAAAAGAAAAGAATTTCCTCTGTAGTATTCAGCAGCTAATAAGTACAGGAAGGATTAAGAGTTTTTTAATAGAAGTAATTTACAAATCTGTTTAACTTTCTGGCACCAGTTGATTTAAAAGAAAAAAGGTTTTCACCGGAGTACCCCTTTAACTGTAAAAGCAGTGAACACTATGATGCCCTCATTATGTTGGGATGGAGGATTCTTTACTGTAAGAGCAGTGGACACAATGGACTCTCATGATGTTGTGATGGATAATTCGTTGAAGAAGCCCAATGAGGGCCTGGGTGCTCTTCTGTATTTGGTGTATGCCCCTTAGGGTTCTTTTTTTTTTTTTTTTCTGGATCAACACAGTATGGCAGTGTTTCTCAAATAGTGGGCCTCCAGCTGTTGCAGAACTAAAACTCCCAGCATGCCCAGACAACCAACACCCATTGGGAAACACTACATTAGGGTTATTTTCCAACCTTATCATCTATGTAACTCAGTGTTTTCCAAAGAGTGCGTCTCCAGCGGTTGCAAAACTGCAACTCCCAGCATGCCCAGACAGCCGAAGGCTGTCTGGGCATGCTGGAAGTTGTAGTTTTGCAGCAGCTGGAGACACACTGTTTGGAAAACACTGATATACCTATATCTGGTATATTTGTGGTGGTAGCATTGTTATTATTTGATATTATGTATTTCTTATATCGTCTTTCCGCACGTTCAGTATCACATCTGCGCCGTGTAAGCGTCTCGCCAACTGGCTTTATTCTTCATAACATTTAAAGACTATTGTCCAAGAGCCCCCCCCCCCCCCCCCCAGCCAAAATCCTGCCCCCTCCCCCATCAGTCTTGTATAAGCTTTTTTACAGATAAGGGATTAAGTATAACCCCGCCAACTCCCATAATGAATATGTATAAGGGGTACATAGGGGTCCTATAATGATTTTAGATGTGATTTGCTGCAGTTATGTCCAGAGACCCTGTCCTAGACTTTATATGTCGCCCCCGGTGTACATTGGGGTGGGGGGAGGTGATGATTTTACACCGCGCCAGTAGCGTTGCGTTTCATCAGTGTTTGTAGCGATGACATGAGGCGTTAATAAGATGATTACGATCAGTCGCCTCTGCGGTCATCACAGGTCAGCGCTCATATCCTGGACACGGATTACCCAGAGATCACATCTCCATGTGAATGGGCCCCACATAATTAAAGGGCATTGTCCCTTTAAAATAAAATAAAAAATATATATATATAAAAAAAATCTGGTAAACTAATTATCTTTTATTAGAAGAATATTCCATTAACCCCCGACGCCTTCTGGGCCTTAGTGCCCAAGCAGATTTTTTATTTTCCCACCGTTGCCTTCAAAGTGACGTCATATTTTCATTTTTTATTGTCAGCAAACACATACGAGGGCTGTTTTTTTATGGAACAAGTTATACTGTTTAATGCCGCCATTTGCTTCATATATCTTATTGCTTCATTTTTATCAGCCCGTGTTAATAAAACGTAAAAAAGAAAATGCCCTTTTCTGTTGTTTATTTTTAAGTTTACGCCATTCATTGTACGATAAAAATAACATTATAGCTTTAGGGTACGTTCCCACAGGGCGTATACGCAGCATATTTGACGCTGCGTAAAATTTATGGCAGCAGCGAGAAATACGCTGCGTATTCCTCGCTCTCTATACACACAGGGCTTTCCGGCGGCAGCCCTATGTGTGAAGTGAGTTTTGGAGGCGGAGCCGCGCGTCACAGACATGCCGACACACGGCCCCGCCTCCAAAACTCACTGCACACAGAGGGCTGCCGCCGGAAAGCCCTGTGTGTATAGAGAGCGAGGAATACGCAGCGTATTTCTCGCTGCTGCCATAAATTTTACGCAGCGTCAAATACGCTGCGTATACGCCCTGTGAGAATGCACCCTTATTCTGCGGGTCCGTTCCCTAATCAACACTGAAATTATATCCCGTATATACTCGAGTATAAGCCGACCCGAATATAAGCCGAGGCCCCTAATTTCACCCCAAAAAACCCAGGAAAAGCTATTGACTCGACTATAAGCCTAGGGTGGGAAATACATCATCCCCCCCCATGTCATCATCCCCCCCCGTCATCATCCAGACCCCCGTCATCATCCAGACCCTCGTCATCATCCCCCCCTTCATCATCACTGCCTGTCAATCCATTCATCAGTGGTCTTCAACCTGCGGACCTCCAGATGTTGCAAAACTACAACTCCCAGCATGCCAGGACAGCCATCGGCTGTCCGGGCATGCTGGGAGTTGTAGTTTTGAAACCTCTGGAGGTCCGCAGGTTGAAGACCACTGCGGCCTTCGTCATCATCCAGCCCCCCCCCCCTTTGTTTTGTACTCCCCTCTCCTTGGCAGGAAGTTAGGGGGAGCTGGTCCGGGCCATCTATGCTGCAGGGACCGTCCGGTGGGGAGGGTTAGTCGTTGCGGGCTGTCCATTTTCACCGGGCGGGCCTCTTCTCCGCACTTCGGGCCTGCCCCAGACTAGTGACGTTGCCTTGACGACGACGCACAGGGACGTTGCGCATGAACGTCCCTGTGCGTCGTCGTCAAGGCAACATAACTAATCATGCTGGGAGTTGCAGTTTTGCAACATCTGGAGGTCCGCAGGTTGAAGACCACTGAGAAGGGATTGACAGGTGGAGAGTTCACTCGAGTATAAGCCGAGGGGGGCGTTTTCAGCACGAAAAATCGTGCTGAAAAACTCGGCTTATACTCGAGTATATACGGTAATCGTTTGTTTTACTTCTTACTCCTTTGGCACAATAAATATATATATATATATATATATATTTATTTATTTATATATTTATTTATTTATTTTTTTTAAATGTGTCGCCAGATTGCAAGAGCAATACTATTTTAATTTTTCCCTCTGTTAGGTCTTGTTTTTTTTTTTTTTTCCAGGAAAACTTACATTTTTTATTGTTATCATTTTGGAATACATTTGACTTTGTAATTATTTTCCATTTTTTTGTGAGGCGGATTAATAAAATACATTTATCATAGCTTTTTTTTTTTTCTTTTAACAGCATTAAACCTACAGGATAAATAATAAAATAATTTTATGGTTTGGGTTGTTATGGTCGTGGAGGAACACAAAATCTGTATTATGTTCTTTTATTTAGAAAAAAACAAAAATGTATTCATTTATTTTCTTTTTATTTAATTAAATGAATTCATTTTATTTTTATTTATTTTTTTTTCTAGTCCCTCTTTGGCAGTGATTAGCAGAACATTGGGATATTACACTGCACTATTACTGTATTGTACCTGTCAGCCTAAGGGTACACAGACACCCACCGCAGGCCTGGGGGGGGGGTCTTCACAAGACCCCCGGGTGCCATGGAAACCTATCGGCACTGGCGATCCAAGCAATCTGCACACAGCAATTTTACATGTGTATGTCAGATTCCTTACTATGTGCACGATTTGACTGCAGCATGTAAAGGGTTAAAGGGGTACTGCGGAGGGGAAAAAATAACTTCAAATCAACTGGTGCCAGAAAGTTATACAGATTTGTAATTTACTTCTATTTAAAAATCCTAATCCTTCCAGTACTTATCAGCTGCTGTATGCTCCACAGGAAGTTGTGTAGTTCTTTCCAGTCTGACCACAGTGCTCTCTGCTGACACCTCTGTCCATGTCAGGAACTGTCCAGAGCAGGAGCAAATTCCCATAGCAAACCTCTACTGCTCTGGACAGTTCCTCATCTACCAGGAATCGGGGTTCCTCCGCTCCTGGGACTTATGGGGGAGTCATGATGACAGCCGAGCTCCCGCGGTCGCGGTCCCGACCAATCACCCCGACCCCCCCCCCCGACCCAAAATAGAAAACGTGCATTTGATAAGGACAGTTGTAACTCAGCTTTTCGAGACTCCTGAAGAGTAAATCTACTTTAGTTCTCTTATCCTGAATGTCCGGCTGCCATAGTGTTGTATAAACTGGAAGATGTGATGTGGGAAAGCTTGGTGGTGATGAACGTATCTGGGGTCGCCCAGCCTCAGACTGCTGCAAAACTACATCTCCCAGCATGCCCCGAGAGCCAAATGGTGTCAGGGCATGCTGGGAGTTGAAGTATTGCAGCAGTGTTTCCCAACCAGTTTTGCAACAGCTGGAGGCACCTTTGTTAGGGAACACTGGTAAAAGCAATGCAATGAATGTTTAGAAAAGTCTCTGACTGTCTCGGCATGCTGGGAGTTGTAGTTTTGCAACAGCTGGAGGAACTTTGGTTAGGGAACACTGGTAAAAGCAATGCAATGATTGTTTATAAAAGTCTCTGACTGTCTCGGCATGCTGGGAGTTGTAGTTTTGTAAGTGTGGTATTAAACCAGAGTGCCTTCAGCTGTTGCTAAACTACAACTCCCAGCATGCCCAGAAAGTCAGAGACTTTTATAAACAATCATTGCATTGCTTTTACCAGTGTTCCCTAACCAAGGTGCCTCCAGCTGTTGCTAAACTACAACTCCCAGCATTCCCGGCCCTTATACATATATGGTTGCACAGAAGGGTTATCTTGGAGGTGACAGACTCTGTTCCTTCTCTTTCCTGCGATGGCGGATTCTAGGAAACCCCCGGAGATTATGTCTGATTATGGTTGAGATAATCCCAAAGATTACTCGTTATAATCTGTAACAACTGTAACCCTTTACAGTCCAGAGAATTCCTCTAATCCGGAAACCAATAACGCAAATATCTGATAATCCGGCTCCTGTGTCCGACATAAAACCGCGATCTCTAGGGAATGTCTAATGTGGGAAACAGAGCCCGGCAATGGAGGTAGATTTCCATGACCGTCCGATAATCCGAAATATCTGATAATCCAGAGTATTTAATAATCCAGAATATCTGATAATCCAGAGTATTTAATAATCCAGAATATCTGATAATCCAGAGTATTTAATAATCCAGAATATCTGATAATCCAGAATACTTGATAATCCAGAATATTTAATAATCCGGAATATCTGATAATCCAGCACCAAATGTGGCATTTTTCTGTATTATTAGAAGTGAATTCACACGATCAGGTTGTGTTTCAATTTCAGAATTTTCAGTTTCTGCAATTAAAGGGGCACTCCGGTGGAAACCCTTTTTTTTTTTTTTTTTTTTTTTTAAATGAACTGGTGCCAGAAAGTAAAATAGTTTTGTAAATTACTTCTATTTAAAAATCTTAATCCTTCCAGTACTTATTAGCAGCTGTATGCTACAGAGGAAATTCTTTTCATTTTGAATTTCTTTTTTGTGTTGTCCACAGTGCTCTCTGCTGACACCTCTGTCGGTGTCAGGAACTGTCCAGAGCAGGAGATGTTTGCTATGGGGATTTTCTCCCGCTCTGGACAGTTCCTGATACGGACATCAGGTGTCAGCAGAGAGCACTGTGGACAAGACAGAAAAGAAATTCAAAAAGAAAGGAATTTTCTCTGTAATATACAGCTGCTAATAAGTACTGAAAGGACAAATATTTTTTAATATAAGTAATTAACAAATCTGTTTAACTTTTTGGCACCAGTTGATTTAAAAAATAAAATAAAATGTTTTCCACCGGAGTACCCCTTTTAACTTCTGAGATTTACTTTAATGTCTTTATATAAAGTATTCACTCCGCACATGATGTGGACCAGTGATTTCCCAGCATGCCCAGAGCCTGGATTCCATACACACTCATTTGTAGTTTCCCACACTTGGATACATTTGTAGTTTCCCACACTTGGATACATTTGTAGTTTCCCACACTTGGATACATTTGTAGTTTCGCACACTTGGATACATTTGTAGTTTCGCACACTTGGATGCATTTGTAGTTTCCCACACTTGGATACATTTGTAGTTTCCCACACTTGGATACATTTGTAGTTTCCCACACTTGGATACATTTGTAGTTTCGCACACTTGGATACATTTGTAGTTTCTCACACTTGGATACATTTGTAGTTTCCCACACTTGGATACATTTGTAGTTTCGCACACTTGGATACATTTGTAGTTTCCCACACTTGGATACATTTGTAGTTTCCCACACTTGGATACATTTGTAGTTTCCCACACTTGGATACATTTGTAGTTTCGCACACTTGGATACATTTGTAGTTTCCCACACTTGGATACATTTGTAGCTTCGTACACTTGGATACATTTGTAGTTTCCCACACTTGGATACATTTGTAGCTTCGTACACTTGGATACATTTGTAGTTTCCCACACTTGGATACATTTGTAGTTTCCCACACTTGGATACATTTGTAGTTTCCCACACTTGGATATATTTGTAGTTTCGCACACTTGGATACATTTGTAGTTTCGCACACTTGGATACATTTGTAGTTTCGCACACTTGGATACATTTGTAGTTTCGCACACTTGGATACATTTGTAGTTTCGCACACTTGGATACATTTGTAGTTTCGCACACTTGGATACATTTGTAGTTTCCCACACTTGGATACATTTGTAGTTTCTCACACTTGGATACATTTGTAGTTTCCCAGACTTGGATACATTTGTAGTTTCCCACACTTGGATACATTTGTAGTTTCGCACACTTGGATACATTTGTAGTTTCACACTTGGATACATTTGTAGTTTCCCAGACTTGGATACATTTGTAGTTTCCCAGACTTGGATACATTTGTAGTTTCCCAGACTTGGATACATTTGTAGTTTCCCAGACTTGGATACATTTGTAGTTTCTCACACTTGGATACATTTGTAGTTTCTCACACTTGGATACATTTGTAGTTTCTCACACTTGGATACATTTGTAGTTTTGCACACTTGGATACATTTGTAGTTTCGCACACTTGGATACATTTGTAGTTTCCCACACTTGGATACATTTGTAGTTTCCCACACTTGGATACATTTGTAGTTTCGCACACTTGGATACATTTGTAGTTTCCCACACTTGGATACATTTGTAGTTTCCCACTCTTGGATACATTTGTAGTTTCACACACTTGGATACATTTGTAGTTTCCCACTCTTGGATACATTTGTAGTTTTGCACACTTGGATACATTTGTAGTTTCCCACACTTGGATACATTTGTAGTTTCGCACACGTGGATACATTTGTAGTTTCCCACACTTGGATACATTTGTAGTTTCGCACACTTGGATACATTTGTAGTTTCGCACACTTGGATACATTTGTAGTTTCCCACACTTGGATACATTTGTAGTTTCCCACACTTGGATACATTTGTAGTTTCCCACACTTGGATACATTTGTAGTTTCCCACACTTGGATACATTTGTAGTTTCCCACACTTGGATACATTTGTAGTTTCCCACACTTGGATACATTTGTAGTTTCCCACACTTGGATACATTTGTAGTTTCTCACACTTGGATACATTTGTAGTTTCTCACACTTGGATACATTTGTAGTTTCGCACACTTGGATACATTTGTAGTTTTCCATTCTTGGATACATTTGTAGTTTCGCACACTTGGATACATTTGTAGTTTCCCACACTTGGATACATTTGTAGTTTCCCACACTTGGATACATTTGTAGTTTCTCACACTTGGATACATTTGTAGTTTCTCACACTTTGATACATTTGTAGTTTCGCACACTTGGATACATTTGTAGTTTTCCATTCTTGGATACATTTGTAGTTTCGCACACTTGGATACATTTGTAGTTTCCCACACTTGGATACATTTGTAGTTTCCCACACTTGGATACATTTGTAGTTTCCCACACTTGGATACATTTGTAGTTTCGCACACTTGGATACATTTGTAGTTTCCCACACTTGGATACATTTGTAGTTTCCCACACTTGGATACATTTGTAGTTTCCTATACTTGGATACATTTGTAGTTTCCTATACTTGGATACATTTGTAGTTTCCCACACTTGGATACATTTGTAGTTTCGCACACTTGGATACATTTGTAGTTTCGCACACTTGGATACATTTGTAGTTTCCCACACTTGGATACATTTGTAGTATCAGTGGATGATTTTATATATTTGTTATTTTTATTATATTTATATGTTGCTTTATTTTCTCGTTTCTCTTCTGTTATTGGAATTAAATGGTTGTTGTTGTTTTTCCTCCGGTTTTCCGGCGGTGGGTGCGTTTGAACAGGACGGCCAGTGCTGCGGGGTCACGTGGCAACAGGTGGTGCCTCTATAAATGGCAGATGGGTACGATCCTCGCCGCCACCGCCGGCCTTTACGTGACATCCAAAAGATAAGAAAACATTTGTCGCACTCTGCGTCCGCTCCGCGAATATCCTGCTCGCCCTCCGCCATGAATAATAGATTTCCTCTCTATTCTTATACCGTACTGTATAGATTCTCAATGCAGATATTGAATGATGATGGGGGGTGAGAGAGTCTGCAGATACCGCAGACCGTTGTTCTATTTAGTTCAATATTGATCCCTCATTTTTACCGGCATCTAAGATTTCACTTTATATACACTATGGGGGAGGGGTTGTCAGGCTGTAGAGAGCTCTGCCTGTCAGTCAAAGAAGGGGGGGAGGGGTCATAATAGGAAAGTGGGTTGTTACAGTGCAGGGCACCTCAGGACATTGGCCACACCTCCTTGACACTTCACATTGGGAATGCAGCCGTGCACAGTAGGTCTCTCTGTACTTATAGCTGTTATCTCATTCTCAGAGGACACATTCACTTCAAGCTGATCATTTATGTTAGGGGGTCTCCAAACTGCGGACCTCCACATGTTGCAAAACTACAACTCCCAGCATGCCATATATCTGTACACTGCAGCAGTGGTCTCCAAGCTTTGCACCTCCAGCTGTTGCAAAACTACAACTTCCAGCATGCCCCGACAGCCTTGTTGGGAAACACTGTTGACAGTCCGAGCATGCTGGGAGTTGTAGTTTTGCAACACCTATAGATCCACAGTTTGGAGACCCCCTGATTTATGGTTATGGCAGCTCCACCCGGCATTAGATCCCTGTCGGACCCCATCGAATTAAGCAGAATCCTTACTACTTAATGCAGAAATTTTTTAAATATTAAAGGGGTACTCCGGAGGGAAAAAGAACTGGTCCCAGAAAGTTCTACAGATTTGTAAATTACGTCTATTTAAAAACCTTAACCTTCCAGTACTTATCAGCTGCTGTATAATACGGAGGAAATTGTGTACTTCTGATCACAGTGCTCTCTGCTGACACCTCTGTCCGTGTCAGGAACTGTCCAGAGCAGGAGAGGTTTGCTATGGGGATTTGTTCCTACTCTGGACAGTTCCTGACATGACCAGATTCCGTGTCCCTCCATATGCGTCTGTATACCGCCACTTTTAGGGTGCGTTCACACGGCCGTCTGTCCCCGTTCTTTTATCCTCGTTTTGGTTCAGTTCTTGCAGGCTGTAAACAGATTAAAAACGCTTTTTTTTTTTTTTTTTTTAAACATTCATGTCAATGTGATTTTTTTTACAATCCGTTTACATCTGTTTGTACCCGTCTGCACTCATTTCCGTTTTTTTGACGGCAGAAAAAACAGCACATGCAGTATTTTTTCTTCCGTCGAAAAAACGGATACAGTAAATTTACCATTGAAGTCTATGGGAAACGGATGAGCCTTTAATGTCATCTGTTTGCTTCCGTTTTTTCAATCCGTTTTTTGATCCGTTTTTACTTCTGAGCATGCTCGGAACAAAAAAAATGTTGTTTTGTTTATTAACTGAACAATAACGGATCCAAATGGATACAAACGGATAACATCCGTTTGCATCCGTAATTGTCCGTTTTTTTATTATTTTTTAAAGGGGTACTCCGGTGGAAAACTTTTTTTTTTTTTTAAATGAACTGGTGGCAGAAAGTTAAACAGATTTGTAAATTACTTCTATTAAAAAATCTTAATCCTTCCAATACTTTTTAGCTGCTGAATACTAGAGAGGAAATTCTTTTCTTTTTGGAACACAGAGCTCTCTGCTGACATCACGAGCACAGTGCTCTCTGCTGACACCTCTGTCCATTTTAAAGGGGTATTCCAGGAAAAAACTTTTTTTTATATCAACTGGCCCCAGAAAGTTAAACAGATTTGTAAATTACTTCCATTAAAAAATCTTAATCCTTTCAATTATTATCAGCTGCTGAAGTTGAGTTCTCTCTGCTGACATCTCTGCTTGTCTCGGGAACTGCACAGAGTAGAAGAGGTTTGCTATGGGGATTTGCTTTTAAAATGGGCGGTTCCCGGGACACGTATCATCGGAGAGCACTTAGAAAAGAACAGCTCAACTTCAGCAGCTGATAATTATTGGAAGGATTAAGATTTTTTTTAATAGAAGTAATTTACAAATCTGTTTAACTTTCTGGAGCCAGTTGATATATAAAAAAAAAAAGGTTTTTCCTGGATAACCCCTTTAAGAACTGTCCAGAGCAGGAGAAAATCCCCATAGCAAACATATGCTGTTCTGGACAGTTCCTAAAATGGACAGAGATGTCAGCAGAGAGCTCTGTGTTCCAAAAAGAAAAGAATTTCCTCTGTAGTATTCAGCAGCTAATAAGTCCTGGAAGGATTAAGATTTTTTAATTTAAGTAATTTACAAATCTGTTTTACTTTCTGGCACCAATTGATTTATAAAAATAAAAAAGCTTTCCGCCGGAGTATCCCTTTAAATTCAGTTTTTTATTTTTGACGGGAGAAGTATGGGACGGGTCTAGATGGCCGTGTGGACGCAGCCTTAAGCATCAACAACTGAAAGATAATTTTTTTTTGCCCTGGCAGAGATCCAAGCCGATATAAATACAGCGGCGGCGGCGGCGGCGGCGCAGGGATCGCGTTACACAATGTCACCGTTGCCTGGATGTTGTGTTTGCAGATCTGAACCAATTGACCCGTGCACAATATCTGCCCCCGTATACAGGCTCCAGTCTGTGACCACGACGAATAATGCACGGAGCCGTATACATGTCAGCCGCACAGCAGGTGTATATAGGGCAGCGTTTACCAACCACGGTGCCTCCAGCTGTTGCAAAACTACAACTCCCAGCATGCCCGGACAGCCTTCGGCTGTCCGGGCATGCTGGGAGTTGTAGTTTTGCAACAGCTGGAGGCACCCTGGGTGGTAAACACTGATATAGGGGGGTCAGCACTAAGCACAACAATAGTGCCTGTTCACTAATCCTCCACTAGTAGTCGGTGCGTTCCCCTCAGTAATGAATGGACGGGGGCCGCTCTGTGCAGATGACTGGAGACCTAATTGACTTACAGAGACATGTGAGGCTCCCGGGATCACTACAGGAGCCGCCCGCTCCGCACTCCAGAGGGCGACTCGGCTGTCGAAGAAGGAACATCTAAGATCTGAGCAGCATGAGCCTCGGATCCGCAGCACTGAGCCCCCTACGTGCCTTCCCGGGAGGTCTCCGTCCGCCGTTCCCCGCTCCAGCCCTTCACCTTAAATCCCTTTTTTAAATTTTTTGGGGGAATTTTACAAGAAAGAATTTTAATTTTTTTAGTTTATTTGTAAATTTTTTGTATTTTTTAAGCTTTTTTAGCTTTTGTTGTTTTAAGTCATTTATATATATATTATTATAATTATTAAATATTTTTATTTTGTTTCCTGCTGCGTCGTCTTAAAGCCACGGTAACGATGGGAATAGACGGAATAAAGTGTATTTTTTCTATTCCCCGGAGAGATTGGTTGTGAAGGAGATTAAAGATCAGATAATGCTTTATAATATCCGTATCCCACTGGTTAACCCCGCGGCGGCTGTCCGAGTATAGAGTAAAGAAGAATAAGGATCTTGTATGCGGTAGACTCCATCTCTTGCGTAGTCACCGACCGCACCGTCGCGGAGTAACCTCGCGGACTGTTTCGGGTGGGGGGGGATCGGCAGGAGAAGGCACCATGCAGGTCTCTTTCGCTTGTTCGGAGCACGGTTTAAAAGGTCGCAGCGGGGACGATAGACTGAACCGGCAGAATGTCAGCAGCCCGAGCCTCGCGGCCAGGACGAAATTCCGTGCGGTGGCGATGGTGGCGCGGAGCCTGGGACATCTGTCGGTGCAAAGTGTTCACCCCCCGAGTGAATCCAGCCTGCGCCAGCCCGGCATGAAGTATAGGTATGGGGTGTTAATCTCTGTCGTTTCATTCGCTTATATGGTTACGGATGTAGCAGAGCTGGATTTGTTACTTGACTATTTGATGAGTTTGAGTCAATGTGGTGGATTTAACTGCGTAAATGCCACTAAATACACGTAATGATCCCGCAGTAAAGTAGTTTACAGACTCCATTTCACCTCTGCTATGTCAGTATAGTTGTGCGAAGTGTTTACCGCGTTATGGAGGTCACGGCGCGCCCTATAGTCACAAGCATCGGGTTCTGTCTGTAAATAGCCCTTGTGTATGTAAGATACAGCAGAGAGTATATAGCACTCACCGGAGTGGACTCTTAGCTATTCCTGAGTGAGACTCAACCCCTTGTATATATATAGATCCGCACAGTTCAGAGTCCACTGATCTATTGTCCATGGTTTTGCAAAACTACAACTCCCAGCATGCCCAGACAGCCCTTGGCTCTCTGGGCATACTGGGAGTTGTAGTTCTGTAACAGCTGGAGGTCCACAGTTTGGAGTCCACTGCTTTATTGTCCTTAACTTTCCAAAACTACAACTCCCAGCATGCCCGGACAGCCAACCTCTATCTGGGCATACTGGGAGTTGTAGTTCTGCAACAGCTGGAGGTCCACAGTTTGGAGTCCACTGCTTTATTGTCCTTTACTTTGCGAAACTACAACTCCCAGCATGCCCAGACAGTCGTTGTAGTTCTGTAACAGCTGGAGGTCCATAGTTTGGAGTCCCCTGCTTGATTGTCCTTTACTTTGCAAAACTACAACTCCCAGCATGCCCTAGGAGTTGTAGTTCTGCAGCAGCTGGAGGGCCACAGTTTGAAGACCACTGCTTTATTGTCCTTAACTTTGCAAAACTACAACTCCCAGCATGCCCGGACAGCCAGCCGCTGTCTGGGCATGCTGGGAGTTGTAGTACTGCAACAGCTGGAGGTCCACAGTTTAGAAACCACTGCTTCATTATCCATTATTTTGCAAAACTACAACTCCCAGCATGCACGGACAGCCAACGGCTGTCAGGGCATGCTGGGAGCTGTAGTTCTGCAACAGCTGGAGGGCCACAGTTTGGAGACCACTGCTTTATTGTCCTTTGCTTTGCAAAACTACAACTCCCAACATGCCCGAACAGCCATTAGCTCTTTGAGCATGCTTGGAGTTGTTGTTCTGCAACAGCTGGAGGTCCACAGTTTGGAAACCACTGCTTTATTGTCAATGATTTTGCAAAACTACAACTCCCAACATGCCCAGACAGCCGTTGGCTCTCCGCACATGCTGGGAGTTGTAGTTCTTCAACAGCTGGAGGACCACAGTTTGGAGACCACTGCTTCTTTATTGTCCTTTACTTTGCAAAACTACAACTCCCAGCATGCCCGGACAGCCAACGGCTGTCCGGGCATGCTAGGAGTTGTAGTGTTGCAACAGCTGGAGGCACCCTGGTTGGGAAACACTGACATTTCACTGACCTTTGAATGAAAACAATAGTTAGTTTCCAGACAGTTTTATCAGATGTAGTTGAGATAAGTTTGTTATTTCCGAAAACTCTGTGGTAATGATAATGCCCCCGGCGGACAAAAGTCATATTTACTAGCAACATTTTGGCATTTTTACACCTCTCGCACCGCTCTTCATGTGAGTGTAACTGAGCGGCTGGGGAGAGGCCTCCGAAGCCCAAAATATTTATCATAATGAAGCCCGAAAATTCTGTGGAAATAATAGCAGAAATCTGCCCCAGCCTGAGGCGCACAGAAAGCCAAAGATTTAGGCCAAATTTATCAAAGGGATTATCCCGGAATAGGAAACAAGAGCTGAGTTCTTCTTAAAACAGCGCCACCCTGTCCTCAGATTGGGTGAGGTATTACAACTTGGCTCAAGTCACCTCAATGGAACTGAGCTGCAGAACCGCACCCAACCTGGAGACAGACGGGGAGTGGTTTTTGGACAAAATCTGCTGTTTTTCTATTCTTTGAAAACCTGTTTAAAACTCTTGCGCCTTTTTGTACAATTTTCCTCCAGTGCCTCCTGTGTATTCTTCCATAGCGCTGCCTGGAAACGTAATAACCCTTGTTACCTATCAAACACGTTTAGCTCTGCTACATCCTGCATCCACCCTGCCTCTAGTGATATAGAGAGGGATTGAGCAGAAATGGCAAAACTTTGCTCTGGTCTGTGAACAGGACGGATATAGGGTTATGTTCACACTTAAAGTAACCGCAGATGATGTGCATGAATGATGCCGAGCTATACTTTACACTTTATATATATATCAGATCTATTAATTTTCTATCTATCTCATATCTATCTATCTATCTCATATCTATCTATCTATCTCATATCTATCTATCTCATATCTATCTATCTATCTCATATCTATCTATCTATCTCATATCTATCTATCTCATATCTATCTATCTATCTCATATCTATCTATCTCATATCTATCTATCTATCTCATATCTATCTATCTATCTCATATCTATCTATCTATCTCATATCTATCTATCTATCTCATATCTATCTATCTATCTCATATCTATCTATCTCATATCTATCTATCTCATATCTATCTATCTATCTCATATCTATCTATCTATATCTCATATCTATCTATCTCATATCTATCTATCTCATATCTATCTATCTCATATCTATCTATCTCATATCTATCTCATATCTATCTCATATCTATCTCATATCTATCTCATATCTATCTCATATCTATCTCATATCTATCTATCTCATATCTATCTATCTATCTATCTCATATCTATCTATCTATCTCATATCTATCTATCTCATATCTATCTATCTATATCTCATATCTATCTATCTCATATCTATCTATCTCATATCTATCTATCTCATATCTATCTATCTCATATCTATCTATCTCATATCTATCTATCTATCTCATATCTATCTATCTATCTCATATCTATCTATCTATCTATCTCATATCTATCTATCTCATATCTATCTCTCTCTATCTCATATCTATCTCTCTCTATCTATCTCATATCTATCTATCTATCTATCTCATATCTATCTCATATCTATCTATCTATCTCATATCTATCTATCTATCTCATATCTATCTATCTATCTATCTATCTCATATCTATCTATCTCATATCTATCTATCTCTATCTCTCTCATATCTATCTATATATCTATCTATCTATCTCATATCTATCTATCTATCTCATATCTATCTATCTATCTCATATCTATCTATCTATCTCATATCTATCTATCTATCTCATATCTATCTATCTCTATCTATCTCATATCTATCTATCTATCTATCTATCTCATATCTATCTATCTATCTATCTCATATCTATCTATCTCATATCTATCTATCTATCTCATATCTATCTATCTCATATCTATCTATCTATCTCATATCTATCTATCTCATATCTATCTATCTCTATCTCTCTCATATCTATCTATATATCTATCTATCTATCTCATATCTATCTATCTATCTCATATCTATCTATCTCATATCTATCTATCTCATATCTATCTATCTCATATCTATCTATCTATCTCATATCTATCTATCTCATATCTATCTATCTCTATCTATCTCATATCTATCTATCTATCTATCTATCTATCTCATATCTATCTATCTATCTATCTATCTCATATCTATCTATCTCATATCTATCTATCTATCTATCTCATATTTATCTATCTCATATCTATCTATCTATCTATCTATCTATCTCATATCTATCTATCGCACATGTTGCAGTTCTTGTGCACTATAGGGAATGTAGTTTTAGCAGCTGCACCTGTGCCTGAGAGGCCCCCGGACCCCACCTGCCATGTAATAGGACCCCGGATTATAAATGGTGCAGAGCAGGTGGAGCCTCCTACAGGATCTGGTCCTGGGCCGAGGAGCCTATATGACTCTGTATACTGGGGTCGGCATCTGCTGGTTGTGGGGTCATTGATATCTGGATGTTGGAAAATGTCTGTTTACACATCATCCTTTGTAGGTAGGAGCTCCCTGTATATAGGCCTGTATATAGGACCCCCTGTATATAGGACCCCCTGTATATAGTACCCCCTGTATATAGGACCCCCTGTATATAGGACCCCCTGTATATAGGACCCCCTGTATATAGGACCTCCCTGTATATAGGACCTCCCTGTATATAGGACCTCCCTGTATATAGGACCTCCCTGTATATAAGACACCCTGTATATAGGACCCCCTGTATATAGGACCTCCCTGTATATAGGACCCCCTGTATATAGGACCCCCTGTATATAGAACCTCCCTGTATATAGGACCTCCTTGTATATAGGAGATCCCTTTATATAGGCCCTCCCTGTATATAAGACACCCTGTATATAGGACCTCCCTGTATATAGGACCTCCCTGTATATAGGACCTCCCTGTATATAGGACCTCCCTGTATATAGGACCTCCCTGTATATAGGACCTCCCTGTATATAGGACCTCCCTGTATATAGGACCTCCCTGTATATAGGACCTCCCTGTATAAAGGACCTCCCTGTATATAGGACCTCCCTGTATATAGGACCTCCCTGTACATAGGAGCTCCCTTTATATAGGACCTCCCTGTATATATGACCTCCCTTTATATAGGAACTTCCTGTGTATATAGGACCTTCCTGTATATAGGACCCCCTGTATAAAACAAACACCCAGCAATCAACAACTGGAAAGTAGTCAGGGTAATCAAGCAATCCACCGCCAGGTGAAAGAACTGAAAAGGCTTGGCAAGCCAAAAACAACAATACAGACAATACATTGTCCTATTTCTAATGAATTAATTGGTAAATTCCTCGGTAAAATAAGTATTTGGTCGCCTACAAACAAGAAGATTTCTGCCTCTCACAGACCTGTAACTTCTTCTGTAAGAGTCTCCTCTGTCCTCCACTTGTTACCTGTATTAATGGCTCCTGTATGAACTTGTTATCAGTATAAAAGACACCTGTCCACAACCTCAAACAGTCACACTCCAAACTCCACTATGGCCAAGACCAAAGAGCTGTTGAAGGACACCAGAAACAATTGTAGACCTGCACCAGGCTGTGAAGACTGAATCTGCAATAGACAAGCAGCTTGGTGTGTAGAAATCCTCTGTGGGAGCAATTATTAGAAAGTAGAAGACATACAAGACCACTGATAATCTCCCTCGATCTGGGGCTCCACGCAAGATCTCGCCCCGTGGTGTCAAAATGATCACAAGAACGGCGAGAAAAAAATCCCAGAACCACACGGGGGACCTAGTGAATGACCTGCAGAGAGCTGGGACCAAAGTAACAAAGGCTACCATCAGTAACACACTACACCGCCAGGGACTCAAATCATGCAGTGCCAGACGTGTCCCCCTGCTTAAGCCAGTACATGTCTGGGTCCGTCTGAAGTTTGCTAGAGAGCATTTGGATGATCCAGAAGAGGATTGGGAGAATGTCATATGATCAGATGAAACCAAAGTAGAACTTTTTAGTAAAAACTCAACTTGTCGTGTTTGGAGGAGAAAGAATGCTGAGTTGCATCCAAGAACACCATACCTACTGTGAAGCATGGGGGTGGAAACATCAGGCTTTGGGGCTGTTTTTCTGCTAAGGGACCAGGAGGACTGATCGCTGTAAAGGAAAGAATTAATGGGGCCATATATTGGGAGATTTTGAGTTAAAACCTCCTTCCATCAGCAAGGGCATTGAAGATGAAACGTGGCTGGGTCTTTCAGCATGACAATGATCCCAAACACACCGCCCGGGCAAGAAGGAGTTGCTTCATAAGAAGCATTTCAAGGTCCTGGAGTGGCCTAACCAGTCTCCAGATCTCAACCCCATAGAAAACCTTTGGAAGGAGTTGAAAGTCTGTGTTGCCCAGTGACAGCCCCAAAACATCACTGCTCTAGAGGAGATCTGCATGGAGGAATGGGCCAAAATACCAGCAACAGTGTGTGAGAACCTTGTGAAGACAGAAAACATGTGACCTCTGTCATTGCCAACAAAGGGATATAACAAAGTATTGAGATGAACTTTTCTTATTGACCAAATACTTATTTTCCCCCTGTATATAGGCCCTTCCTGTATATAGGACCTCCCTGTGTATAGGACCTCCCTGTGTATAGGACCTCCCTGTATATTGGACCCCCTGTGTATAGGACCTCCCTGTGTATAGGACCTCCCTGTGTATAGGACCTCCCTGTGTATAGGACCTCCTGTATATAGGATCTCCTGTATATAGGACCCCCTGTATATTGGACCCCCTGTATATAGGACCTCCCTGTATAGAGGACCTCCCTGTATATTGGACCCCCTTTGTATTGGACCTCCCTGTATATAGGACCTCCCTGTATATAGGACCTCCCTGTGTATAGGACCTCCCTGTGTATAGGACCTCCCTGTATATAGGACCCCCTGTATATAGGCCTGTATATAGGACCTCCCTGTATATAGGACCTCCCTGTAAGTAGCTTGGCCCCTCTGGTGTGTGGATCTCCAGCTGTTGTAAAACTATAACTCCCAGCATGCCCGCACAGGTCACACATGGCAGATCTCTTCAGGGGTCTCATTGGTCTGAGGTTTGTAGTAATCCATGCGCAGAGGCGGCCACATTCTGAATAATGGAGCGGACATGACGGTCTATGAATGTGACGGTCCCGGCTGTACGTGTCGTCACATAACACTCTCGCCTATCGAAGTGTTATTATCGGCCAATCAGAATTCAGATCTTCATTCCCAGTATCCAATAAATATAACCTGGACCCTCCTGTGTCACTTTGGGCCGTTTTATTCCCTATATACAGGAAGTGATGTCATCAGGGCCCGGGCCGCAGGGTCTGCAGGATATCATGGCCGTTATCTCTACAATGCCTTACGGTGTATTTATTATTGTAGATATTATTTATTCTGTTTTGTTTATTAATTTATATATTTATTTTTATATATTTTTGTAAGAATAGGCCAGTGCACTTATTTTCGCACTGCTCTGTATTACACGGCGGATAACGTGATCCTTCATAGCCACACCCCCTTTTATGGGGAAACAGCGATTTACCGTTTCATTGAATAGCAGACGTGTTACTTTTTCGAATATATTCTGCCTGTCATTGAAGTCAATGGGAGTGCTCAAACAAATGTGAAATACACGCCCTAAATACGCACGGAAATCAATGTGATCATAAATAAGCTTCTTAAAGGGGTACTCAACTGTCCCAGCGTTCGGAACATATAGTTCCAAATGCTGGGTGCGGGCTGCGGGGTCGGGATGTCACGACCACTCCCCTCGTGACATCACACCACGCCCCTCATTGCAGGTCTCTGGGAGGGGGCGTGGCAGGCACCACGCCCCCTCCCAGAGACCTGCATTGAGGGGCGTGGTGTGACGTCATGAGGGGCGTGGCCATGACATCACAACCCCTGTACCCAGCGCTCGGAACTAAATTCCAAGCGCTTGGTCAGTGGAGTACCCCTTTATGGCTGTGTTCACTCAGTGAGGAGAATGTATTATTGTCTGTGTAAGTTTGCCCCATTTGCCTGGGCCGGTGTTTTAACAACCAAGGGGCCTCCAGCTGTTGCAAAACTACAACTCCATGCATGCCCATACAGCCAACGGCAACAGCTGGAGACATCATGGTAGGGAAACACTGGGCTGGGCGCACGCCATGTACATCCCACATTAAAGGGGTACTCCACAGGAAAAAAATAATTAAATCAACTGGTGCCAGAACAGATTTGTAAATCACTTCTATTAAAAAATCTTAATCCTTCCAGTACTTTTTAGGGGCTGTATCCTAAAGAGAAATCCCAAATGAAATGCATTTCCTCTGATGTCATGACCACAGTGCTCTCTGCTGACCTCTGCTGTCCATTTTAGGAACTGTCCAGAGCAGCATATGTTTGCTATGGGGAATTTCTCCTACTCTGGACAGTTCCTAAAATGGACATAGGTGGCAGCAGAGAGCACTGTGGTCATGACATCAGAGAAAATGCATTTCTTTTTTGGATTTCTCTTTAGTATACAGCTTCTAAAAAGTACTGGAAGGATTAAGATTTTTTTTTATAGAAGTTATTTACAAATCTGGCACCAGTTAATTAAAAAAAAAAAAAAAGTTTTCCACTGGAGTACCCCTTCCAATAGTTATCAGCTATTGTATAATACACAGGAAGTTCTTTTCTTTTTTAATTTCCTTTCTGCCTGACCACAGTGCTCTCTGCTGACACCGCTGTCCATTTTAGGAACTGTCCAGAGCAGGAGAGGTTTGCTATGGGTATTTGCTCCTACTCTGGACAGTTCCTGACATGGACAGAGGTGTCAGCAGAGAGCACTGTGATCAGACTGAAAGGAAATTCAAAAAGAAAAGAACTTTCTGTGGAGCATACAGCAGTTGATAAGCGCCGGAAGGGTTAAGATTTTTAAATAGAAGTAATTTGCAAATCTGTTTAACGTTCTGGCACCAGTTGAGTTTAAAAAAAAAAAATAAAGATCTTCCAGTGGAGTACCCCTTTAATTACAATGCTGCATGTACTTCATAAATAGCAAACCTGCTTCAATACAGACAGGTTTCTCAGTGTGTTCCACGATCTGACCGCGCCGTACTGCATGAAAGTTGTTTCATTCAAATAGTCTAAATTACTTTTACCACTTTTTACCCATTGCCCAAATATTTGCGACTATTTAATACACACAAAAAAAAGTAAAACAGACTATAGATTGTCCCCCAGTGTATTTTCCGTCATATTTGTAGCGGTACTAAAAAGGAGTAGACATTCCTGGTTGGTTGTCGGAGGTTTCCTCTTAGGCTTTGTTCACACAGCAAGAGAATTCCTCTCGGAAAATCTGCTAAATTAAAAATGTTTTACTTTTATTGGAGATTCCGCTGTCCCATTCATAAAACTGAAAAGTCGTCCGTCTGCTTTCCTGTGCGGGATTTCAGCAGACTTGCAGATTTTCTGCCGTGTGAACGCAGCCTTAGTCCGGTGTCATCTCTGCCGCGATGGTCATTTACTCCTCTATAACCCCCGTCAGTGTCCTGAGAATTTTGAATCGCTTACTGGAAATAGCAGAATTTCTAGCGTAGAAGAGAGAACTAAGAAGACCCTGCACATCTGCTCAGCGCGTTTCATGCCTGAAGGACATAATTAAACTCTCCACACAACATGGTCCCGGCACAGGAACGAGCTTCGCCTCCCATTCAACCTCTGGCAGCTTTGCAAAAAAAAGGGGATTGGACGGCGTAATCTGATGATTCAGTCTAATACTGTGATGAATGTAACAACCAGCATCTGTTATCCCAGAACTCCATCCGCGCTGCTGTGTGTGAACTTATCTGGATGTAAAGTTGTCAATATTTATATACAATATGTTACATCCTTATTATACTCCAGAGCTGTACTCACTATTCTGCTGGTGAGGTCACTGTGTACATACATTACATTACTTATCCTGTACTGATCCTGAGTTATATCCTGTATTATACCCCAGAGCTGTACTCACTATTCTGCTGGTGAGGTCACTGTGTACATACAATACATTACTTATCCTGTACTGATCCTGAGTTATATCCTGTATTATACCCCAGAGCTGTACTCACTATTCTGCTGGTGAGGTCACTGTGTACATTACATTACTTATCCTGTACTGATCCTGAGTTATATCCTGTATTATACTCCAGAGCTGCACTCACTATTCTGCTGGTGAGATCACTGTGTACATACAATACATTACTTATCCTGTACTGATCCTGAGTTATATATCCTGTATTATCTCCCAGAGCTGTACTCACTATTCTGCTGGTGAGATCACTGTGTACATACAATACATTACTTAACCTGTACTGATCCTGAGTTATATTCTGTATTATACTCCAGAGCTGTACTCACTATTCTGCTGGTGAGGTCACTGTGTATACATTACATTACTTATTCTGTACGGATCCTGAGTTATATCCTGTATTATACCCCAGAGCTGTACTCACTATTCTGCTGGTGAGATCACTGTGTACATACATTACATTACTTATCCTGTACTGATCCTGAGTTATATCCTGTATTATACTCCAGAGATGTACTCACTATTCTGCTGGTGAGGTCACTGTGTACATACATTACATTACTTATCCTGTACTGATCCTGAGTTATATCCTGTATTATACTCCAGAGCTGTACTCACTATTCTGCTGGTGAGGTCACTGTGTACATACATTATATTACTTATCCTGTACTGATCCTGAGTTATATCCTGTATTATACCCCAGAGCTGTACTCACTATTCTGCTGGTGAGGTCACTGTATATACATTACATTACTTATCCTGTACTGATCCTGAGTTATATCCTGTATTATACTCCAGAGCTGTACTCACTATTCTGCTGGTGAGGTCACTGTGTACATACATTACATTACTTATCCTGTACTGATCCTGAGTTATATCCTGTATTATACCCCAGAGCTGTACTCACTATTCTGCTGGTGAGGTCACTGTGTACATACATTACTTATCCTGTACTGATCCTGAGTTATACCCTGTATTATACTCCAGAGCTGTACTCACTATTTTGCTGGTGAGGTAACTGTGTACATACATTACATTACTGATCCTGAGTTATACCCTGTATTATACCCCAGAGCTGTACTCACTATTCTGCTGGTGAGGTCACTGTGTACATACATTACATTACTGATCCTGAGTTATATCCTGTATTATACCCCAGAGCTGTACTCACTATTCTGCTGGTGGGGTCACTGTATATATACATTACATTACTGATCCTGAGTTATATCCTGTATTATACCCCAGAGCTGTACTCACTATTCTGCTGGTGAGGTCACTGTGTACATACATTACTTATCCTGTACTGATCCTGAGTTATATCCTGTATTATACTCCAGAGCTGTACTCACTATTCTGCTGGTGAGGTCACTGTGTACATACATTACATTACTTATCCTGTACTGATCCTGAGTTATATCCTGTATTATACTCCAGAGCTGTACTCACTATTCTGCTGGTGGGGTCACTGTATATATACATTACATTACTGATCCTGAGTTATATCCTGTATTATACTCCAGGGCTGTACTCACTATTCTGCTGGTGGGGTCACTGTGTATATACATTACATTACTTATCCTGTACTGATCCTGAGTTATATCCTGTATTATACTCCAGGGCTGTACTCACTAATCTGCTGGTGAGGTCCTGTACTGATCCACATTATTATGTGTAGTGAATAGAGACTCATCAGTAGTGTCTTATAATTTATGTATTACATAAAAAAATGTAAAGAAGAACTCTGGTTAATATGGTAACGGTGACTCTTTTTCCTCTTGCGTTACCTCTTGTTTGTGCTGTTTCACAGGTGATAGTAGTTCTGATTACCATTTCCCATCATACCTCTGTCCTTTATCCTCATTGTCCTCCATCCCTTACACTGCGGACCGTTCACTGGTAATGAATCCATACATTGTTCTTATAGTAACAAGGTCACATGTTCTTTTTCAGAAATCTTGGAAAGTCCGGCCTAAGGGTCTCCTGCCTGGGCTTAGGTGAGTACAAAATCTAACATTTCTTTAGAGTCTGTTTTATATTGTTGTTTTTATTGTGTGATATTCTGAAAATTAATAAAAAAGATTTCAAGAGTCAAAGGGAAGGTTATGGCACAACTGGGAACATTTTGTCTTAAATTTGTCTGTTTCCCATGTTATTTATTTAGTTAGAAATAAAGTGACGCTTATGAGAAGTGATCGGGGCCTTACGGTTTGTTTGTTGTTCCTCAGGGGTGTGGCCTAATTCACTGTTTATTAACCCAATATATTTTTTTATAGAGGGTCGGCAGGGCAGAGAACACCCACTGGGAACTGCAAGTTGCAGTTTTGCAACAGGTTTAGGCACACTGGTTGGGAATCACTGGCCTATGCTGTATCCCAGTACAAAACACCAAGGACACCTTTCTTCAAGAGGGGGGGTTTGCAGTATCCCGGTACATCTTGGTGCCTATCATGTGCTTAGGACCCTTAAAGGGGTATTTTCCCATCTTGCAAAGGTATTCTCTATCCCATTGTTTCACAATTATACCAGTGTTATACCAGTGTTTCCCAACCAAAGCGCTTCCAGCTGTTGCAAAACTACAACTCCCAGCATGCCTGGACAGCCAACGGCTGTCCGAGCATGCTGGGAGTTGTAGTTTTGCAACAGCTGGAGGCACCCAGGTGTTTAAACATTGCCCTACCCATAGGATAGGTGATAAAAATCTAATCGGTGGGAGCACAACTGTTGGAATGGCCACTGATTCTGAGAATGGTGGACAGCGCTTCATTCATTTACTATAGGGCTTCCAAACATGGCGCAGCTCAGCGCTTAGAGCCCCACAGATCGGACTACATTCACATCATCGTTTTTGCATCCATTATATGTATTGTAGAAACAGTTGGCCTGGAATCGTGCACAATATTTTGCTGCAGTCTCGTATCTGTCAGACATATGGTCGTACGGTTTCACACATTTTTGTCCATTTCATTTAAACCTCTTCCCGCCATTCCCCGACGTGCTGCAGGAGATCGATGGCGGGACCCGGCTGTCAATCACAGCCTGGATCCCACCACAGTGGCTGAGACAGAAACCGCACTGGTCTCAGCAGTGTTATCCCCATAAATGCTGTGCTTAGCAATTCCCGGGGTCCCGATGGTTGCTATGGCAGTAGGAGGCCAGCTGATGACCTTATGTCTGCCATGTACAGAAGCCTGGGTGGGCCAACCATACGCTTAATGTCAGTGTAATACTGATAGTTAAACTGTAGTACAGAAGTATAGTATACTATAAAAGGTTTGTCAATAAATAAATTAAGTAAAGAAATAAAAAATATGTTCCTTTCCTAATAAAGCCCTGTATAATTATTATTATTAAAAAAAAACTATACATAAACGGTATTGCCACGTTCGTATTGACTTGTACTATAAAACCATAATGTTACTTATTCCATATAGTAAACGCCGTAAAAGAAAAGCACAAGAATTGCCTATTTTGGTCCAAGCGTGGAATAAAAATCAAAAGGTAGCATGTATCGGAAAAATAGTAAATAATAAAAGCTCAGCTCATCCCGCAAAAAATCGGTACCCGAAACAATGCAGTCGGATGGAAAATAGAAAAGTTATGGAACACAGCAACACAAAAATAAAATATATATACATAAAAAGCAATATAAATTATAATAATCGATATAATATAAATCTCCATAATCGTATATATATATATATATATATATATATATATATATATATATATAATCGTACCCACCCACAAAATTAAGAGAACATCATTTTTGCCATACAGTAAATGTGAGGATCATAGGAGATATGTGTGGGCTGAGATTATTGGCTGATGGCTAGCATGTGTTTAGGGACCTTTTAAAAGAGTATTTTCCCATCTTGCAAACTTATTCCCACTGTTTCACAACCAGGGTACTTCCAGCTGTTGCAAAACTACAACTCCCAGCATGCCCTGACAGCCGTTGGCTGTCCGGGCATGCTGGGAGTTTTAGTTCCACAACAAGTGGAGGCACATAGTATGAGAAACACTGGCTTATGCGGCAACCCAGTACAAAACACCAAGGACATCTTTCTATAAGAGGGGGTGTTTGCAGTATCCCAGTACATTTTGGGTTTTTTGGCCGCCTGGGCACCCTGGTTTGGAAACCCTGTGGCGATAAAAATCCTATCATGGGGCACAATGGTTGGAACGGTGACCGATCATGAGAACGGAGAAGCAATGAACAGAGCACACTGTGTGGCCAGCGCTCCATTCATTCACTATGGCTTTCACAAAAACGCTGCATGTATTAACACAAATTTACTACTAATATAAAGTACAGTATGTCACAAAAAAACTGTCTCACAATCTCTTCACTCAGTGAAAGCTTTGAGTTATTACCACTTAGAGAGTTACGGGTCAGATTTGAATAATCGGGCTTAGTCTTTAAAGGGGTACCCTGCCCCTAGACATCTTATCCCCTATCCTGTGATCTCAGCTGCGGCACTCCAGACATCCGGTGCATGGAGTGAACTTTGCTCTGTGCCAGATGGCTGGCGAGGTGGAGGCTCGTGATGTCACGGACACACCCCGCCTGTGACATCACGACCATGTCTCCTCAATGTAAGTCTATCATAGTCATAGACTTGCATTGAGGGGGGCGTGGCCATGACCTCCGGATCGGGGTGCGGCTGTGACGCCACGAACCTCTGGCGCTGCACCCGACGCTCTAAACAAACGGCAGGTGCAGCAGGGAGATCGCAGGGGTTCTCAGCGGCAGAACCCCCGCGATCAGACATCTTATCCCCCATCCTTTGGATAGGGGATAAGAGGTCTAGGGGCGGAGTACCCCTTTAAGGTAAAAAACAGGCTTAGTCCTTAAGGGTGCCTCAAAATACATGTAGAATACAGTGTGTGAACCTGGCCTTAAAGGGTTATTCCAGGAAAAAACTGTTAAACAGATTTGTAAATTACTTCTATTAAAAAATCTTAATCCATCCAATAATTATCAGCTGCTGAAGCTGAGTTGTTGTTTTCTGTCTGGCAACAGTGCTCTCTGCTTGTCTCGGGAACTGCACAGAGTAGAAGAGGTTTGCTATGGGGGATTTGCTTCTACTCTGGACAGCTCCCGAGACAGGTGTCATCAGAGAGCACTTAGACAGAAAAGAACAACTCAACTTCATCAGCTCATAAGTACTGAAACAATTAAGTTTTTTTAATAGAAGTAATTTACAAATGTGTTTAACTTTCTGGAGCCAGTTGATATATAAAAATAAGCTTTTTCCTGGATAACCCCTTTAAGCTAGAATCTAGAGTGCATGGTTTGGTGCAGTTTTTGTTTTTCAGTTGGAATATAAGGCGTTTAGAAATACTGCATTGTGTGATCCAGGCCTTATGGGGACACCCTAACCTGCTGTTAGTTACTGTCCTTCCTATTGACCTCGCTGTGTGCGACATGCCGAGGATTCTTACGATATTCTTGACATTCTGGCTTCTGTGTCTTCTACAGGAACATGGGTGACGTTTGGAGGTCAGATCACAGATGAGGTAAGTCCCCGGGGGGTATAAATAACGCTGCAGTGATTGTGAGGACCGGGTGAGCGGCCGCTCAGGGGTCAGGAGACGTTTTTTCTACATCTGTCGGCTTTTCATCAGGCTTCACTTATTTATATCTATGTCTGACAAGGAGATCTGCGCCCGGCCCGGAGCTGTCATCATGGGCATCCGTTTTATTCATCATTTGGTTTTGTATTTGTTTTTTAAGATCTGTTGTTTTTAGTCTTTTAATATGTTACATATTTTATTGTTATGTTTTATTTTTATTATTATTATTTATTATTATTATTTTTTTTTTTCCCCTTTTTTATACATATGTGCACCACAGGTTTAAGGCCTGAACTGAAAGCGTTATAGATCACTACAGTGTTTCCCAACCAGGGTGCCTATAGCTGTTGCAAAACTACAACTCCCAGCATGCGGCTGTCCGGGAATGCACACAGTTGTAGTTTTGCAACAGCTGAAGGCACCCTGGTTGTGAAACACTTGATCACTATGATACAGTCATCAGTCCGACAGCTCTTAGCTTCAATAGTTGCAGGAGGTTTCCTATAATGACAAAAACTTATTATTTATCCTTTGACCCCTTAATTATGAATCTCTAAGGTGAGGCAGTGAAATGGTTAATGCTGAATGCTTGGGGTCCGATGGTTTAGTCACCTCCCCAGACTCCAGGATTACTCTGGCTGTAACATCCTGTTACCTCACTGTACTGATCATAGAGATGAGTGCAGGGAGGGGATAGAGAGGACTGTGCAGCTATTACTGTATGACCACACAGTTCTCTATATGATTATAGTGATGAGTGCAGGGAGGGGATAGAGAGGACTGTGCAGCTGTAACTGTATGACCACACAGTTCTCTATGATAATATAGGTGAGTGCAGGGAGGGGATAGAGAGGACTGTACAGCTGTAACTGTATGACCACACAGTTCTCTCTATGATCATAGAGATGAGTGCAGGGAGGGGATAGAGAGGACTGTGCAGCTGTAACCGTATGACCACACAGTTCTCTCTATGATCATAGAGATGAGTGCAGGGAGGGGATAGAGAAGACTTTACTGCTGTAACTATATGACCACACAGTTCTGTCTATGATCATATAGATGAGTGCAGGCAGGAGATGGAGAGGAATGTGTGTCTGTAACTGTATGACCACACAGTTCTCTCTATGATCATATAGATGAGTGTAGGGAGGGGATAGAGAGGACTGTGCAGCTGTAACCGTATGACCACACAGTTCTCTCTATGACCATAGTGATGAGTGCAGGGAGGGGATAGAGAGGACTGTGCAGCTGTAACTACATGACCACACAGTTCTCTATATGACCATAGTGATGAGTGCAGGGAGGGGATAGAGAGGACTGTACAGCTGTAACTGTATGACCACACAGTTCTCTCTATGATCATAGAGTGCAGGGAAGGGATAGAGAGGACTGTGCAGCCAACAGTATGACCACAGAGTTCTCTCTATGATCATAGAGAATAGTGCAGGGAGGGGATAGAGAGGACTGTGCAGCTGTAACTGTATGACCACACAGTTCTCTCTATGATCATAGAGATGAGTGCAGGGAGGGAATAGAGAGGACTGTGCAGCTGTAACAGTATGACCACAGAGTTCTCTCTATGATTATAGAGAATAGTGCAGGGAGGGGATAGAGAGGACTGTGCAGCTGTAACTGTATGACCACACAGTTTTCTCTATGATTATAGAGATGGGTGCAGGGAGGGGATAGAGAAGACTGTGCAGCTGTAACTGTATGGCCACACAGTTTTATCTATGATCTTAGAGATGAGTGCAGGGAGGGAATAGAGAGGACTGTTACTGTATGTACACACAGTTCTGTCTAGGATAAGACAGAATTCAGGAGCACTCTGCCTGATCTGTAGGAGCTTGGTCAGGCAGTCTGTGTGGCAGTAGACCTTCCCTGAGTATGGTTACTTTCTGAGCTGCCGCACTGTTTTGAAAGGGCAGGGATGCCGGCCAACCCAAACCCTTCCCCACCTGAGACCGTGGACCCAAAACAACTGGGAAGCACTGCTCCAGAGAATACATCTCCTGTGCTCCATAGTCCAGTGATTACATGCTTTATACCACTCCAGCCACTACATGGCATTGTGTGTGCGTCATTCAGGGGCCCTCGTCTTCCCTTATTGGCCTCATTCTTACCAATATAAATCAGTATACGGCAAAACTGTCCTTATATGGATAACTCTTTATATATGGTAACTGTCCTTATATACAGTGGGGATCAAAAGGTTGGGCACCCCAGGTAAAAATTTGTATTAATGTGTATAAAGAAGCCAAGGAAAGATGGGAAATCTCCAAAAGGCATTAAATTACAGATTAGACATTCTTATAATATGTCATCAAAAGTTACATTTTATTTCCATCATTTACAGTTTCAAAATAACAGAAAACAAAAAAATGGCGTCTGCAAAAGTTTGTGCACCCTGCAGAATTTATAGCATGCACTGCCCCCTTTACAAAGCTGAGACCTACCAGTATCATGGATTGTTCTCAATCATCATGTGGGAAGACCGGGTGATGTCAATCTCAAAGGTTTTAAATGCCCAGACTCATCTGACCTTGCCCCAACAATCAGCACCATGGGTTCTTCTAAGCAGTTGTCTAGAAATCTGAAACTGAAAATAGTTGACGCTAACAAAGCTGGAGAAGGCTATAAGAAGATAGAAAAACGTTTTCAGATGTCAATATCCTCTGTTCGGAATGTAATTAAGAAATGGCAGTCATCAGGAACAGTGGAAGTTAAAGCAAGATATGGAAGACCAAGAAAAATATCAGACAGGACAGCTCACAGGATTGTGAGATAAACAATTCAAAACCCACATTTGACTGCACAATCCCTCCAGAAAGATCTGGCAGACACTGGAGTTGTGGTACACTATTCCACTATAAAGAGATACTTGTACAAATATGGTCTTCATGGAAGAGTCATCAGAAGAAAACCTCTTCTACGTCCTCACCACAAAAATCTGCGTTTGAACTTTGGAAATGAACATATAGACAAGCCTGATGCATTTTGGAAACAAGTTCTGTGGACCGATGAGGTTAAAATTTAACTTTTTGGCCGGAATGAGCAAAGGTACGTTTGAAGAAGAAGGGGAACAGAATTTAATGAAAAGAACCTCTGTCCAACTGTTAAGCATGGGGGTGGATCAATCATGCTTTGGGGTTGTATTGCAGCCAGTGGCACAGGGAACATCTCACGAGTAGAAGGAAAAATTGATTCAATAAAATTTCAGCAAATTTTGGATGCTAACTTGATGCCATCTGTGAAAAAGCTGAAGTTAAAGAGAGGATGGCTTCTACAAATGGATAATGATCCTAAACACACCTCGAAATCCACGGGGGATTACACAAGGAGGCGTAAACTGAAGGTTTTGCCATGGCCTTCACAATCTCCTGACCTCAACATTATTGAAAATCTATGGATAGACCTTAAAAGAGCAGTGCGTGACAGACAGCCCAGAAATCTCAAAGAACTGGAAGACTTTTGTAAGGAAGAATGGGCAAAGATACCTCAAACAAGAATTGAGACTCTTGGCTGGTTACAAAAAGCGTTTGCAAGCTGTGATACTTGCCAAAGGGGGCAGTACATGCTATAAATTCTGCAGGAGGCCCAAACTTTTGCAGATGCCATTTTTTGTTTTCTGTTATTTTGAAAGTGTAAATGATGGAAATAAAATGTAACTTTTGGTGACATATTATAAGAATGTCTAATCTGTAATTTGATGCCTTTTGGAGATTTTTCCATCTTTCCTTGGCTTCTTTATGCACATTAAAGGGGTTCTCCGGTGCTTAGATATCTTATCCCCTATCCAAAGGATAGGGGATAAGATGCCTGATCGCGGGAGTCCCGCCGCTGGGGACCCTCAGGATCATGCACGTGGCACCCGTTTGTAATCAGTCCCCGGAGCGTGTTCGCTCCGACCACAAGGCCACCGGTGTGTGACGTCACGCCTCCGCCCCAGTGTGATGTCACGCTCCGCCCCTCAATGCAAGCCTACGGGAGGGGGCGTGATAGCTGTCACGCCCCCTCCCGTAGGCTTGCATTGAGGGGCAGAGCGTGACATGACACGGGGGCGTGACGTCACACGCCGCCGGCCCAGTGGTCGCCGGTAATCAGACCCGGAGCGAACACGCTCTGGGGACTGATTACAAACGGGGGGGGGGGGGGGGGGGGTGCGTGCAACATCACAGGGGTCCCGCCGTTCACCTGCCTCTCCTCTGACTTGCACACCGCACTCACCTGCCTCTCCTCTGACTTGCACACCGCACTCACCTGCCTCTCCTCTGACTTGCACACCGCACTCACCTGCCTCTCCTCTGACTTGCACACCGCACTCACCTGCCTCTCCTCTGACTTGCACACCGCACTCACCTGCCTCTCCTCTGACTTGCACACCGCACTCACCTGCCTCTCCTCTGACTTGCACACCGCACTCACCTGCCTCTCCTCTGACTTGCACACCGCACTCACCTGCCTCTCCTCTGACTTGCACACCGCACTCACCTGCCTCTCCTCTGACTTGCACACCGCACTCACCTGCCTCTCCTCTGACTTGCACACCGCACTCACCTGCCTCTCCTCTGACTTGCACTCCGCACTCACCTGCTCCTCCTCTGACTTACACTCCGCACTCACCTGCCCCTCCTCTGACTTGCACACCGCACTCACCTGCCTCTCCTCTGACTTACACACTGCACTCACCTGCCTCTCCTCTGACTTGCACACCGCACTCACCTGCCTCTCCTCTGACTTGCACACCGCACTCACCTGCCTCTCCTCTGACTTACACACTGCACTCACCTGCCTCTCCTCTGACTTGCACACCGCACTCACCTGCCTCTCCTCTGACTTGCACACCGCACTCACCTGCCTCTCCTCTGACTTGCACACTGCACTCACCTGCCTCTCCTCTGACTTGCACTCACCTGCCTCTCCTCTGACTTGCACACCGCACTCACCTGCCTCTCCTCTGACTTGCACACCGCACTCACCTGCCTCTCCTCTGACTTGCACACCGCACTCACCTGCCTCTCACCTGCCTCTCCTCTGACTTGCACTCCGCACTCACCTGCCTCTCACCTGCCTCTCCTCTGACTTGCACGCCGCACTCACCTGCCTCTCCTCTGACTTGCACCCGCACTCACCTGCTTCTCACCTGCCTCTCCTCTGACTTGCACTCACCTGCCTCTCCTCTGACTTGCACACCGCACTCACCTGCCCCTCCTCTGACTTGCACGCCGCACTCACCTGCCTCTCCTCTGACTTGCACGCCGCACTCACCTGCCTCTCCTCTGACTTGCACACTGCACTCACCTGCCTCTCCTCTGACTTGCACGCCGCACTCACCTGCCTCTCCTCTGACTTGCACTCACCTGCCTCTCCTCTGACTTGCACACCGCACTCACCTGCCTCTCCTCTGACTTGCACTCACCTGCCTCTCCTCTGACTTGCACACCGCACTCACCTGCCTCTCCTCTGACTTGCACACCGCACTCACCTGCCTCTCCTCTGACTTGCACACCGCACTCACCTGCCTCTCCTCTGACTTGCACACCGCACTCACCTGCCTCTCCTCTGACTTGCACACCGCACTCACCTGCCTCTCCTCTGACTTGCACTCACCTGCCTCTCCTCTGACTTGCACACCGCACTCACCTGCCTCTCCTCTGACTTGCACACCGCACGCTCTTGTCGGTTCCATTATTTGTGACCATTGTGCTGAGCGTTTTGTTTCTAGCGATCCGCACAATGGACGGATTTGCTGTCTCGGCAGGAGGAGCAGCAGGATTCCCTTGAAGCCCACAGACCTGCATGTATTAAGATGTGCACATATGACTTTCTATTAGTTACATAGCGCGGTCACTAGGACAGACCTGGAATTGGGGTACAGGGTATACGGGCGCTCAGTACCCGCTGGTCTGGCTGCTGCCCAATGTGACGGAACCTGACGGCTGTGTTTGCTGTAAGAGCTGCAGACATTGGATAGATCAGTGTTTCCCAACCAGGGTGCCTCCAGCTGTTGCAAAACTACAACTCCAAGCATGCCCGGACAGCAGAAGGCTTTCCAGGCATGCTGGGAGTTGTAGTTTTCCAACAGTTGGAGGAACCCTGGTTGGGAAACACTGGGATAGATGTTTGGGTATAAAACTGCACCTTCCGCGGTGATGATGGAGCTGCCAAACTTATAAGATTACTTTTTTATTTATTACAAGGAGGCGGAGCTGAGCTGCTTATGCACGCCCACACAGATGCACACTCGCCCACACAGATGCACACTCTCAAGAACGTACGCATGCATGCTCACACATGCACAACATATATGTTATTGCAGCATTTAGAACTGTCAGAACTAATATATATATAATAATTTTATTTGATAAATTAGTTATTAATAAATTAAATAAGAAGCAGCAATAAAGTCCCATCTACCCCAAAATGGTATCAATAGAAAGTACAGATCATGGCTTAAGAAATGTGTCCTTACATATCGCGCCATAGATAGAAGAATATAAAAGTAAAAATGATCACTCTCATAAAATTTTTTTTGCTATTGCACTCTATATGGTAAATAAAACATCTTTCTAATGTTCTTTGTTTAAAAAAAAAAAAAAAAAAGTTTTCTATGTTTTATTTATGTTTAAAAAAGCCGCCACTAGGTGTCTCCCTACTTGTCCAGAGCACATTTCCCCCCCATCTCTTGCACAGACTTTGGACTCCTGCTAATTATAACCCCAATCCTAAACCTAATCCTAACCTCTTATCCTAATCCCTAATTATAACCCTATTCTTACCCTCGAATTTTAACCCTAATCCTAACCCCTAATGATAACCCTAATCCTAACCCCTAATTATAACCTTATGCTTACCCTCGAATTATAACCCTAATCCTAACCCTAATCCCAATACCTAATCCTAACCTCTAATTATAACCCTATTCTTACCCTCGAATTATAACCCTAATCCTAATACCTAATCCTAACCCCTAATCCTAACCTCTAATGATAACCCTAATCCTAACCCCTAATCCTAACCTCTAATGATAACCCTAATCCTAACCCCTAATCCTAACCTCTAATGATAACCCTAATCCTAACCCCTAATCCTAACCTCTAATGATAACCCTAATACTAACCCCTAATCCTAACCTCTATTGATAACCCTAATCCTAACCCCTAATCCTAACCTCTAATGATAACCCTAATCCTAACCCCTAATCCTAACCTCTAATGATAACCCTAATACTAACCCCTAATCCTAACCTCTATTGATAACCCTAATCCTAACCCCTAATCCTAACCTCTAATGATAACCCTAATACTAACCCATAATCCTAACCCCTAATCCTAACCCTAATACTAAACCATAATCCTAACCCCTAATCTTAACCCTAATACTAACCCCTAATCCTAACCTCTAATGATAACCCTAATCCTAACCTCTATTGATAACCCTAATCCTAACCCCTAATCCTAACCTCTAATGATAACCCTAATCCTAACCCCTAATCCTAACCTCTAATGATAACCCTAATACTAACCCCTAATCCTAACCTCTATTGATAACCCTAATCCTAACCCCTAATCCTAACCTCTAATGATAACCCTAATACTAACCCATAATCCTAACCCCTAATCCTAACCCTAATACTAAACCATAATCCTAACCCCTAATCTTAACCCTAATACTAACCCATAATCCTAACCCCTAATGATAACCCTAATCCTAACCTCTAATCCTAACCCCTAATTATAACCCTAATCCGTAATAATAACCCTATTCTTACCCTCAAATTATAACCCTAACCTTAACCCTAACCCCTAATACTTAATCCCTAATTATAACCCTAATTATAACCCCTAATAATAACCCTAATCCTAAAACTAATCCTAACCCCTAATACCTAATCCTAACCCCTAATTATAACCCCAATCCTAACCCTAATCTTAACCTCTAATCCTAATCCCTAACTATAACCCCCATTCTTAATTTTAAATTATAACCCTAATCCTATTCTTTATTTTTTTAACCTTTGACTCCTTTAAAGCGCCGCTCCGGTAATGGCTCCGGCGGCCGGATATGTATTTACATTTTGCCGTCATTGTCCGAGTCAGAGATGTGCGATAGACTATGGCAATCAATCTTCAGATTTGGCGCAGACATCACATAGATTTGCATGGGACTTCCACAAATTCGTAGATTGAGTCCCATAGTAGTTTTGCAATATCTGGAGGTCCCCAGTTTGGAGACCACTGCCCGATAGAGAAATAACATGGGATGACACTAGAAACAGACGCTGCTCTCCGGACTCATGGGAAGAGTGTCTGCGTTGCGATCACCATTACACTGCGCTCAGCACAATACAAACAGATGTAATGCGATAAAATGATCCCCGGCTATTAATGTGACCCCCCCCCCCTCCAGGTAACACGATCTCCGCTGTAAGAGGAACTGACCGCGCACAATATACCGGCGCTCCGGATGATTGATCTACAGGCCGGTTATTGGGATTACATTTTGTCCTAGTTGGGTAATCCAGTTGTGACGGAATTAAATGTTCCTGTAATCTTACAGACTCGGCCTTTATTTCGGGATGTGCAGAGTATTACATAACAAAAAACAACACTCAAAAATAAAACCAATCAACCCTCCCAAAAATAATAAATAACAATGATAAGAAAATGAGTTCATCATCATTCTCTTCAGTCAATAAACCATTTCCCTACATCCTGTTCGGGGCTTCTTTTTGGGACCCTCATCTCTTGATCAGATTGCAGAGAGGTAATAAAGAGGGTCTCTTATTTTGGGGACCGTCCTGTCCTCCAGGACAGACAACACTATGATTAGAATATTTGTAAGATACATTGCTTAAAACATGCTCCCACTTCTTACCACTAGGGGTCTCTTCTCTAGGCAGAACACGGTCTTGTCCCTGCAGCTATTTCCTGTGTCTCTCCGTACCGAGACAAACTACAGGAAGTGTGGGCGGGGCCAACAGGGCTTGTCAATCAGCCTGTAACAGCCGTCCAGCCTCGGAAAGGGACAACACGGAGGTGTAAGGTAAAGCTATTTCCCAATCTTCTGAGGACAAGCCGTTCATATCAGAGCCCCATTTTTCTTGAACCACAAGGGGACAGTGCAAATGGTATTTACTCAAAAGTTTACCATAGAGATGGTGGCTGCATTTTGAAAAACAATGTCTCTAATTTTCCTTTAAAGGGGTACTCCCGTGGAAAACTTTTGTTTTTAAATCAACGGATGCCAGAAAGTTATGCAGATTTGTAAATTACTTCTATTAAAAAAAATCTTAATCCTTCCAATACTTTTTAGGGGCTGTATACTACAGAGGAAATGCTTTACTTTTTAGATTTCTCTGATGTCATGACCATGTGCTCTCAGCTGACCTCTGCTGTCCATTTTTGGAACTGTCCAGAGCAGGAGAAAATCCCCATAGCAAACATATGCTGCTCTGTACATTTCCTAAAATGGACAGCAGAGGTCAGCAGAGAGCACTGTGGTCATGACATCAGAGAAATCTAAAAAGTAAAGCATTTCTTCTGTAGCATACAGAAGCTGATAAGTACTGGAAGGATTAAGATTTTTTAATAGAAGGAATTTACAAATCTGTTTAACTTTCTGGTACCAGTTGATATAAAAAGAAAGTTTTCTACGGGAGTACCCCTTTAACACCTTGAAGGGGTACTCCGATGGAAAACAAATGTTTTAATATCAACTGGTACCAGAAAGTTAAACAGATTTGTAAATTACTTCAATTAAAAAATCTTAATCCTTCCAGTACTTATCAGCTGCTGTATGCTCTAGAGCAGTGGTCTTCAACCTGCGGACCTCCAGATGTAGCAAAACTACAACTCCCAGCATGCCTGGACAGCCAACGGCTGTGCGGGCATGCTGGGAGTTGTAGTTTTGCAACATCTGGAGGTCCGCAGGTTGGAGGCCACTGCTCTAGAGGAAGTTGTGTAGTTCTTTCCAGTCTGACCACAGTGCTCTCTGCTGCCACCTCTGTCCATGTCAGGAACTGTCCAGAGTAGGAGCAAATCCCTATAGCAAACCTCTCCTGCTCTCGACAGTTCCTGACATGGACAGAGGTGTCAGCAGAGAGCACTGTGGTCAGACTGAAAAGAACTACACAACTTCCTGTTGAGCAGTTGATAAGTACTGGAAGGATTAAGATTTTTTTTATATGTATAACTTTCTGGTACCAGTTGATTTGAAAACACAAATTTACCACCGGTGTTCCCCTTTAAGGACACTATAATAAAGGATGAAAAAGTCCCATGAAAAGAAAAATAGTCATAACCATAAAAACGACAGATGACAAAATTACCCTCATACAGCCGCGTATACGGGAAAAAAAAGTGGTATAGGGGTCAGAAGAGGAGGATTTTAAGAATACAAATTTTTGTACAAGAAGCCGCCACGCCCCCTCCCATAGACTTGCATTGAGGGGGTGGGGCGTGATGTCATGAGGGGGCGGGGCTCCAGCATTGGAAACAGTTTCTTCCAAATGCTGAGCAGCGGAGTACCCCTTTTAAAGGGGTACTCCGGTGCTTAGACATCTTATCCCCTATCCAAAGGATAGGGGATAAGATGCCTGATCGCGAGAGTCCCGCCGCTGGGGACCCCCGTGATCTTGCACACTGCACCCTGTTTGTAATCAGTCCTCGGAGCGTGTTTGCTCCGGGACTGATTACCGGCGACCACAGGACGGGCAGCGTGTGATGTCACGCCTCCGCCCCCGTCTGATGTCACGCCTCCGCCCCAGTGTGATGTCACGCCTCCGCCCCCGTGTGATGTCACGCCTGCGCCCCCGTGTGATGTCACGCCTGCGCCCCCGTGTGATGTCACGCCTCCGCCCCCGTGTGATGTCACGCCTCCGCCCCCGTGTGATGTCACGCTCCGCCCTTCAATGCAAGCCTACGGGAGGGGGCATGGCAGCTATCACACTCCCTCCCATAGACTTGCATTGAGGGGCGGAGCGTGATGTCACATGGGGGCGGTTGCCCGTCCTGTGGTCGCCGGTAATCAGACCCAGAGCGAACACGCTCCGGGGACTGATTACAAACGGGGTGCCGCATGCAAGATTACGGGGGTCCCCAGCGGCGGGACTCCCGCCATCAGGCGTCTTATCCCCTATCCTTTGGATAGGGGATAAGATGTGTAAGCACCAGAGAACCCCTTTAAGGATAGAGCCCCACTGCATAGTGAGCACGGGGACATGATCACAGATGATCACAGAGGGCGGTTCCAGTTACCTGTAGGAGTAGCAGGGCCAACTGTGATAGTCTGCACCCTCCAGATCAGGGACGTGGAATGTGCCGGGGGGACTAATGAAAAATGCCGTATACAATATAATGCCGTATACAATATAATGCCGTATACAATATAATGCCGTATACAATATAATGCCGTATACAATATAATGCCGTATACAATATAATGCCGTATACAATATAGTGCCGTATACAATATAGTGCCGTATACAATATAGTGCCGTATACAATATAGTGCCGTATACAATATAATGCCGTATACAATATAATGCCGTATACAATATAGTGCCGTATACAATATAATGCCGTGTACAATATAATGCCGTGTACAATATAATGCCGTGTACAATATAATGCCGTGTACAATATAATGCCGTATACAATATAATGCCGTATACAATATAATGCCGTATACAATATAATGCCGTATACAATATAATGCCGTATACAATATAGTGCCGTATACAATATAATGCCGTATACAATATAATGCCGTATACAATATAGTGCCGTATACAATATAATGCCGTATACAATATAATGCCGTGTACAATATAATGCCATATACACGTTATAATGCCGTATACAATATAATGCCGTATACAATATAATGCCGTATACAATATAATGCCGTATACAATGTAATGCCGTATACAATGTAATGCCGTATACAATATAATGCCGTATACAATATAATGCCGTATACAATATAATGCCGTATACAATATAATGCCGTATACAATATAATGCCGTATACAATGTAATGCCGTATACAATATAATGCCATATACAATAAATACCATATACACGTTATAATGCCGTATACAATATAATGCCATATACAATAAATACCATATACACGTTATAATGCCGTATACAATATAATGCCGTATACAATATGCCATATACAATAAATACCATATACACGTTATAATGCCGTATACAATATAATGCCATATACACATTATAATACCATATACAAGTTATAGTGCCATATACAAGTTATAATACCATATACACGTTATAATGCCATATACAAGTTATAATGCCTATACAAGTTATAATACCATATACAAGTTATAATGCCATATACAAGTTATAATGCCTATACAAGTTATAATACCATATACAAGTTATAATGCCATATACACGTTATAATGCCATATACACGTTATAATGCCATATACACGATATAATGCCATATACAAGTTATAATGCCATATACAAGTTATAATGCCTATACAAGTTATAATACCATATACAAGTTATAATGCCATATACAAGTTATAATGCCATATACACGATATAATGCCATATACAAGTTATAATGCCATATACACGTTATAATGCCATATACACGTTATAGTGCCGTATACACGTTATAATGCCGTATACAAGTTATAATGCCATATACACGTTATAGTGCCATATACACGTTATAGTGCCATATACACGTTATAGTGCCGTATACACGTTATAGTGCCGTATACACGTTATAGTGCCATATACACGTTATAGTGCTGTATACACGTTATAATGCCATATACACGTTATAATACCATATACACGTTATAATGCCGTATACAAGTTATAATGCCGTATACAAGTTATAATGCCGTATACAAGTTATAATGCCGTATACAAGTTATAATGCCATATACACATTATAATGGAAGAAGAGAAGCTACTTCTCATGTACACGTGACAGATTATCCTAAATGTTACAATGATAATCTATAGAGGAGTCTAATAATCCGCAGAATCTGTGTTTATTGGAATAAAAAATATCTACAATTAGATCAAAAGGAAAGGAAACAAATCGATCTCAGGTTCCATGTAGAGACAATGAGGAAAAAAACAAAACGATCCAGCACTGAAGAAATTCCCAGCTTTATTAGATCCTTAAAACCAGCATGTGCTCGAAACGCGTCAAGATTGTTCAGACATGTGACGTGTGTGTTGCTGGTTTTAAGAGGATCTAATAAAGCTGGGAATCTCTTCAGTGCTGGATTGTTGAACACTTGAGCCTAAGTGAGGATCCGTGCAGGATCCAGAGCAGCTGAGCTGGACTTTCCTTCACTTTCTTCCATGTAGAGCCCTCGCTCAGTGTCTTCTTGTAGTTCCCGACCCCGCACCTTCACACTTGTATCATATTTTTCCCTGTTTTGATGATTTTTCACATTTTTTATCACTACTCATCTCACTATATTTTTGGCTTCACTGTTTTTCATTCTTCATTTCTTTTCTCCACTTGATCTGATAACAAAAAATTCTTCTGACCTGTAACCGCGGAGCAGTCACTGACCATATATGGCAGAGGTGCTCACACTTAGGTGTCCAGTGGGCGGTCCTAGTTGGTGATTGACACAGAGCTGAATGTTCCTTCTTGTTCCTACAGATGGCAGAACAGCTGATGACTTTGGCCTATGACAATGGAATTAACCTCTTTGACACCGCAGAGGTTTATGCTGCTGGGAAGTAAGTAGATTGTTATTCTTGTACTGCGGCGGTCTTCACTAGTCTGTACATCGGCGTATAACGTAGTCTGCAAATATACATGATCCCACCTAATGGATTCCATAATAAGTCAATGGAAGAAAACATATAGAGCTGTATACACATCAGCCCTCTTAGTTGCAGCCATGGGCAGCTGAGATCTTGGGGGGAAGATTCACAGGACCCGGTACATTGTAGTCACTGAGCTGATCGTGAACTCATATCTATCTATCTATATCTCATATCTATCTATCTCATATCTATCTATCTATATCTCATATCTATCTATCTATCTATCTCATATCTACCTCATATCTATCTATCTCATATCTATCTATCTATCTCATATCTATCTATCTCATATCTATCTATCTATCTCATATCTATCTATCTATCTCATATCTATCTATCTATCTCATATCTATCTATCTATCTCATATCTATCTATCTCATATCTATCTATCTCATATCTATCTATCTATCTCATATCTATCTATCTATCTCATATCTATCTATCTATCTCATATCTATCTATCTATCTCATATCTATCTATCTATCTCATATCTATCTATCTATCTCATATCTATCTATCTATCTATCTCATATCTATCTATCTATCTCATATCTATCTATCTATCTCATATCTATCTATCTATCTCATATCTATCTATCTCATATCTATCTATCTATCTATCTCATATCTATCTATCTCATATCTATCTATCTCATATCTATCTATCTCATATCTATCTCTCTATCTCATATCTATCTCATATCTATCTATCTATCTATCTCGTATCTATCTATCTCGTATCTATCTCATTCCTATCTATCTCGTATCTATCTCATTCCTATCTATCTCATTCCTATCTATCTCATATCTATGTATTTATCTATCTGTCTCATTTATCTATATATCCTTTATGTTTTTGATATAACGTAACAAAAGTACAAAAGGAAGGTAGCGACTCACCGGTATTTCGTAATTCTTTTATTCTTCAATCCAAAATACAAATAACATTGTTAAAGCATTCATTTCATCTCAGCGAAAGTGCTTCAGTGCAGACGCCGGGGGCCGGCTACCTAGGTGCTTTCTCCATTACTGCAATCAGATTACAGCTGTTTCACGTGACTCCCACGCTTCTACAGATCTCCTTTTGTACTTTTGCTACATTATTTTATAGTTCTACATTGTATCTAGTGAGGGTTGTTAGCACCAGCACAACGTGAGAGGTTCAGTCTAATGGACTGGTCGAGCCCTGTTCAGTGTCGGTTTCTTTCAACAATTCTTTATGTATTTTGTCTGTTTACTTTATTCCCTATTGCTTCTAGACCTCTGTATTGTGTGATTCCACTGTTAGACCTCTGTATTGTGTGATTCCACTGTTAGACCTCTGTATTGTGTGATTCCACTGTTAGACCTCTGTATTGTGTGATTACACTGTTAGACCTCTGTATTGTGTGATTCCACTGTTAGACCTCTGTATTGTGTGATTCCACTGTTAGACCTCTGTATTGTGTGATTCCACTGTTAGACCTCTGTATTGTGTGATTCCACTGTTAGACCTCTGTATTGTGTGATTCCACTGTTAGACCTCTGTATTGTGTGATTCCACTGTTAGACCTCTGTATTGTGTGATTCCACTGTTAGACCTCTGTATTGTGTGATTCCACTGTTAGACCTCTGTATTGTGTGATTCCACTGTTAGACCTCTGTATTGTGTGATTCCACTGTTAGACCTCTGTATTGTGTGATTCCACTGTTAGACCTCTGTATTGTGTGATTCCACTGTTAGACCTCTGTATTGTGTGATTACACTGTTAGACCTCTGTATTGTGTGATTCCACTGTTAGACCTCTGTATTGTGTGATTACACTGTTAGACCTCTGTATTGTGTGATTACACTGTTAGACCTCTGTATTGTGTGATTCCACTGTTAGACCTCTGTATTGTGTGATTCCACTGTTAGACCTCTGTATTGTGTGATTCCACTGTTAGACCTCTGTATTGTGTGATTCCACTGTTAGACCTCTGTATTGTGTGATTACACTGTTAGACCTCTGTATTGTGTGATTCCACTGTTAGACCTCTGTATTGTGTGATTACACTGTTAGACCTCTGTATTGTGTGATTACACTGTTAGACCTCTGTATTGTGTGATTCCACTGTTAGACCTCTGTATTGTGTGATTCCACTGTTAGACCTCTGTATTGTGTGATTCCACTGTTAGACCTCTGTATTGTGTGATTCCACTGTTAGACCTCTGTATTGTGTGATTCCACTGTTAGACCTCTGTATTGTGTGATTCCACTGTTAGACCTCTGTATTGTGTGATTCCACTGTTAGACCTCTGTATTGTGTGATTCCACTGTTAGACCTCTGTATTGTGTGATTCCACTGTTAGACCTCTGTATTGTGTGATTCCACTGTTAGACCTCTGTATTGTGTGATTCCACTGTTAGACCTCTGTATTGTGTGATTCCACTGTTAGACCTCTGTATTGTGTGATTCCACTGTTAGACCTCTGTATTGTGTGATTCCACTGTTAGACCTCTGTATTGTGTGATTCCACTGTTAGACCTCTGTATTGTGTGATTCCACTGTTAGACCTCTGTATTGTGTGATTCCACTGTTAGACCTCTGTATTGTGTGATTCCACTGTTAGACCTCTGTATTGTGTGATTCCACTGTTAGACCTCTGTATTGTGTGATTCCACTGTTAGACCTCTGTATTGTGTGATTCCACTGTTAGACCTCTGTATTGTGTGATTCCACTGTTAGACCTCTGTATTGTGTGATTCCACTGTTAGACCTCTGTATTGTGTGATTCCACTGTTAGACCTCTGTATTGTGTGATTCCACTGTTAGACCTCTGTATTGTGTGATTCCACTGTTAGACCTCTGTATTGTGTGATTCCACTGTTAGACCTCTGTATTGTGTGATTCCACTGTTAGACCTCTGTATTGTGTGATTCCACTGTTAGACCTCTGTATTGTGTGATTCCACTGTTAGACCTCTGTATTGTGTGATTCCACTGTTAGACCTCTGTATTGTGTGATTCCACTGTTAGACCTCTGTATTGTGTGATTCCACTGTTAGACCTCTGTATTGTGTGATTCCACTGTTAGACCTCTGTATTGTGTGATTCCACTGTTAGACCTCTGTATTGTGTGATTCCACTGTTAGACCTCTGTATTGTGTGATTCCACTGTTAGACCTCTGTATTGTGTGATTCCACTGTTAGACCTCTGTATTGTGTGATTCCACTGTTAGACCTCTGTATTGTGTGATTCCACTGTTAGACCTCTGTATTGTGTGATTCCACTGTTAGACCTCTGTATTGTGTGATTCCACTGTTAGACCTCTGTATTGTGTGATTCCACTGTTAGACCTCTGTATTGTGTGATTCCACTGTTAGACCTCTGTATTGTGTGATTCCACTGTTAGACCTCTGTATTGTGTGATTCCACTGTTAGACCTCTGTATTGTGTGATTCCACTGTTAGACCTCTGTATTGTGTGATTCCACTGTTAGACCTCTGTATTGTGTGATTCCACTGTTAGACCTCTGTATTGTGTGATTCCACTGTTAGACCTCTGTATTGTGTGATTCCACTGTTAGACCTCTGTATTGTGTGATTCCACTGTTAGACCTCTGTATTGTGTGATTCCACTGTTAGACCTCTGTATTGTGTGATTCCACTGTTAGACCTCTGTATTGTGTGATTCCACTGTTCGGCCTCTGAAATAAATTCTGAGAAAACTGACAACTGGTCTTTTCCGTTCCCCTTGTCAGCCGGGAATGGTACCGCCCAGTTGTCATTTTATTCATACATTTGCAGAGGTGAGAAAACAGATAATAACGAACACAGATCAGACGTTTATTGAGACGTTTCCCAAGGAAAATGAGTGAAGTTCTTGGCAGATTTTCTTTTGTTCTCCGATTCTTACGTTTCTTCTTATTTCTCCTTCCAGGGCTGAAGTTGTGTTGGGAAATATCATCAAGAAGAAAGGTTGGAGGTAATTATTGTGATTGATGAATCTTTAATGTGGTGAACAGGAGTAAAAAAGGAGTAAAAAAAAGAGCGATAAATAATTAACGCCGTAAAATGTCGCAGCTTCATTTCTTGATATCTTGTTGTCAGTTATTAAACTCTATTGACCTCTGGTATTTAGACAGTGGGCGGTAGTGTATGGTGACAGGAGGAGGTACAGAGGGCCAAACGTATATTTCTATCTTCAGATCAACTTGTGAATTCTTTTTATAATATTTAACCTGTAGCTTCTTAATTAAAGGGGTATTCCAGGAAAAAACTTTTTTTTTTTTTTTTATATCAACTGGCTCCAGAAAGTTAAACAGATTTGTAAATGACTTCTATTAATTTTTTTTAATCCTTTCAGTACTTATGAGCTGCTGAAGTTGAGTTGTTCTTTTCTGTCTAAGTCCTCTCTGATGACATGTGTCTCTGGAACCGCCCAGTTTAGAAGCAAATCCCCATAGCAAACCTCTTCTACTCTGTGCAGTTCCTGAGACAGACAGAGGTGTCAGCAGAGAGCACTGTTGTCAGACAGAAAAAAACAACTCAACTTCAGTTGAAAGGATTAAGATTTTTTTTATAGAAGTCATTTACAAATCTGTTTAACTTTCTGGAGCCAGTTGATATAAAAACTAAAAAAAAAAAAAAAAAAGGTTTTTCCTGGAATACCCCTTTAAGTTATCAAATAATTAAGTTTTCTTGAGCAACTTAAAGTAAACTTCCAACCTCAAACACCATTTATTTTTATTTTTTTTATCTAAGAACCGTATTATGTGTGGATTAATCTTAAATTAGTTCGTTTCAACAAACGTTGTATAAAACAATAGCACAAGTGAATATATGTTTGAATATGTTTGTTATATATCTCATCAGAGAAAGATGCTTCTTACCCCACATATCAGACTCCTTTCTTAACCCCCCCCCCCCCCAAAGTTTCACTCTAAAACAGCCAAAGAGTCTCAGACCGCCAGCTTACAATTCAGAAAGAAAGACTGCAGTGCTGGATTCACTGCTCAGTACTGCTCTATAATGTCCTTCATGATGCTGCTTCTGACTGGACAATTTTCGTAGGACAGAAGGATGTGCTTGTTGGATTTCAACATGTCCAATTCTTTGTTCTTATCTCCCCATCAAAAACACATGCACGCCCTGGAGGTGTTCAGCCTATCAGGCTGTTTTCGTTTTACGACCTCCCAAAGATGTTTAAGGGGTACTCTGCCGTTCCAGCATTCGGAACATTGGAGCGAGCGACGGTGGTTATGATGTCACACCACGCCCCCTCAATGCAAGTCTATGGGAGGGGGTGTGGCGGCCGCCACACCCCCTCCCATAGACTTGCATTGAGGGAGCGTGGTGTGCCGCCACAAGGGGCGTGGCCATGATTTCCCCTCCCCGCTGCCCTCACCCATCATTCTAAACGAACGCCGGATGCTGCACAGAGATCGCGGGGGTCCCAGCTATGGAATCAGACATCTTATCCTTTGGATAGGGGGTAAGATGTCTAGGGGCAGAGTACCCCTTTAATGGGAATTGTGTACATAAAGTAGTCCATATAATTCACAGAAGTCTAATTTATATATAATCATCCAGGCTATCGAGGCCAATGTATAATCTCGGCCAATCATGTACAAAAATTAGATATTAAGATGCAAATAATAGTTTAAAAAAAAATACAAATAGGTTTATTATTCTATTTATTAATATTTTTTCCCCTTTCTCATTCAGGCGGTCCAGTTTAGTTATTACAACTAAAATCTTTTGGGGAGGAAAGTAAGTGCTCATGCATTTTGACTTGGCGGCCTGTTTATATAAATGACTGTGGATAACAATTGTCTTTATATTATAGGGCAGAAACTGAAAGAGGTTTATCGAGAAAACATATAATTGAAGGTACAATGTACGATGGGGTTTGTGGTGACATTGAGGGGACACGTTGTTATAGGGTCGGGGAACAGGTGAAGTCAAAGCAAAATGCGCAGCTGATTTTTCTACTCAATATACAGCAGCAGTATACGGCACGTGTGACCCCGCCCATGAAGTATATTGTATGTTACTGATATTGAGGTGATGGCGCTATTGCTGTTCACGTACATTAAAGGGATCAGCTATGTTGGATTTATTCAATCACCGGCCGATAATATATTTGTATGGGATATGTCAGTGATATCCCACATTTACTATGACCAGCCAGTCTACAACATTAAAGGGTAAATAAAGGGGTACTCCGGCACTAAGACATCTTATCCCCTATCCAAAGCATAGGGGATAAGATGCCTGATCGCGGGGGTCCCGCCGCTGGGGACCCCCATGATCTTGCATTCAGCACCCCGTTACAATCAGTCCCCGGAGCATATTCGCTCCGGGTCTGATTACTGGCGATCATGGGGGCCGGAGCATAGTGATGTCACGGCCCCGCCCCCTTGTTATGTCACGCTCTGCCCCCTCAATGCAAGCCTATGGGAGGGGGCGTGATGCTCCGCTACCTCATGCAAGCCTATGGGAGGGGGCGTGACAGCTGTCACGCCCCCTCCCATAGGCTTGCATTGAGGGGGCGGAGCCGTGACGTCACAATGCTCTGGCCCCCGTGATCGCCAGTAATCAGACCCGGAGCGAACGTGCTCCGGGGACTGATTGTAATGGGGTGCTGCATGGAAGATCACGGGGGTCCCCAGCGGCAGGACCCCCGCGATCAGGCATCTTATGGATAGGGGATAAGATGTCTTTTGGGCCGGAGTACCCCTTTAAAAAGCTTCCACATTTTGACCTCTCAAACAGTCGGCTTGCAGGATCGTGATGGCGCAATTTGTTTTTCCACATTTGGCACGTGTCAGGTACTGACATTGTGGGCAATCCTGTCTTGCTTTTTTTTTTCTTCTAATTGTCTAATTTCTAGTGCAGAGATAGAAGGATTTTTAAACGTATGTAAATGAGGCCTAAGTGCCCAGGGGGTGTTTCCCAGCATGGCAAGTGTCCAGGCAAGTCCAGCCTATATCCTTCTAATTACCACCTCCCCGCCCACTTGTATCTGCCGACATCTGTTTGATTGACAGGCAGCAGGCAGCCTAGTATCAGTTCTGCGATTTCGTACCTCACAATCATAGATCAGCAGAAAAGGAAACCAGAAGAAGGATAAAACTGCAAGCGCGTCGCCCATTGTTCAATGGCGCTTGTGTAAGTTTTGGACTGAAAGGTGAACAGGATATGGCAGCCCCCATCGGATGTAGATATATACAAGCAGGCCGTAAAAGGTGGGGGGTTTGATTATGAGGACATGGATGTGGCAGGAAACACCCCTTGGGCACTTTAGCCTAATTTGCATATGCATAAAAATCCAATCTTAAGTTCTAAAGAGAACAATTGAAATAAACAGGTTTTCCTGGAATTTGGATGAAAAGTCCTTTCTCCCTATAAGTGTACTCATACCCCTGATTTCCTAAGCATTAGGAAGCAATAAAAAAAATCTCATCATGTAACCTGCAATATTCTGGGATAAATCCTCAGTATAAGTCATCAATATCTGATTGGTTGGGGTCTGATACCCCGCACCCCCGCTGGTCAGTTGTTTTCCAGAGCTGCGGTCCAGGCGCATACACAGAGATACAGAGATGGAAGTAGACAGCGCCATACATTGTGTAGTGGCCATGCTTGGTTACTGCAGCTCAGTCCATTGAAGTGAATGAGCACTGAGCTGTAGTAACCCAGCACGGCCACTACACGGAGTATTGAGCTGTCTGTGTGTGTAGGCGCCACAGCTTTGGCAAACAGCTGATTCCCCTGCCACCAAAACTCTGCAGATTTTGGTGCCCATTGACTTTAATGGATTGCAAAATCTGCCGGAGCAAATCTGCAACAGAGAATATGCATGTGTGAACGTATCCTAAAGGGGTATTCTCATCTCACCTTGTAAGACCCTATCTATAGCAAATGGAATAACAAGCTGATCGGGGGTGGTCCAGTCATTGGGAACCCCGCCAATCCTAAGAACCGGGACATAATTGTCCCCAGAGTGAATGAAGCGCATCGCGCATGCGCAGCCGCCACTCCATCATCCCTTATGGAGCTTCAGAATATTTCTTTAAGTTGAAATTAAATATTTTAATACATAAGTAAAATGTATATTTAAACTGATCATAACGAGAACAATAATAAAGAATTTGTGAAGAATAAACTTATTTATGATTTTATTCCATTTATATAATTGTAGCAGATTAAACTGATTCCTCTCTGATAGATTATGTTTTTTCCTTGTTTGTTGCTTTTTATTTTTTATATCCAGGTTTAAAGGCTTCATTAGATAGACTTCAGCTAGAATATGTGGACGTCGTATTCGCTAACCGACCCGACCCCAACACACCGATGGAAGGTAAAGCTCCTGATAGGTCGACTAGAGCCAGAATAATATCCTTAATATTTTGCTCAATCTGACTTTTCCAATATAAACATAAGGCGAAGTTCACACAGCATAAAATGAAATAAAAAATATTGTAGTAAAATAGGTAAAACAACAACCAAAATTCTTTATTTATTTAATCTAATGATGTGTTCCATTAAATTCTATGGGAAATTCAGCCGTCCGTGCGCAAATTGTATGAAAAAACTTCAGTAATGCCAGTGCAGGGGTACAATGTGGGCACTGGCGGACACTTTTCCATAGAATTTAATAGAACACTTCATTAGATTAAAAGAAAAAATTCCACTTTTTTATACCTATTTTACTGCCGTATATTTGGTTTTGATTTTGCAATGTGTGAACTGAGCCTAAATAAAATAAATGGAGAGACTTATCAAAATCTGAAAGAAGCAATCGGATTGGTTGCTATGGGCAACTGGTCAACATTTTTTTGATTTTGATAAATCTCCCACAAAATTTTGTTTGAATTTATTAAAAATAAAATAAATAAATAAAATAAAATTTGGCTGAACAAATGATATCTTGTCCCTGCAGCTATTGTTATAGAGACAGAATGCAGGAAGTGTGGGCAAGATAAGCAGGGCTCTGTGCACTGAGGCTCTGACACGTGCCCGCCTCACACAGTAGGTGACACGCCCCTGGCACACACAGCAGGTGACACGCCCCCGTTTCACACAGTAGGTGACACGCCCCTGGCACACACAGCAGGTGACACTCCCCCGTCTCACACAGCAGGCTAATTGACAAGTCAGGAGCCTGCACAGAGCCCTCCTGGTCCCGCCCACGCTTCCTGTATTTTGTCTCTGTACATGACATACAGGCAAAAGCTGCAGGGACAAGACAGCATTTTTTCCACACAAAAATACAAAAAAAAATGTGTAACCAGTGTGTATTACCAGTGTACAATGTTATTATCTACATTATATAATAAAAATGTTTTTGCAAATACCGTATTAGGTACTTTTTAAAGGTATTAGGTATTAGAGTTGTTATCTTTTTTGTTTAAAGTATGAAACTTTTTCGTGTTTTTTTTTTTTTAGATTTTACTATATCTACTCTTTGTTTTGTTTTTTTTCTTAATTTTAATCAAGTGGTTTAGTTTAAATAAAGAAGCATGAATATCTTTTGACCCGTTACCTGCACCACCACCGCTCTTTGGAGGCCATTAATGTTGGAGGTTCGCTGGGACTGTTGAGTGTATTACATTTGTTGGCTTCTTGTTTCTATTATTTTTTTGCTCTCATCTCGCCCAGTTTTTTCAGATGTTCGTGTGTTTCTGTTTTTTTAAACAAAAATGAATTTGTTATGAAATAGGACGTATTGAGCTACAAAAGAGAAGGGCATCCAGGGTGTTATCACTTTAAATAATCTCCCACAGTCAATATAATAAAGATACATTTTGATACATTGTTTCCTTCACACCACAGAAGGGTTTTGTCTCCCCCCATGATGATTTTAACGTCCTGTGCCCTTTTGAATGTCATAAACTTTCAGCTGTAAACTCTGGTCTTTCTAAATCTTTCTTTCATTACCAGGAGACCCATTTAGTTCTTCCAAGTCGAGAACATTCATCATAGAAGGTACACAGTACCCACAATCTCCATATTGAATTCCGTGTCCAAAAGGCATTTTATGGGACAGATAATGTATTTTTATCTTTACCATACAAGTGTTTCCTCCCTGATCCCAAAAGAAAAAAATATCCATAAAATGCATAAAAATTCCCTTTAATTACATCTTGCAAGTAAAATCTCCGGTCTTTTCTCCGATCCCCTAAATGACCGTCCCTGACCCTGTTTGCCCTGATTTGTGTTCCATATCATTACTTGTTTCTGGGATTTTTTATTTTTTTTTCTGCATGGTAGATTGAGATTGGTGTCTCATTTCAAGCAGTTTTTCTGCATCATTGAGGTTTTGTTGGGTGATTTGTGGAGCACATTACCGTAGCCAGATCTTCTGTAATGTGCGGAGAATACTCAATGATGCTGCTTGACCTTCAAGAAATAAGAATTACTGTTGTTTCTTGAAGAGATCATCAGTTCTACAGCTGGGCCATTAAAAATTTTTTTAAAATTTTTTAATTATTTTAAGTTGTGATGAATGTTTTATGGTTTTATACATGTTCACAAATCTTAGAAAAAATTTCAATAATTAACATTTTAACATTTCTATTTCCTTTGTGCCCAGTTGTAGTCTCTGCTGGTTCTGCCTGTGTGTTTGATCTGTTCCATCCCCCATAATGTAATGCTCTATTATGCATCAATGCACTTTTAGGGATCTTTTTCTTCCTATGTACTATTGTTGTTGGCTCGATGCTTTGGGGCAGCGCATGGTCACACCTCAGGCTTCGAGTGGATGGTTTCGCTTCTTTGGGCATGGGCCTTATGTTATATAATAAAAAAGGTTTGCATGATGGAGACAGATAAAGCATTATTCCCCTAAAGTGTTTCTAAAATCTCACCTTGGTTGAGATCCAAATTCTTAGACAATGTGTAAAATGCGTAGATGTGGAAACCCACAAGTGTTTTGGGTTAAATTTAATGTGTTTTTTTTCCTATTACAGTGATCCCTCAACTTACAATGGCCTCAACATACAATAGTTTCAACATACAATGGTCTTTTCTGGACCATTGTAAGTTGAAACCAGACTCAACATACAAGGTACAGACAGTCCAGATCTGTGAAACGTGTCAATGGCCGGAAGAACCGGCCAATCAGAATGGGCAATTTACTGGTAAAACCCCTGTATTCCTGAAGTGTATGCACTGACTGGTGTCTGGTAGTGCCCCCTACAGTACAGGGAGGTATTACATGTTCTATACTCATTACCTGTATTACTGAAGTGTATGCACTGACTGATGTCTGGTAGTGCCCTCTACATTACAGGGAGGTATTACATGTTCTGTACTCTTTACCTGTATTACTGAAGTGTATGCACTGACTGGTGTCTGGTAGCCCCCCCTACAGTACAGGGATGTATTACATGTTCTGTACTCATTACCTGTATTACTGAAGTGTATGCACTGACTGGTGTCTGGTAGCGCCCCCTACAGTACAGGGAGGTATTACATGTTCTGTACTATTTACCTGTATTACTGAAGTGCATGCACTGACTGGTGTCTGGTAGCGCCCCCTACAGTACAGGGAGATATTACATGTTCTGTACTACTCTTTACCTGTATTACTGAAGTGTATGCACTGACTGATGTCTGGTAGCGCCCCCTACAGTACAGGGAGGTACTACATGTTCTATACTCTTTACCTGTATTACTGAAGTGCATGCACTGACTGGTGTCTGGTAGCGCCTCCTACAGTACAGGGAGGTATTAGATGTTCTGTACTACTCTTTACCTGTATTACTGAAGTGTATGCACTGACTGGTGTCTGGTAGCGCCCCCTACAGTACAGGGAGGTATTACATGTTCTGTACTCTTTACCTGTATTACTGAAGTGTATGCACTGACTGGTGTCTGGTAGCGCCCCCTACAGTACAGGGAAGTATTACATGTTCTGTACTCTTTACCTGTATTACTGAAGTGTATGCACTGACTGGTGTCTGGTAGCGCCCCCTACAGTACAGGGAGGTATTACATGTTCTGTACTCTTTACCTGTATTACTGAAGTGTATGCACTGACTGGTGTCTGGTAGCGCCCCCTACAGTACAGGGAGGTATTACATGTTCTGTACTCTTTACCTGTATTACTGAAGTGTATGCACTGACTGGTGTCTGGTAGCGCCTCCTACAGTACAGGGAGGTATTACATGTTCTGTACACTTTACCTGTACCAGGGTTACCTGCTCCTTTGGACCCCAAGTAAGGGCGACTCCATGTTACATTTTTAGGACATTGTGTGTTCTGTACAGGACCCTGAAGAAGCTCCTGTCCTGTACATAGACCAGTGTTTCCCAAGCAGGGTGCCCCCAGCTGTTGCAAATCTACAACTCCCATCATGCCCGGACAGCCTTTGGCTGTCCGGGCATGCTGGGAGTTGTAGTTTAGCAACAGCTGGAGGCTCCCTGCTTGGTAAACACTGACCTAGACAGTGATTACAGCTCCCAGCAGATCTTTCTTACTTTTATATATAAGGATTTGCTTTATCTATATTAGTTATCTACTTATTTTTCTTTAATCCTCACTTTTTCCTATTTTGGATGACATTTTGGTGCCTTTAGAACCAATTACCAGGTTTCCATAGAGTTCTGGTCTCAACATACAATGGATTCAACATACAATGGTCGTCCTGGAACCAATTAATATTGTAACTTGAGGGATCACTGTACTAGTAAATTGGTCACTTATTATTTACCATATGTAATCACGAATTTATGATTACAAATACCGGTATATTACAGAAGAAGACAATGAAATAACGATTATTTTAGTTTTTTATTCTGTGAAATGTCTTATTATTTTTCTCTCTAGTTTTAGAAACACTTCCTTAGTCACAATTGCACTGTACAGAATGCCTTGCAAGCGCTGTAGAGTGGGGCCCGGGTGACCGTGTGTCCTCATGCATCCAGAACGCCTTTTGTGACATCACATGAATCTGGATACATAATATCTTTTATGTGTAACATACACCGGGTCAGGGTAACGCACCTTATTGTTTCCTAGGGTGTGGATTGTGAGGTCGCATGGATCCTCTAAGCCTCCGATCCCCGAGCAGTGTCTCGCCGGCCATTGCAGAACTACATTTCACAACATGCTGGGAGTTGTAGTTTTGCAATAGCTGGAGGACTGGCTGATCTCAGCTAATACTTGGTGTCTAAAAAAAAATCTAATAATATTTATTAATATTTAATATTTTGTAACACTTATGTTTTGAATAAAGATTTTATTAATATGTAAATATATAAAAATAATTTTTTTACTTTCATATTCTAATCCTTATATTTTATACCTAGTTGTCTTGTAAGAAATTGTATGGCGGTTTTTTTTTTTTCTCCTGTGGTCAGGCGGGGTTCAAAAAATAATTGCTATTTACCATTTATTTATTTTCGACTTAAAGGAGTACTCCACTTGCCATCCTTCGAGGGACGTGGTCAACCCTCGAAACGCGCAAACACCGTTCACAACATTTACTTCTGAACCCTGACCAGTGGGGTACCCCTTAAAATTCTATTTTTGACTCTGATCTCTATCACATTGAGATGTTGGGACTCTCCTTTATAATGGCAGTTTATTCCTTTAGCTTTATTTTTGGTACTGACCTTGAAATTAAAGGGGTATTCCGGGCAAAAATATTTTATCCCCTATCCAAAGGATAGAGGATAAGGTGTCTGATTACGGGGGCCCGCTGCTGAGACCCCCCGCCATCTCCCTGTAGCACCTGCATTCTATGCGGGTGCTGCGTCTCCAGTTTTGGAAACCTCCACTTTTCCGGGACTGGGGGCGTCACGCCACGCCCCCTCCATTCATGTCTATTGGAGGGGGCGTGACTGCCGTCACGCCCCCTCCCATAGACATGAATGGAGGGGGTGGCGTGACGTCACATCCTCAGTCCCGGAAACCTGGAGGTTTCCGAAACTGGAGATTCAGCACCCGCATAGAATGCAGGTGCTACAGGGAGATGGCGGGGGGTCTCAGCAGCGGGCCCCCGTAATCAGACACCTTATCCTCTATCCTTTGGATAGGGGATAAGATATTTTTGCCCGGAGTACCCCTTTAAGCCACATCTACCTTTTCTTTCCAGAACATGAGATCCTGAACCGTATTAACCGGGCCATAATGCGGACATCTTTTCTCTCTCTCTCTTTCTGAAATATCTTATTCTAGATCTGTGTTGTGCCGTTCCTCTGTTATTCTTGCTATAAATTTATATAAATTGGGTGTTACCATTTCTCTAGAGTCCGACAGTGTCCAGTCATTGCTAACAATACCAGACTCTGAAGGGACACGCCCCTTTGACACTTCTTAACGACTATTTGTTCATTTGCTTTTAAATATTCAGCAGAAATAACAGTTGAACAGCACAATGCAGAGTAAGAAGAACAGATCCTATAGAAGTGTTATATAGAGGACATAGTATTCTTTACTGTCAGGTGTATCTTCTCTAAGCCCACTGGACCACAGGCCCGAGAAACATGAATTAGATCAGAATATCTTTGGTGAATCCGTAGGAGGGGCGTGGCCTCACTGTGCAGGTCTCCGCCCCCTCCCTCAGTACGCTGTCTGGTCACATCTCCCCTAGCATTAGTAAAACTACAACTCCCAGCATGTCCTCACTGACAGTAGCGGACACAAGCTGACAGTGGGAGGATTTTTCCTGCGCTCACAGCTGTCAATCAAGGAAGTGTCCATGACATAGGTGATGATTCATGGACACAGCAGGACTAGTATGTGTCCAAGCAGGAGGGGGGGCAGTTGTTTGACTGGATTTATCAGTATGAAATATTACTCACTCCGACCCGTGGTCACATTGTAGACTTAGAGCTTATGTTGCTAATATGCAAATATGCTCCTTTGCGCAATGGAGGTGGGAGCCTTCCTGCCTCTGCCCCCTCTGCTGCCATTTGTGATGTGACAGCTTTGAAGATGATATAAATATTCAGAGATGGGCAGACATATATGGCAGAAGAGTGGACAGAGGCAGGGAATCTGCGTGGGAAGGCTCCCACCTCCATTGTACAAAGGAGCATATTTGCATATTAGAAACAGAGGCTCTAAGGCTACAGATATGCATTGGGTCTAGTGCGGGAAAACAGATTCAGATTCCCTGTTCCAATAATGTTACATTACCTTGACCCTTGTTTGGAAATTACTTCAGAACTATAGGTCTTCCTTGCCAAAATTGCTCCTGAGTATGTGGCATATAGGGAACCCCCCAATACCTGCCGCTCCTTAGAGTTAGGCTTGGCTTGTATATATTTGATGGAATATAAACTCTTAAAGGAGTTGGTCAGGTAACTTTTCCAAGATGTTAGGAGTGAAGTCCTTTGGTCAGAATTTTCCTCTCTTAGGGTACGTTCCCACACGGCGTATTTGCTGCTGCGTATTTTATTTTCCCTGTTGAAGTCAATGGGTAGGAAAATACGCAGCACCAAATACGCAGCAAATACGCCACGTGGGAATACACCCTTAGAGGAAAACTGTAGTGGTATATAACTTATCCCCTATCTGAAGTTATAGATCGCGTGGGGTCTTGACTGCTGGGCACCCCGTGATCTCGTGTACGGGGCCGCGGCAGTGCGCAGAAAGGGGGTGTGTCCACTCCCAGCAAGATGCGACGGCCAACACGCTCCTCTATATATCCCATAGAGATGCATGGAGGGGGCGTGTCAGCGGGGGCAAAACGCTCACTTCATGCATAAGGCCCGGGGGCCCCGTACAGGAGATCACTACGCGATCTGTAACTTATCCCCTATCCGAAAGATAAGTTATATACCACTACAGTTTGCCTTTACCCATAGCTCTGGAGGACCCGTCCTGTCCTGCATTACACAGATTGATTAAACTACATCTTGTGTAATGCTTAAAGGGCTACTCCACCCCTAGAGGATAGGTGATAACATGTCTGATCGTGATCTACTCGATCTCCGGCCCAGCACTGCTATGTTCATGAACACTGAAGCCACGCCCACTCCATTCATGTTTATGGGGAGGGGGCGTGGCGGCTAGTACAAAGCTGTCACGCCTCATCCCATAGACATGAATGAAGGGGGTGTGGCGAAGATCAGAGGGTTCTCCAGCGGCCAGACCCCGGCTATCAGACATCTTATCCCCTAGGGGATAAGATGTCTAGGGGCAGAGTACCCCTTTAACTCTCCTCATGGTGGCGCTGCAGGAAAATGGAATGCGGGGGCGCACTTTATGATCCGCTTATTGTCAAGGGATTGTTCTAACAAGTGGTGACTGTCCAAAGTAGAGAACCCTCTAAATCTCCGTTCTGAATGGCCAATAAACTACCTGGGATGGTCTCATTTTTAATGATCATTTAATCATTTTGATGACGTTAAGGTTTTTAATTCACTATTTTGATGTCTTCTTCACGTTTCCTGTTTTCCGGTTTGTTCTAAAGTTTAAGATCTTTGTCATTTTCTGGCTAATTCTCAATATTCACATAAACCAAACTTGACAGTAATAATGGGGATTAGTCTGAAAATTTTAATTACAGGATTTTTTTTATTTTTGGACGAGTTTTTTTGGTGACAAATTTAACAAATTGTTAAAATGTAAAATTATTTCTAAAGAATTGTAACCCATAAGGTCAGTGCGCCAAGTTCTATGTGGAGCCTCCTAAAGGCAGAGAAAGTCGCCAAGGTGGAATATTTTTATGTTTTTGTTTTTTCAAACCCTCATGTTGAAATAAATAAATTTTGTACATAAGTTCTCATAAACCTTACGCTTATCATCTGCTGCTACAAAAAATACCGTAAAACTGGAGTTTAAATGTGTAAAATACCTGGGACCAGGATAACTTGACTTATTGTAAGACTCTGCTTCTATTCTGACTAATTATTATTATTATTATTATTATTTTTACTATTATTTTTGTATATTAATAATTTTTTATTACTATTACTATTTTTTTATTTTACACATTTACGTATTTTTTTTTATTTTTTATATTTTTTTAATATGGTCATAATTTTTTTTGTTTGCCTTTTTTTATTAGGTCTCTATCTGGTTGTAAATTTTTTGCCTCATATCATATATAAGAAAATATGAATTGCAGTTGAACGGCAAACACGTTCCCTAATTTGTAGACTGTGTAAACTTAAGAACATTTAAAGGGGTACTCCGGTGGAAAACATTTTTTTTTTTTTTAAATCAACTGGTGCCAGAAAGTTAAACAGATTTGTAAATTACTTCTATAAAAAATCTTAATCCTTCCAGTACTTATTAGCTGCTGAATACTACAGAGGAAATTCTTTTCATATTGGAACACAGAGCTCTCTGCTGACATCATGACCACATTGCTCTCTGCTGACATCTCTGTCCATTTTAGGAACTGTCCAGAGCAGCATATGTTTTCTATGGGGATTTTCTCCTACTCTGGACAGTTCTTAAAATCAATAATAATTTACAAATCTGTTTAACTTTCTGGCACCAGTTGATTTAAAAAAAAATAAAAAAAAAGTTTTCCACCGGAGTACCCCTTTAAGAAAGTGGCAGATTTTAAACAGTCGTCTAAGTTTCAGACCAATTATTAGTTGGCATTGTTTTTTTCCCAAAATTTGGCCACATTTAGGGTACGTTCAGACGTGCGGATTTTCGCAGCGTATTTCTCTGCGGATCCGCCGCTGTAGGACCTCCTATATGCTGCCTTTATATGTGCCTGCTCGGAGCGGCAATACGCCGCTACGAGCAGACATACTGCGATGTGCGAGTCGCCACGCGCATGCGCAATATACTCGCACATCGCGGCATCTCTTGGCCTAGCTCATTGAGTAGGGGAAGCGAGTACACCGCGCATGCGTGACGACTTGCACATCGCAGTGTGTCTGCTCATAGCGGCGTATTGCCGCTCCGAGCAGGCACATTTAGGGGCACCATACAGAGATCCTTCAGCGGCGGATCTGCAGCATAAAATACGCTGTAAATCCGCACGTGTGAACGTACCCTTAGGCTGTGTCCCCTCTGTAAAACCACACCCACTTTCCAGCTGGCCACGCCCACTTGTCGAGCAAAAGTGTCTAAATTACTATTAATACGTGACGGAAGCATTTTTTGGGGGGAACAATTTGCACCAAATTTTCGGGATCAGCAGTTTAATTTCTCTCCCCCGCAGTGTCTTTTACCGAGGAGGCTTCCGACTGGTCTGAATTTATACCGCACCCACTGTGACCTCGCTGAACTGGATATATCTGGAATATTTATGCGAATCACATGACCGCAGTCATCGGTAGACAAGCCTATCCCACGGTTTCAAATAAGGGTCTTCTAAGGCTGTGTTTCTCAAGCAAGGGGCCTCCAGCTGTTGCAACACTACAACTCCCAGCATGCCCGGACAGCCTTTGGCTGTCCGGGCATGCTGGGAGTTGTAGTGTTGCAACAGCTGGAAGCCCCTTGCTTGGGAAACTATGTTCTAGGAACTGAAGGCCGCTGAATTTCATCAATCCATCCCAACTCGAGAAATTGGGTTTATCTTTTTGGATTTTCTTTAAAAAAAAATTGTCTTTTTTCTTTAAAGAGGTTATCCAGGAAAAAACTTTTTTTTATATATATCAACCAGAAAGTTAAACAGATTTGGAAATTACTTCTATAAAAAAATCTAAATCCTTTCAGTACTTTTTAGCTGCTGAAGTTGAGTTGTTCTTTTCTGTCTAAGTGCTCTCTGATGACACGTGTCTTGGGAACCGCCCAGTTTAGAAGCAAATCCCCATAGCAAACCTCTTCTACTCTGTGCAGTTCCTGAGGCAGACAGAGGTGTCAGCAGAGAGCACTATGGCCAGACAGAAAAGAACAACTCAACTTCAGCAGCTAATAATCATTGAAAGGATTAAGATTTTTTAATAGAAGTAATTTACAAATCTGTTTAACTTTCTGGAGCCAGTTGAGATTTATATATATATATATATATATATATATATATATATATATATAGTTTTTTCCCTGGATATCCCTTTAATGTTTTAATCTTTCTCAAGACGGGGAAAGGCGATGACTACGAAACTTTTTTTGGGACCTGCATTTTACTGCAAGTGACTTGTCAAATGGACAGGAATGATTTACACTGCTTGTAAGATGTCCTTGCAGCATTCTTTCCCTTTCGTTGTTGTAGACTTAGCCTCCTGCATGGTATGAGTTGTCGTCTTATTATTATTAAGTCCTGATTGAGACTTAATTCTCCCGTTTTCCTTCCGTTCCTTTCTCCACAGAGACGGTCCGGGCCATGACCCATGTGATCAACCAAGGGATGGCGATGTATTGGGGGACGTCACGTTGGAGCTCCATGGAAATAATGGTAATCTTTATTTATTTATTTTTGTCCTTTACCATATGATATATGTTGATGTTTACAAATACTTAAAGTTTGAGCGTCATGGCTTTTCTTGGATTATTAAAAAAAGATATTTTAAAGGAGTTTTTTAAACATGGCACCAACTTTTTGAAACTAAGACAGTCCAGATTGCCAACATTTGACTATTATAAGCTAATTAAGACACAATATATCTTATACACACAGAGGTGTGGAAATGTAATAAAAAACTACTTGTCCCTGGGACTAAAATGGAGCAAAATCTACTTGTCCCTCATGACGATCCACTTGTCCGGCCAATTTTCGCTTTTACACTCGTTTTTTCCTCCTCGCCCTATAATAGCCATACCTACCTAATATAATGACACCTTTTAATTTTTCAATAACATATTATCCGAACCAAAAATAAAAATAAAAAACGAGAAATGGCGCAGCACTCCAAAAGATGTAGAAAAAACTGTGTATTGGAATAAATACACCGTTTTTTCTACATCTTTTGGAGTGCTGCGCCATTTCTTGTTTATTGGTTGGACTGTGATCTGGTCGGGGCGCTGGCACCACGAATCTTTGGTTAAGTAGAGCTGCATTGATTTTGATGAAATATATATATCGGTGAAGTGAAATGGAAATAGTAAAAGATAATTTAGCAAATTTGGTGTTTTTCTTTTTTACGCCATTTACCTTGTGGTTGAGCTAACATGTTGTTTTGATACTTAAGGTCGCCTGATTACAGGAATACCAGATTTGTATAGTTTTCCGTCATGTTTTACTGATTTAAAAAAAAAATCTGAACTTTTTCGAATTTTTTTTATTGCCAATTTTTGACCAATATAGCTTTAAAAAAAAAATAATAATAATTGGCATACAAGGCTGTATGAGGGCTAATTTCTTTTAAACTTTTATTAAAAATGTTTTTGTTTTACACTTTTAGGAGGAATCATTAGATTCCTCATACAGATCAATAGAGTTCTATTGATCTGTGTGCTCTGTGATCCATTGATAGAGCCTAGTCCAGCCAGGATCTATCAATGACAGAGCCACAGAAGGAGAGGTAAGCCCTCCAGCTACCTCTATAGTAGATCTCCCCCCGCGATCCAACCCACTAGCCCACCAGGAAGCATTCACATGTCCCTTTAGACGCCACTGTCAGCTTTGATGGCGGCGATCTAAAGGGTTAATAGCCAGCCGCGGCTGTCTATTAGCGGTTGCCCCCGGCCACTGAAATCAGCCGGGGGCTGCAGAGTATGGAGCGGGCACGAGTCGGGAGCCCGCTCCATACAGACTGCTGAGCGCCGCCGTGCTTGTCAGGTCCGGCCCTGCTTTCCCGAAGCCGGGCTAAGGGCCGGAAAAATTCACCTGCCCGGTGCCAGGAACTGCATGTCCCGGGCGTCGGGCGATAGGAATTCCACATCCCTATACACAATATATGTATACTGTATGGCAATCAGTTATTAGGGGCTCGACTGCAAGGGCCTGTGGTCTTTTAGTCTCCTATTGTCTGTTATAATTGTTATTCATTTATTTATATTTTTTATATTTATTTATTTATTCGTAAGGACCAATAACATTTTTGAAACATCATTGAATTCTACCGATCAGTGAAGAAGCATTTTCCTCCATGTAAACTAAGAAATTTTCGCACCACAGACAAAACTATTAATTCTTATCAATTAACATTCTTTTTTTTTTTTTTTTTTTATAAGAAAGTATTCTCTTTAGTGAGAAAAACAGCTTATTAAAGGATTTATCCACCTTTGATAACTGTTTATATTGTCCCAAAAAATCTAAAATAAGAAATGGAGCAGTTTTTCCAACCCCTTTGTTTGCTCATCTCTTATGCAGGCTGTGTCTCCATGGTAACAGACAACCAAACGCTGTGTAGTCAGATCCTGTTGTTTGCTCTTCCCTCCTTCTCCATTACTTGTGGCCAGTCTGCCAGATGTACTTTTAGTATTAACCCCTTAAAGGGGTACTCCCGTGGAAAACTTTTTTTTTTAAAATCAATTGGTGCCAGAAAGTTAAACAGATTTGTAAATGACATCTATTAAAAAATCTTAATCCTTCTAGTACTTATTAGCTGCTGTATACTACAGAGGAAATGGTTTACTTTTTAGATTTCTCTGATGTCATGACCACAGTGCTCTCTGCTGACCTCTGCTGTCCATTTTAGGAACTGTCCAGAGCAGCATATGTTTGCTATGGGGATTTTCTTCTGCTCTGAACAGTTCCTAAAATGGACAGCAGAGGTCAGCAGAGAGCACTGTGCTCGTGACATCAGAGAAATCCAAAAAGTAAAGCATTTCCTCTTTAGTATACAGCCCCTAAGAGGTACTGGAAGGATTAAGATTTTTTAATAGAAGTAATTTACAAATCTGGCACCAATTGATAAAAAAAAAAATTAAAAATACGTTTTCCACGGGAAAAGATTTTTAAATAGAAGTAATTTTCTGGCGCCAGTTGATAAAAAAATAAATAAAATAAAAAGTTTTCTACGGAAGTACCCCTTTAAGGACACAGACATTTTTTCTTTCTGCTTTTTTACACCAAACTGACATGTTATCTTTAATCTCCAGGTCATAGTGATTACTACAATACCCAATATATATATATATATATATATATATATATATATATTATTTTTTTTTTTTTTTTTCTATTATTATTATTATCATTATAATTTCTTCTTTATTTTTTACAATTTTAAACCCAGTAGTTGTATTAAAATGAAAATAAAACCTTTTTTTATATATAGCTGGTCATGTTTATTTTTTTTCCACCTATAGAGGAGTTTTGGCTTCTGTGATCTGCAGTTTTTATCTGTACCAAATTGTTGTAGATCAGACTTTCTGATCACTTGTTGTTCAATATTTTTTTCTGGAATGGGATGTGACCCCCCCCCCCCCCCCAAAAAAAATAAAAAAAAATAAAAAATAAAATAAAAATGCAATTCTGGAATTGGTTAATTTTTATTTACACAATTCACCGTACAGGATCAATAATATATATAATATATTAATTGGTTTGACAATCCCGCACGCAGCCATACCAAATATGTTTTGTTTTTTAAATTAAATTAAAAAAAAATTTTTAATAATAGGGGTGATTTAAATTATGGGAAATTAAAAAAAAATTCCTTTAAGGCTTTAATTGTTTTTATTTATCTATTTTACACATTTTTAAAGGGGCACTCCGGTGGAATAAAATTTTTTTTTTTAAATGAACTGGTGCCAGAAAATTACTTCTATTTAAAAATCTTTATCTTTCCAGTACTTATTAGCAGCTGTATGCTACAGAGAAAATTATTTTCTTTTTGAATTTCTTTTTTGTCTTGCCCACATTGTCCAGAGCAGCATAGGTTTGCTATGGGGATTTTCTTCTGCTCTGGACAGTTCCGGATACGGGCATCAGGTGTCAGCAGAGAGCACTGTGGACAAGACAAAAAAGAAATTCAAGAAGAAAAAAATGTCCTCAGAACCATATAGCTGCTAAAAAGTACTGGAAGGATAAAGATTTATTAATGGAAGTAATTAAAAAATCCGTTTAACTTTCTGGCACCAGTTGATTTAAAAAATAAAAAAAATAAAAATGTTTTCCCACTGGAGTACCCCTTTAAGTCTCCATAGGGGACTTGTATGAGCAATCATTTGATGAGCAATGCTCCGATTGCTTATACATTCTATGGAAGTGGTCTCCAAACTGTGGACCTCCAGCTGTTGCACAACTACAACTAACAGCATGCCCGGACAGCCTTTGGCTGTCCGGGCATGCTGTTAGTTGTAGTTGTGCAACAGCTGGAGGTCCACAGTTTGGATACCACTGATGTATATTATTGCGTTGTTCCATTCTATCAATGTTCCACTACCATGCATCGTTAAGCGGTTAAATTGGAGATAAATGGAATTAGGTAGCAGAATTTGTTTGTCGCCTGTTACCATGGTGACACATAGAAGCCGTACGCACAAAACGGGAAATATTTTTATCAAGGCGAATTGCAGAGCGGAAGAAATACGTGTGAAGGTGGACGAAGCCTTTGAATAAATTTACTATTTTTACGCTATAAATCTCGGGGTGATTGTGTCGGAGATCGTCGCTCGCGGAAACGTTAGAATGAATTTGGGCTTTTTGGCTAAAAATAAATCGCTCCCATTAGTTGTGGCTGTAAACGGAATGGAGGGAAGACGTTTGACGCTGAGCCGTGTGGACAGGACGCGATGGCGGCCGGGAGTCGGCGGAGAGGATTACACGGTCATTATTTTTGGAGTTGAGCGAGCATTTATCCGAACCACGGAGCAGGGGATAGGGGGACGCGATGTGCGCGGCGTATATTACTGCGCCCGGACAGTATTCTCGCCATGCGCACCTTCTGCCCTCATATTACATACATCTTAAATTAAGAAAATTTAACCCTTTATTTCCTGGGCAGAAAGTGAATGACATTGTCCCTGTCTGATCTAAGGGATTCCGCACGACTTCTCTTTGGTGTTTTTGTGACTTGAAAAAAAAATAATAATAAAAAAAAAAAATGAGGATTTTGTGGCATTCTTTTATAAATAGTGGGTTTTAGGCTAAGTGACACTACGGAATTTGCGAAAGGACTGCGCAGACATTGCCATCCCCATAGACGGCAATGTCTACAGCGTGGATTCTGCCTAACGAATGAGCACTCTCATTCATTTGGAGGCAGAGTTTCAGCGGTGGAATATCTGGCGCTGACATTCCGTACTGCGCCAGCAATGGGATTCTGCTGCATAGGAATTTCCGAGTGGAATTCCAAATTGAATTGAAGTTCCACTCAGAAATTCTGTAGTGTAAACCTAGCCTTAGCTTAGCATTTTTATTTATTAATTTTTATATATATATATATATATATATATATATATATATAATATTTAAAAAAAATTATTTACATTTTTTATTTTTTTTGGGTGGGGGGGTTGTTTTTTTCCATATGTATTTATATATATAATTTTTTGGGCGGGAGCACTCTTTCATTCCTTTTTTAATTTATTGTCATTGTATAAAGGGGAGGGGGGGGATGCAGAAGTGAGGTTTATAGCAGAAAAAGTGCCAATATTTCCTGAAAAACACGCCATTCCAGAACATACTGATATTGTCATTTTGGAGAACAGCTTCTAAGCCAAAAAATTTCACAAAATGGAAGTGGCAAATGGAGTTTAATATTTCCCATTGACTCCAACATTTTCGCTAACATTTTGTCACAAAGATCGGCCAAAAATTACCATGTGGCCATCACTGCATTTCTTTGGAGAGTTTTTTCACAAAAACGCTGAATGGAATTCCGGCCTCATACAGAAATGCCGTGGATTTTCCTCCTTCCCAATTTCCACAGGTCTCTCGTAGCACCAGATCATGAGGATTTTCCACTGCAGATTCTTAGTGTAGATTATGTCCTTGGTATAAAGAAAAGGAAATATTATTGGAGCGGATTTACTAAAACGGTCTCTCTACCTAGTGTTTGTTTTTATACTGTTATATCGCCACCTAGTGTTTGTTTTTATACTGTTATATCGCCACCTAGTGTTTGTTTTATACTGTTATATCACCACCTGGTGTTTGTTTTTATACTGTTATATCACCACCTGGTGTTTGTTTTTATACTGTTATATCACCACCTAGTGTTTGTTTTTATACTGTTATATCACCACCTGGTGTTTGTTTTATACTGTTATATCACCACCTGGTGTTTGTTTTATACTGTTATATCACCACCTGGTGTTTGTTTATACTGTTATATCACCACCTGGTGTTTGTTTTATACTGTTATATCTTCACCTAGTGTTTGTTTTATACGGTTATATCACCACCTGGTGTTTGTTTTATACTGTTATATCTTCACCTAGTGTTTGTTTTATACTGTTATATCACCACCTAGTGTTTGTTTTATACTGTTATATCACCACCTAGTGTTTGTTTTATACGGTTATATCACCACCTGGTGTTTGTTTTATACTGTTATATCGCCACCTAGTGTTTGTTTATACTGTTATATCACCACCTGGTGTTTGTTTTATACTGTTATATCGCCACCTAGTGTTTGTTTTATACTGTTATATCGCCACCTAGTGTTTGTTTTATACTGTTATATCGCCACCTAGTGTTTGTTTTATACTGTTATATCGCCACCTAGTGTTTGTTTTATACTGTTATATCGCCACCTGGTGTTTGTTTTATACTGTTATATCGCCACATGGTGTTTGTTTTATACTGTTATATCACCACCTGGTGTTTGTTTTATACTGTTATATCACCACCTAGTGTTTGTTTTATACTGTTATATCACCACCTGGTGTTTGTTTTATACTGTTATATCACCACCTAGTGTTTGTTTTATACTGTTATATCACCACCTGGTGTTTGTTTTATACTGTTATATCGCCACCTAGTGTTTGTTTTATACTGTTATATCACCACCTAGTGTTTGTTTTATACTGTTATATCGCCACCTAGTGTTTGTTTTATACTGTTATATCGCCACCTAGTGTTTGTTTTATACTGTTATATCGCCACCTAGTGTTTGTTTATACTGTTATATCACCACCTAGTGTTTGTTTTATACTGTTATATCACCACTTAGTGTTTGTTTTATACTGTTATATCACCACCTGGTGTTTGTTTTATAATGTTATATCGCCACCTAGTGTTTGTTTTATACTGTTATGTCACCACCTAGTGTTTGTTTTATACTGTTATATCGCCACCTGGTGTTTGTTTTATACTGTTATATCACCACCTGGTGTTTGTTTTATACTGTTATATCACCACCTGGTGTTTGTTTTATACTGTTATATCACCACCTGGTGTTTGTTTATACTGTTATATCACCACCTGGTGTTTGTTTTATACTGTTATATCACCACCTAGTGTTTGTTTTATACTGTTATATCACCACCTAGTGTTTGTTTTATACTGTTATATCACCACCTAGTGTTTGTTTTATACTGTTATATCACCACCTAGTGTTTGTTTTATACTGTTATATCGCCACCTAGTGTTTGTTTTATACTGTTATATCGCCACCTAGTGTTTGTTTTATACTGTTATATCGCCACCTGGTGTTTGTTTTATACTGTTTTATCACCACCTAGTGTTTGTTTTATACTGTTATATCACCACCTGGTGTTTGTTTTATACTGTTATATCGCCACCTATTGTTAGTTTTATACTGTTATATCACCACCTGGTGTTTGTTTTATACGGTTATATCGCCACCTAGTGTTTGTTTTATACTGTTATATCGCCACCTAGTGTTTGTTTTATACTGTTATATCGCCACCTAGTGTTTGTTTTATAATGTTATATCGCCACCTAGTGTTTGTTTTATACTGTTATGTCACCACCTAGTGTTTGTTTTATACTGTTATATCACCACCTAGTGTTTGTTTTATACTGTTATATCGCCACCTGGTGTTTGTTTTATACTGTTATATCGCCACATGGTGTTTGTTTTATACTGTTATATCGCCACCTGGTGTTTGTTTTATACTGTTATATCGCCACCTGGTGTTTGTTTTATACTGTTATATCACCACCTGGTGTTTGTTTTATACTGTTATATCACCACCTAGTGTTTGTTTTATACTGTTATATCACCACCTAGTGTTTGTTTTATACTGTTATATCGCCACCTAGTGTTTGTTTTATACTGTTATATCGCCACCTAGTGTTTGTTTAACCTGTTATATTGTTGTTTTTCAGTTTTTTTCATTATTTTGTAAACATTATTTTTTGCTGATTCCCCTGATTTACATGCCCCTTCGTCTCTCGTAGGAAGCTTACTCAGTAGCGCGACAATTCAATTTGATTCCTCCAATCTGTGAACAAGCTGAGTATCACATGTTTCAAAGAGAAAAGGTTGAAGTACAACTCCCGGAACTGTTTCATAAAATCGGTAAGCTGTCACCTCCATGATATGTCAGAAGTATCGGAGAGACAGGAATGTTTATTCTGTGTTCTAATAAATATCTCAGAGATGTACCGTAAAGCTCCTGAGCCCCAATGAAAGATCTGTATCGGGGCCCCTTGTATACTGTGTCCCTTTTATAATTCGGGTGTCTTCTTAGAGGGGTTTCTGGGGCCCGGGTTTGACGCACCAGCCCCTCCATCTCCTGGAGCTTTACGCCTTGTCAGCTTTATAAAATTGATGGTCATACTTACCTTCTCCGGTCCCTGCAGCTCCCGGTCCCCGCTGTTCTCTTCTTCTTCCTGGTTCTGTATTATCCCAACCCCTCAGGACCAGCTAAACAGTGATTGAGGCGGGACACCTCTGCGGCTACAGATTGGCTGAGCAGGCAGGTTCTGGGGAATCGGGATTACACAGATTTCAGAAGAAGCAGAGGGCACTGGAGAACCGGGAGAATCGGCACAGCAGCTGTATGGGGCGCATGGTGGCCTCTGCTGGTGGACATGGCAAACAGAAGGTTTTCTCCAACCAGTCAAGCTCCCACAATGCACTGCTCTCTGGTTGCAGAAATATCAGGTGTTGTTTAGGGTTGTGTTCACTTCACGATTTAGCACGTCCTTCAGGAAGGCTCCCCGAGAGCAGACTAAATGTGTCCATAGGTTGGCATCACCTGATGGAGACCAAAAGTCAATGTAGCCATCGTTGTAGACGTCTGGAGCTTCTCCCTGTAGACCAAAGACTTAATGTGAACGGCCCCGCTCTCTGTCTCATGCGTTACCCAGATATAAAAAGCTAATTTTTACCATCATTCTCCATGTTTTTTGCCCAACTATTGGCTTTCCTGACCATTAGATATGTTAGATCTCTAGACAGGGAAGATAGGCAGTATTTCAGTTGTATATTCAATCTTTTCTCCAACCCAGTGAACGACCTTCTAGACCAGTGGTCTCCAAACTGTGGAATTTCAACTCCCAGCATGCCCTGACAGCTGTTGGCTGTCAGGGATGCTGGGAGTTGAAGTTTTGCAAAAGGGAAGCCTTGATTTACCTTTCATGATCAGTGTGGATCCTCTTGAGGAAGCAGACAGGTGCTGGGCTGTCCGGGCATGCTGGGAGTTGAAGTTTTGCAACAGCTTGAGGTCCACAGTTAGTAGACCAAGGCTCTAGATGTCATACTGTCATGGGAAATATATGGTAGATGACCCAAAAATGCAGGTGGTCCATAGCTTGGCACGACTTTGCCTGGTCTGTGCCGCACCTGGGGTAAGCAGACAAGGCAGTCACGTTATAGCTTCCAGAGATAAGTGGGTAAGTTAATGTTTGACCACCATGTGGTGCTACATATTGCTGTAACAACAATTATTACCAGTTTTGGTTTCAGGTTCTTGATAGCCCACAACCAGGAATTGGCCTATAGAGAGAAAATAAAAAATAGGTGTGCACCCTTAGTGTATCACTCCCAATATATGGATAGTATCCAAAGCAAGTGGCGCCTACCGGATTGTATTGCGCTCAGTGGACTTGCTAGATGCTGGCTCAGCTTCCTCTACCTCCCGGAACCCACATGTTCAGGCCGGTATAATTTGGAACAATCCACTGGAAATACTGGTAAAATGATGGCGCTTCCCCGGAGTAGTTTTATTCCATAAAACAACGCGTTCCGAGCCCATACTGGATTCTTCATCTGGCTAAAGAAACATCGATTTGCCTGACAAAGAACCCAGAACGGGTTTGAAATGCTTTTGTTGTATGGAATGCAACTTCTCCGGGAGAAGCGCCATCATTTCGCCAGTATTTCAGGTGAATTTGATCCCCAGTTGTTCACAACCATAAAGCGTCAGTCACTTCCGCCATTGATCGGCAATGTCACATTCAGCGCATATTTTCAATATAGATGTCTGGCTTCTTCATTGGCATTCTTATTCACTACATTTCCAGGTGTGGGCGCTATGACGTGGTCACCGCTTGCCTGTGGAATAGTATCGGGAAAATACGATGGTGGAATTCCACCATATTCGAGAGCATCACTCAAGGTCAGTGGGAAGTTCTGGATCATTTATGGTCCACCAGTTGGACACTGCTGAATATAAATGCATGCAGGACTCTAAGGCTGCATTCACACTACGTTCCCTCCAGGCCGGAGTCAGACAATGACTGCGGTCAGCTCATTTTTGCCCTGTATCTGGTTTTGTTACCGGACTTAGAACCGTAGTATACTAAGGTTTTAAGTCTGGCCACAAAACTGGATAAGGGGGAAAAATGAGCCCACCGCAGTCATTGTCTGACTCTGGTCGGCTCATCAAAGTGAATGGGTTTTGGCGCCGGTCCGGCTGAGATACGGGAGTTCCTGGTTTTGAAATTTTCCAGCTGGATCCGGCAGCCGCAGGGAGGGAACGTTGTGTGAATGCAGCCTAAGAAGTCGGTGATCACCTCTGTGGGAGTCTTATTAATAGTTACATATAAAGACCAGAGTCCATCAAGTTCACCCTATATCTCTATTGTGTCCCTACTGTGCTGATCCAGAGGAAGGCAAAAAAAAACGTATGAGGCTAATGCCAATTGCTCCATAACGGGGAAAAATTCCTTCCTTGCATCAGAACAAATCCCTGTCCATATTCTTCCCCAAAAACGGAAATAACTAAGAAAAGGGCCAAAACAACTTTCCAAAAGACGACGGCCCTACACAGAGTTGTAGATAGTCCTCCCTTGTTGGCCGGCACTGTATCCTCCTAACCAGCCCGAGGTAGCAGGACCCATTGGTGCCTCCCTGGGGCAAATGTCCCTCTGGGCCTCTCTATAGCTTTGCTGGGTTTTAGTGACAATGTTGCTTTATTACCAGTTGGTAACATTAAATGGGGTCTTCTCCAGCTAAACAAACGCTTCTCTATATTTCCTCTGTACTGTAAAGGGTTATCAGTGGTTAAAAGACAAAATCTTGAGCGAAGAAGGAAGACGACAGCAAGCGAAACTGAAGGAGCTCCAGGCCATCGCAGAACGTCTGGGCTGCACTCTTCCCCAGTTAGCCATCGGTGAGTACATGATGTATGAACGCGGCTTCACGGACTGGGGGGATCTCACTTGTCCTTGCCCGAGGCCTGAAGAACCGGCCCTGTGACACACAGCAGTTCTAGAACAACGAACGACTTGACTGACGTAGTTGGTTTCAATAAAAAAATGAAAATTTTGGGGTCTTTTTCTTTAGAGTAGACCTTAAATGTCTGGATATTTCTTTTACAGCCTGGTGTCTGAGGAACGAAGGGGTCAGTTCAGTCTTGTTAGGGGCATCAAATGCCGACCAACTACTGGAGAATATTGGAGCAATACAGGTGGGTATCGGGACTTGGTTGGCTCTGGTTAACACATTATAGGGGTTATAGGAGATGGGGTGGGGGGGGGGTCAATTTCTTTACAAAAATAAAAAAAACTTGTCAATGGGTTAAACCTGGTTTTGTGGTATTGTGTCATTCAGTTGAATGGACAGAACTGCAATACCAGACCCCACCAGAGTGTCGCTGTTTCTGAATGGGAACAGAAAGGCCTTTTTTTCCCCCTAATCCTGTTGCGACCCTTATAGTCACTTTATAATAAACCAGATGTTGGGCGCATGGCGGATTCTTTTATAGACTATTTAGTATACGGAAGACACAATGAGGGAATTTACTAACACCTTATAATTTTCAGGCAGTGCAAACTTTAAATGCGCCAGATTTATCACAGAGGCGTTTATTTAATAAATCCGGCCCATCTGTGGGGTGTCTGCTCTTATATAATTTAAACCAATTATTAGTCAGCTTACATTACACCAGAATCCTTCCCAAAATTTTGGGCAATTTTTTAAGGCCATACCCACCCATTTAAATGAAGCCACACCCCTTTCTTCTCAAGCCACGCCCTATTATCAGTTGATTAGCGCCTAAGCACTCAAAATAAATGTGGAGTATGTCATTTAAACCCATTTTTGTTTAGTACAAATAATGCACATTTTCTGTAGTAAATCTGTCCCAATGAGGCAAATCTGTTTATATTATTGGAATGAGGAGCGTCCGCGGCATATATATTGGCCTCTTTTTTTTTTTTTTTTTTCCCAATTTTTTTTTTTTTTTTTATTAAATCAAATTCATTTTTCTAGGTAATCTGGGAAATATTCCAGCAGAGAGAGAAAAAAAATAAATGTTCTTCTCTTGGTTTTATTATTATTATCATTATTATTAATATTATTGTGTGTATAATTAATTGAATAATTATTGTATGAATTATTTATATATTTATTTATTTTAGGGAGTGTATAGCCAATTTTTTTATTTTAACTAATAAGACCATTGTTTCCCTAATCATTGTGCCTCCAGCTGTTGAAAGAGTACAACTCCCAGCATGCCCGAACAGCCAACGGCTGTCTGAGCATGCTGGGAGTTGTAGTTTTGCAACAGCTTGAGGCACCCTGGTTGGAAAACACTGTATTGGAACCAAATACTGAAATGTTTTTTTTGTTTTTTTTTCTTCTAATCTGTTTGTATTTACTTGTCACAATTTTTTTGTTTGATCTTTTTTTTGTACATTATAATAGGGCGGCCATCTTATCTGAGCATTTTTAACCAGCATTTAGGAAGAAAGGAGAAGACTGTAGCACTCCAATAAGATGAAAAGTGAATGTGGCTTTATTCCAATTCAAACATCAAGGCGAGTTGAATTGGAATAAAGCCACATTCACTTTTCATCTTATTGGAGTGCTACAGTCTTCTCCTTTCTACATTGTGAAGTGTCTCCCGTGACCTGGGATTCCGACCGTGTGCACCCACCTTCGACTTACATTCTACAGAGTGCTGCTCCTTATCCTTTGTTTTTTTAACCAGCATTTAGAGATATGCTTTACAGCAGGACACAGTCAACAAAAGACAGGAGTTGTCCTGTTGATATGAAGGGAAACAGTTACTGGGCATGCTCGGTGACCTGTTTAGAGGTCATTCCATAGGGAATGGGAGGCTGATCTGTGAGCATCATCTATTGTGTGTACCTCTGTTCTCTGCACACCGGTTTCACCGCTTACTGTGATCCTGTCTGTGATGATAAGGAAGAGACTGCTGGGAAGTCTGTACCGAACAGGAAGCCTCGGCTCAGTTTTAGGCCCTAGTGGCCAGTATAGGAACTGCAAGTTATCAGGATTATTATTTTAATGTGTTTATACAATAGGTAGTTTCTGATGAAGTTGAGAATTTACTAATCACATGACCCGTTCTTCATCCTTTTTTTCTGGCAGGTCCTTCCAAAGTTATCCTCTTCTATAATTCACGAGATTGATAGTATTTTGGGCAACAAGCCATATAGCAAAAAAGACTATCGGTCCTAATCAGGGGGATGCCCCAGCACCGGACTGTCATGGCTCTGCTTCGATTCCTCGACTTGCCTGCTTTAAGCTTTACCGAATCCAAGCGGAGCGCGGTCGCATCCAAAAAAAAAGCAGAAAAAAAAACAACAATTTCCGGAAACCGCCAGGAAACTGTTCAAAAGTATTAATGTGAGAAACCATTCGCTTAATGTATCCAAACCTACGCTAACTACTTTACCCGCACAATAATGTAGTCACGGGACGAGCACCGTTTGGGGTAATGGGGGAAAAAAATTCAACATCACGTCTTATGTTCAGCGTGTCCATCACGTTCAGCGTGTCCATCACTTTCAGCGTGTCCATCACTTTCAGCGTGTCCATCACGTTCAGCGTGTCCATCACTTTCAGCGTGTCCATCACTTTCAGCGTGTCCATCACTTTCAGCGTGTCCATCACGTTCAGCGTGTCCATCACGTTCAGCGTGTCCATCTCTGTGACTTCAGGCCTCGTTTCCGTATTTCCTCCACTGTCGGTGCCGCACTGCATTACTCTGGCGTAAAAAATAATCACACTCCAATTTCTTAATGTTGGAAGAACTGGAATTTTTTTTTTCTTCTTTTTTTTTTACTGTAAAAAATTCTGCTTTACAATGAAATCCTTTACCTCATTTAGGATTTAAAAAATGTATCTGATTTAAATTTTGTTTTATTGAATTTTTTTTTATTTTTTTATTTTTTTTATTTGCTCTGATGACCTCTTAACAAGTCTTAGCTATATGTTATTTTTTTATCATTATGTTTTTTATTTCATTGCATCTCAGGCAGAATGAGCATCTCATATCGGGCAGGTTTTTACTGCCAAATCGTGTCCCAGTAAGTCGGGACTACAAGTTATTTTTCTATTTAAGCCCCACCCCCTCCCCCCCACCCCAAAACACATTATTCAAAGGTTGGCCTAACCCATTATTTTTCAGCAGGAGCAGACGATCGTCTTTACAGTGGTCTCCAAATTAAATACTAAATAAATAAAATAAAAAAATTAAGAAGTTTTAGCAATATATATATATATTTTTTATCAGTTAACTGCACTTTCTTTAAAATGAAATCATATTTTCTTAATGCAAAATAAAAACAAAGTACAAAATTTTTTTTTTTTTTTTAAACAACAAATTTATAACATAAATTTACATATAAATGTTTATCCAAATGCCGGAAAAAACAAACAAACCAAAAAACACAAGAATTGTTTAAAAAAAAAAAAAAAAGGAAAAGTTCTGCCAATTGCTATTATTTTGACTATAATACAATTTTAGAGGTACAAGTGCCGGAATACCCTTTAAAAGCGAAGAATTATTTTTAAATAGTTCCGCAAATTGCTATTATTTTTTTTCAGTTTGTGTTTGATGATATTTTATATTAGTTGTTTACTAAGAAATTAGGAAAATATTATACAATTTTAGACATACAAAGAGTGCAGTAAATTGATATTAAAAAATATATATATATATCTAACCAATTTTTTTATAGTTTTTTGAAGTTTATTTTTTTTGTTTACATAATCAAAACCTAAATCTAGAGCAGTGGTCTCCAACTGTGGCCCTCGGAATGTTGCAAAAACTACAACTATTAGCATGCTCGGAGTTGTAGTTTTGCAACAGCTGGAGAACCACAGTCTGAAGACCTAGCAGGGCCCGTAGTTTGGTCGGAAGCCGCCATTACTGTTGGGCCAATAACCAATAATCCTGTGGACAGGTGGGGCCGCAGCCATGTTTTTCTTCCAATCATTAGACCACTTTACATTTACAGAGGTGAAGGGAAGGGCACATCCTGCTCCTTGTGTGTTTGCATTCCCAGTCACAGACTATGGCGCCACAGTTTCTTATAATGTCGTCAGTTGTTGTATTTTCTAGTACTAAAAATATCTGTCCGTTTTAGGTTCTTTTCTGGGAAAAGTTCCAAAATGCACAACTGTAATCGAAAGTGTTGGGAATCATTTTTTTTTTTTTTTGCTGTTTTACTCAGTGCCCCTTATATCTTGCCCCTTTATATCTTGCCCCTTATATCTTGCCCCTTATATCCTGCCCCTTTATATCTTGCCCCTTATATCTTGCCCCTTATATCCTGCCCTGATGTTGCAGTTTGGCTTTACAGAAGTGAATGGCGATGAGCTGCAATACCGCAATCAACCTGTGAACCAGGGGGTGGCGCTGTTTTCTGTAACCTTTTATTTTTATTTTTTGTATTTGCGTTATTTGGATTAGGATATTATCTCTGGATGAAGCCATCTTTTTTTTTTTTTTTCCGTAGGCCTCATTGACATCACATTTTTGGGATATGTCGCTGGCGCCAACATAGCGATGCCAGGCCCATTGACTTGGACAGAATGTCGTCTGCCAGAGACTACATTGTGTGTCCTATCTGCTAAGTGTTTTGGTTCCTGAAAAATAATTATATTTTCAGGTAATGCAATCAACTAGTGAAAACAGCACCACCCCTATCCTCAGGTTGCATGTGGTATTGCAGCTCAGTTCCATTGACATGAATAGAGCTAAGTTGTAATACCAATCACACCCTGAGGATAGTGGTGGCGCTGTTTTTGGATGGAATTTGCTCTGTTTATCTATCCCAATGATGTACTTCAAAAACATGGTGTAATTGGGGTGATAAATGTATAAATGAAGACATTTTTAGATTTTAATTCAATCTAAAAAAAGAAAATGTTTGCACATTGTGTTTATTTTCTTTTTTTTTTACAAGCACTAAATATATCTTTGTAAGACTTTTAGTTCAAGACTCGGAGAGAAATTCTAGCTCCAAAGATTGTATCTTCTACTGTACAATCCTCAAGCACAATTGTTTTTATTTAAAAAAATAATAATATATTTTTTTTCTTTTTTTTTTTTTTTTCTTTTAAGTTGCTAAAAAATATTATTATTATTATTTTTTTTTTTTTGCTTTGCTCGGAATATAAATTTATGTGCAGAAAATAACAAAACTAAAATGAAGAACCGTTTATATTTACATGAAATATACCTGTAGATTTGAAAAAGGAAATAAATCCAATAAAAATTAAGAAATCATATAAAAATCAATTACAGTATTTTTTTAATTATAAATTAAAATTGTTTCAATTTCCGTTGCTATATGTGAATTTTGAATATATTTTTGTATTTTTTGTCTAGAACAAGGAGCCTAAATCGCCAAACTGTGCTCCTCCCGCTGTTGCAAAACTACAACTCCCAGCATGCCCGGACAGCCGTTGGCTGTCCGGGCATTCTGGGAGTTGTATTTTTGCAAAAGCTGGAGGGCTCCAGTTTGGAGATCACCGATTCCATAAAACCCACAAGGAAGGAATCTGTCCGCTGTTACAATTAAAACAGGAGCACAAAAGACTAATTAGGTTCTTCCACTAATTACGGTGAATTTTCAGAGAGAAGTTTCTACGCCAGATTGTGCGCCGTGTCCGGGAACAGCTGCTCAGAGCGCATAGAAATAGAAGATTATTTTAATTGAGGCTCCGGCATCATTAGTGCGCCATTTTTTTTATCGTCTTCATCCTGGTCATGTAAATAGAAAATACAAGAAACATTTTTTTTTGGGGGGGGGATTCAACTTTTTGGGCAAAATTATTACCGCCATTATCTGTGAATTTTTATTTGTAGTTTATATCGTGGAAAAATGAATGAACAATTTTTTTTAAATGTCTATACAAGTAAACATTTCAAACAATTAAAGTAGATTTCCAGTGTAGGCAAAAAATTTATAAACTGCAGGAAATATAGGGAAATAGGAAAAAAAAGCTATACTCACCTACTCCCGGTCCCCCGCAGCTCCTAGTCTTCTTCCTCCGCTCCCCAATCTTCTGTCTTCTTCCTGCTTCTGTACCAAGTACTTGGTGCAGGACCTGCCGGCTCAGCCAATCAGTGTCAGCAGTGTCCTGGTCAGTGATTGGCTAAGCTGACAGTTCCTGCAGATTCACACGGTATATTCTCCGAGTAGCTGGAGTAGTATAAGGGCAGGTTCACACATATCCTGGGAGTAGTATAGGGGCAGGTTCACACATATCCTGGGAGTAGTATAAGGGCAGGTTCACACATATCCTCAGAGTAGTATAAGGGCAGGTTCACACATATCCTGGGAGTAGTATAAGGGCAGGTTCACACATATCCTGGGAGTAGTATAAGGGCAGGTTCACACATATCCTGGGAGTAGTATAAGGGCAGGTTCACACATATCCTGGGAGTAGTATAAGGGCAGGTTCACACATATCCTCAGAGTAGTATAAGGGCAGGTTCACACATATCCTTGGAGTAGTATAAGGGCAGGTTCACACGTATCCTGGGAGTAGTATAAGGGCAGGTTCACACATATCCTCAGAGTAGTATAAGGGCAGGTTCACACATATCCTGGGAGTAGTATAAGGGCAGGTTCACACATATCCTCAGAGTAGTATAGGGGCAGGTTCACACATATCCTGGGAGTAGTATAAGGGCAGGTTCACACATATCCTCAGAGTAGTATAAGGGCAGGTTCACACATATCCTGGGAGTAGTATAAGGGCAGGTTCACACATATCCTGGGAGTAGTATAAGGGCAGGTTCACACATATCCTGGGAGTAGTATAAGGGCAGGTTCACACGTATCCTCAGAGTAGTATAAGGGCAGGTTCACACATATCCTCAGAGTAGTATAAGGGCAGGTTCACACATATCCTGGGAGTAGTATAAGGGCAGGTTCACACATATCCTCAGAGTAGTATAAGGGCAGGTTCACACATATCCTGGGAGTAGTATAGGGGCAGGTTCACACATATCCTCAGAGTAGTATAAGGGCAGGTTCACACATATCCTCAGAGTAGTATAAGGGCAGGTTCACACATATCCTGGGAGTAGTATAAGGGCAGGTTCACACATATCCTGGGAGTAGTATAAGGGCAGGTTCACACATATCCTGGGAGTAGTATAAGGGCAGGTTCACACATATCCTGGGAGTAGTATAAGGGCAGGTTCACACACATCCTGGGAGTAGTATAAGGGCAGGTTCACACATATCCTCAGAGTAGTATAAGGGCAGGTTCACACATATCCTGGGAGTAGTATAAGGGCAGGTTCACACATATCCTGGGAGTAGTATAAGGGCAGGTTCACACATATCCTCAGAGTAGTATAGGGGCAGGTTCACACATATCCTGGGAGTAGTATAAGGGCAGGTTCACACATATCCTCAGAGTAGTATAAGGGCAGGTTCACACATATCCTCAGAGTAGTATAAGGGCAGGTTCACACATATCCTGGAAGTAGTATAAGGGCAGGTTCACACATATCCTCAGAGTAGTATAAGGGCAGGTTCACACATATCCTCAGAGTAGTATAGGGGCAGGTTCACACATATCCTGGGAGTAGTATAAGGGCAGGTTCACACATATCCTCAGAGTAGTATAAGGGCAGGTTCACACATATCCTCAGAGTAGTATAAGGGCAGGTTCACACATATCCTCAGAGTAGTATAGGGGCAGGTTCACACATATCCTGGAAGTAGTATAAGGGCAGGTTCACACATATCCTCAGAGTAGTATAAGGGCAGGTTCACACATATCCTCAGAGTAGTATAAGGGCAGGTTCACACATATCCTGGGAGTAGTATAAGGGCAGGTTCACACATATCCTCAGAGTAGTATAAGGGCAGGTTCACACATATCCTCAGAGTAGTATAAGGGCAGGTTCACACATATCCTGGGAGTAGTATAGGGGCAGGTTCACACATATCCTGGGAGTAGTATAAGGGCAGGTTCACACATATCCTGGGAGTAGTATAAGGGCAGGTTCACACATATCCTGGGAGTAGTATAAGGGCAGGTTCACACATATCCTGGGAGTAGTATAAGGGCAGGTTCACACATATCCTCAGTGTATACATATAAATGACACCAGTGTGAACTATGGCGCACATTCCCATGGAGAACAGTGACCACATTGTGGAACAATATCCGGTGAGAACGCGGCCTAAGAAACCTAAACCTGTCTGACAAAGCGGAGTGCGTAATTTATAGAACGGAAGGGGGAGGGGCTTACCCAAATAGATTTGAATATTTTATTTAGTACCTAGGACTATATATATATATATTTTTTTTTTTTTTTTTTTTTTTTTCAGTATTACTTTTCCCGCCATCACTGTAATGTTTTTTTTTTTCTTAACTTTTTTGTCCTTTTTAAAAAAAAATGTATATACCATCCATTAAATGGGGGATTCACTGTGCTGGGACCTGTTGTACTTTTCGTTATGAGGTGCAATGAAATAAGGAAAGTTATTTATTTTATTTTTTTTAAATGTAAAAAAAAACTTGTCGTAAATTTGCGTAGCCTCCTACAAAGTGCTCTTTTCTTACGGAAACGCTCGTCTAGCTCTTCATCCTGTTTATGTTTAACCGTTGTTGTAACGTGACGAACACTGAGGGGTTAATAGGACGGGTGGATTTTGATGCGAGGGACGGAGACTTACAGCCATTGATCTGTATGGAAGTGACCGCACTGGTAGTCGCGGTGGCGGGTCCCGTCTGCCGCCATGTTTGTTTTTCTGTCACGCTAAGGACGCATGCCTCTGTCTGTGGTGACCGGTGAGGGAATGAACGCCGCTGAATGTAATCCACATCCCACAGGCTCCATCCAGACACTAGGCCTCAGTTACCAACACCGGCCATGTTACCCCTAGCAACCAGTCCCAGAGCAGCAGTGTAAGAAGCTGAGCTCTGATTGGTTGATTGGGGTAACTAGGCCGGAGTTGATAATTGAGGCCTTGTGGGGGGTTTTTCTTCCTTTTTGTTTCTGTTTTATTATTTTATGTACTTGTGTATGTGGCGCCGGGTCACTTTTAAGGCCGGGACAAGTCACTAATGGTAAATTCGTTGCCAAAGTTGGTCGGCGTTTGCCATTAAGTATCGTCATATCGTATCTATTGCACCTATTCTTTAGCTAGGCCCGACTTGACTATGACCCACAATGGAGTTTATATGTCTAGATCAATGTTACCCATCCAGAGTGCCTCCAGCTGTTGCAAAACTACAACTCCCAGCATGCCCGGACAGCCGAAGGCTGTCCGGGCATGCTGGGAGATGTAGTTTTGCAACAGCTGGAGATCCACAATATGGAGACCACTGCTATATTGTCCATAATTTTGCTAAATTAGTAGTTTTGCAACAGCTGGAGGGACATTGGATGGGAAACACTGGTCTGGATTATACGTTTACATGCACAAAATGTCATGAGTGCAGAGATTAACACCACCAAATCTCTACTAAAGGGGGTTAATTATTTTTTTTGGGGGAATAAATTTTAGATTTAATTTAAAATTTCCTATAGCGTTGATTTCGTCTCTACGGCAACTAGAACATTAAAAAAATAAATAAATAAATAGCTGCAACCATAATGATTTGTTTGGGGGATAAGGGGGTTAAATTGGGCCAATAATAAAAATTCCAACCTAGAACCTGGACAGTTCTATTTATATGACAGGATCGGGTTCTAAGGGTAAGGTCACGCGTGATGTATACGGCGCAAAATCTGCATTGTTTCCACACTCTATTCTGCACTTAATTATACAAAGGCAAATATATATATATCTATAGATATATATATAGAGAGAGAGCAGAATATAAAAGAAAAATTGTGAAAAAATTAAATCCACAGTCGCAGATTTTTCGTAGCTAAATCTGCAAGAATAAAATTAAATTGAGGATTAGTGGTGGAAGTCAATAGAATAAAAACCCAACAGCATTACAACATAAATTGTCGCGCTGCTGTAGAGTTTCCGCACACAAATACGCTGAAAAAAATCCATAGTATGTGCCGTGTGTGAATGTACAAGAAGAAGTTAATACTTAAAAAAAAAAAGTTTAACAAATGTAACAAAAAAATAAAATAAATGTTCTGCAAAAAAAAAAAATAATTTAAATATCAATTTATTGCGCTCTTTGTATGTCTATTATAATGTAAATATATTTTCATATATGACTGATAAAAACATAATAATAAATAATAATAAAGGAGCGTTCACACACAGGATCCGCTGCCGATTTGAAGTTGTAAAATCCGCATTTGCAATTCTTATGTTCTATTGACTGCTTTGTAAAATGCGCAATTGCGAATTTTACAACTGCCTAAGGGTACGTTCACACGGGCGGATTTATTTGCGGGTTTCCCGCTGCGTATTTGAAAGGGGCTGGGCTCTTCTTGGCTTCTTCCGCTGCGGAAAATCCGTTGCAGACCCTACTGACTTGGATGGGGCTTGCGGCGGATTTGCCGTAGTGGAAAATCTGCTGCGGACAACCGCAAAGAGCCCGCCCCCTTTCAAATACGCAGCGGGAAACCCGCAAATAAATCCGCCCGTGTGAACGTACCTTTAAAGTGGGAACCAAACTGAAAAGCTATGGCTTGTTTTTTTCAAATTTTTTTTTTTTTTTTGGGGGGGGGGGGGGGCGCCACAACTTATAAATTTTTATCCAAACACCGAAATACTTCTAAGAATAGTTTCGCAAAGTGCTATTTTGTTTTCTGTTTTGTTTTTGACGTTATAAACTTTATAACAATAATAATAATTCTTTTATTTTAAATGGCTATTACAATAAAAAGACATAATATAAAAATATACTAGACAAAGACTGCAGTAAGTTTATATTTAAAAAACTGTAACCATTTTTTTCTTCTAATTTTTAGTTTTCACGTAATAAAAATTCCCTAAATTTTGAGGAAGGGTTGATAATCTCTGCACATCGGGTTGGTGACTCCTTACAATATTAATAAGTCATAACTACAAATAATGTTTATTGAATTGTAGTTATTTATAATTAATAATGTTTTTTATTAATAACTATTTACAATATTTTTCTGTTGTGGGAAGAGACTGTATCGGCTTTTCATTATTTTTTACTCGAACAATGTTTTTTTTTGTTTTTTGTTTTTTCGGAGCCTTGTGGAGGTATCAGAGTTATTTATCGCTACATCGTCTTATAGCCACCGCGGTCGTGCACCCATCGCCTCTACCCAGCGCGGGGCAGACATTTTGTGAATGTAAGGGTCATCGTTGACATCTCTGGTCTCCCATGATTACCGGTACCTCAAAATGGCCGCCCTCTGCCACGTACAGAAGACAAGTGCACTTTTCTCATGCTTTAACATTTACTTCAGGATGGTGGATTGAATCCGTCTCATGTTTAGTCCATTTGTAAATAACGAATCGCGCTCTTTTTTTATATCTCTGTACATATGTTGTTTTGGGTTGAGCTGCATTACATTACGGACTGAGATTGCGGTGTACGTTTTTTTTTTTTTGTTTGTTTGTATTTTTTTTTTGCTTCTGGACGTAGGTTCAGAGATTTACAGCTAATGTATTAATGGAATGACAGCAAAAATAATAAAACAAAAAATCTCAACTTTTTCCTCTGTGGTGTCTTATTTGGGTGAAGCGATGAGCCTAGGCCGGTGGTCCCGCAAGTCTCCGGTAGTCTGAATCCTTATTTCAACCACTTACTTCATTGTGGTGATAGATGAGATGGAATATATATATATATATATATATATATATATATATATATATATATATAAACTCGGGTAGAAGAAACAGACATGGCCGCACATCTACAATCTTGTATAATGATCTGATTGCTTCTCAGCATAATATCAAAAACTAACAGGTTGTTATTATACATTTTAGATCAAAAAGTACAAGCCCACTCGCCACGTCAAGGCCACCTATTTAGAGTGGCCTTGACGTGGCGAGTGGGCTTGTACTTTTTGATCAAAAATGTATACTAACTACCTGTTAGTTTTTGATATTATGCTGAGAAGCAATCAGATCATCCTAACGTCCCTAGCATAAAATGGCGCAGCATCGGGCGGTGACCGCCGCCGCCGTGGCACCAGTGCCCACATGGGGGAAACAACCCACTGGCAGAGCGGCCCCAATGCCACCCAAACCAGTCTATGGGCCGCACCCCCCCGCAGACACTGCGCTACGGCAGCAACGGACGCCGCACAGCACCACACCAGTGTGAACAAGGTGTTACAGCACACTTACCATACTCTCCCAGTCAAACTGGGAGGCTGCTAGGAAAGAAATGGCCCTTGTGTAGCTAACTACTACTTATATAGGGTTGGGCTGAGGGGGTGGGGAAGACTGGGAGAGTATGGTAAGTGAGCTGTAGCATCCTTGTTCACACTGGTGTGGTGCTGTGCGGCGTCCGTTGCTGCCGTGGCGCCGTGTCTGCGGGGGGGTGCGGCCCATAGACTGGTTTGAGTGGCATTGGGGCCGCTCTGCCGGTGGGTCGTTCCCCCCTGTGGGGACTGGTGTCGCGGTGGTGGTGGTCGCCGCCCGGTGCTGTGCCATTTTATGCTAGGGACGTTAGGGACCCACTCTGAATAGGTGGCCTTGACGTGGCGAGTGGGCTTGTACTTTTTGATCAAAAATGTATAATAACAACCTGTTAGTTTTTGATATTATGCTGAGAAGCAATCGGATCATTATACAAGATTGTAGATGTGCGACCATGTCTGTCTTCTACCTGAATTCATATATATACACATTTATGTCTCTTGTATATTATGTTCCTTTTATTTAACCCCTTATTCATCAGTCTCTTCTTTCACCCTTCTATAATTTTATGGCGCCCCCTTGTGTGATAGTTAAGGCTTCTAGTGACCACAGATGAACGCTCACTTGGGGTGGTTGTGCTAGAGCAGTTTTTCGCATCCAGGGTGCCTCAAGCTGTTTCAAAACTACAACGCCCAGCATGCTGGGAGTTGTAGTTTTGAAACAGCTGGAGGCACCCTGGATGCGAAACAATGTGCTAGAGAATAGGCACCATCTATTGAAAGCTCATCTAGTTGACAGGCGGGTCTTTACCGGAGGCGCCACTGTCGTTTTCTTGTATTTTATTACCACAGAGACAGTAAGGGTTACTGAACTATACCAATCCCAAACGAATGTATTGAGCGATCCCAATAAAGTGTTCACCCTTACTGTCTCTGTGGTAATAAAAGGGTGTTATGTGAATTTAGTGAATAAGTGTCCTACAGTAATGGACATGCTTACCAAGGATCTGTGCTTGTGTTGGTGGTAAATGGCCGTGTCCTGTGTCCCCCATTACACTGCTGGCTTGTTTTTGGGAACTGGCTACTTCCTGTTTCTGTGGCCTCCCTCAGACTACAATCCCCAGAATCCTTTGTTTCAAGGGTAAAGGTGACTTATTTCCCTCCCACACATTGTTGCCCCACCCATTGCAACACTGCCACGCACCCTTTGATCACATGACTTGCCCGACCTCACCTGACATCTGTGTGATGATGAATGCACATGTGCACAGGTAATATCAACAGGGGGCTGCTTCACACACAACAGACGGCGCAGCCAAGCCCCCATTCAGCACCTTACTTGTGATGTATTGTCTCGGGCCGCACAGCAAGCTGGGAAAGGTCCGAGACAACACTCATTTTATAGGCTGCAGAAAATGAATTTTCAGGAAAACAAAGACAAAGAAATTCTATACCAGCCCCCAAACACAGGTAAGTGAAGTATATTAGTAACTAGACCAACTTTACTGCCCCTATCTTATATTTAAAGAACCAGAAATCCCAGAATACCCCTTTAAATGCTAGAAAAAGACAGCGGCGCCTCCGGTAAGTGTTAAGCCTAATTGGCTTTATTTGTGGGAGTGGCGTGGGGTATATAATCACCCCTCTCCCACACCTGGGGGCGTGTGTTACGTTGGCGGTAGTTCTCTAGTAGTCTACCGTGTTAGTGCATACGTACCCCCCCCTGGAGTGTCGTTGGTAGTGTGTAACGGTTCTATCCCCCGTCCTCGCAGAGGTTGGTTAGGTAAGTGCCAGTGTGGCTCTGTTGTTCAGCCCGGGTTCGTAGTGCCGGAGCAGGCTCACCCCCAGCTGGGTCGCTTGCCTCCTCGCGCTCCCCCAGGTTTTTTGTACCCCGGTTTTTCTTGCATGTTTTCCCCTTCCCGTGTTCCCTCACCGCTCACCTGGCCCGCCCGGTTCCCGGTCCCGAGGGAGTGGAGTTGCGCCTGCTGCCGGGCTCGGGGATCCCGTCCCACACTCCAGATTGCGGCGTGGGGCTGCGGGGGGCGGGGTCCCCATTCGCCCCGGCGGTCGGCGTCGCTTCCGGTCACTCCTTCCCACAATACAGAGGGCGAGAGTACGCGTCCCGGCGTCCCGCGTCATCACCCGGCGCCGCGTCGCCACGGGGGGGGGGGCTCCGTTCCTGCACCCAGCTCTGCGGCGACACGGGCTGCGGGGGCGGGGCCCCGCCGTTGAGGGGGGCGGCGCCACTCCCCGGAGCCACACCATCCCTGTCATGGGGGCCAGCCGGGACGTGCGCAGGGTGCCATCCCACAGTCGGGTCCGGGCGCTCTCCCCCCTTTCCTGCTAGCTCCCGGCGTGCTTATGCATGGTCGGGTGCCGCGAGGGGGGGAGGCGCCCGGGGTCTGGGCTGTCGGGCCGTGAGCGTCGGCATCACCCAGGTTCGGCCACCATGTCACACCTGCCCCCCCCCCCCCCTTCCTTCTCAAAAAAAAAAAAGGGGGGAACCAGCCCTATGGCCAGGCACATGCTGTCCCTCATCATTAATGACTATAGTATTTGTCTTACCCTTCAGGTTCCACTGTCGTTCCTAAGCCCCACAAGTGGCTTCGCCTCTCAGCTTTCAGCTCGAGGTATATAAAAAAAAAAAAAAAAAAAACGCATATACTGATTTCACTTCTTCTCACATAGCCATCAGTTCTCACTTCTGCACGACATTCAATCATTTTGGCCAACACATTTCACGCGCTGGACCCGCCGCTGACGCGGCCCAGGGCCTCGGGCGGCCGACACCCCCGTTCAGCCTGGGCCGTTCGCGTCAGTGGGGGCCTTGGTGTAGCCCGTTGTTCCTGACTTGCTTCAGCACAACGCAACTCGACACACACGAACACTGGGTCATCCGTTATCTGACACACCCAAAAAAAAAAAAATATATATATATATAGGGGGAAACTCATTTTTAGCCCACCACGTCACGCACTCATCACGTCAGGCACTCAGCTGCCACCCATTTTCACTATTTGTTGTCTGTCTCTGTGTATCCCCTCAGCCGTGAGCCGGATCGTGCCTATTCAGGCTCCTTCTATTCCCACAACTCAGGATACAGCAGGTCAGTGTTACAAGATAGCAGCCAGAGTTGTTCAGGTACCATTCCTGTTCTCACTAGCATCCAACTTTGTCTACCGGCACCCGTTACTGGCCCGGACAGGTTCCGACGCAGCATGTCGCAACCCTCTGACATTGAGGACACCCTCTCCGTCCCCGAGACCCCAGCAAGAGCTTCGGACCGGGGTAGCATGTCCTCCTACCGTACCTGGACAATCCCCAAACTGATGCAGGAACTCAGGAGGAGGGGCACCCCCTTTCCGGCCTCAGCCAAGAAAGGGGAGCTGTTCAACCTGCTGGGCACAGACCGGGCCCCCCCGGCGAGGCAGGCAGCAGCATCGGACCAAGCGTCCAGTGCTTCACTTTCGCAGCTCCACACCATGATGAGCCAGGTGCTCACATCAGTGTCCGGGCTACAGGATAGACTAGAGGACATGGAACGCGCCAGGGTCACGGACACAGCCCCAGGCCCCGCTGTTCCTGTTGCTTCTACCTCTCAGGCTCCGCCTTCAGGTATGCTTCAGCCTCCCCCGAATGTTACACCCGCACACTTTATCCCGGCAGCAATTAAAAAAGACATTCTGGAGGGCAAGAATGTCAACTTGGCTCTTCTGCTGATAGCCACCACGGACATCAATGACACCAAAACCGTTGCCTGTGGCGATCTCGCTGTCACCTTCAAAAGCAAAGATGCCAGGCTTAACAGGAAACTAACAATTAACGAGTTTGTCATAGCCTTTGGGCTATATAGAGACGTCATTTGCTCAGTTAGTCCCAGTCGCAGGGAGGAACTTGATTTGTACCTCCACAAGATCGCACAAATGGCGTACAAACACGGAGGGTCCACTTTCTACGAGTACCACAAATCTTTTGCTGCTAAGGCAGCTGCTTCTTTCGAGCAATTCAATTACACGACCAACTGGGGTGCCGTTGACACTGAACTTTACTGCGAGCATTTCGCAGGTCTAAAAGCCCCCTCCTGCAGCTGGTGCGGGGTCACTGCACACACCACTAATTGGTGCCCCCTGAGCAAAGATCAGGCGGATACAAGCACCAACAGGAGCCAAAATATCTCCTTAGGCCCCAGTCAGAGGAACTCTCCTGCTCTAGACAGGCTAGGTAGGCCGGTCAGGTTTCTGGGCAAGACTCAGATATGTAACAATTTCAACCTCTCTGCATGCACCTACAGCAACTGCAAGCTTCTCCATGTGTGTTTTCTCTGTTTCCGGGCCCACCCCAGCTCCATCTGTTCTCAAAAAGGCAACCAGGCGTGACTAGGCGTGGTGCGGGTTGATGCCCTGGCCCGCATTTTAGCCAGCCACCCTGATCCCTGCTGGGTCAGATGGTTAGTTGGGGGGTTTCGCGAAGGCTTTCACACAGGGTTGGTCGCGTTGCCTCAAAGCACGTATGAATGCCTTAACCTTCAGTCAGCACTCGCTGAACCCACGGTGGTGTCAGAATTAATACAAACCGAACTTCTGAAAGGCTTTATGATCGGCCCTTTTGATGTACCCCCTTTTTCTGTCTGGAGGGTTAGTCCGTTGGGGCTAGCCACTGGGAAGTTTTCTAATAAAAGAAGGTTAATCTATGACCTCTCCGCGCCTTACTCTTCTAACATCCCTAGCATCAATGCACTGATCCCTTCCGATCAGTTCAGTATGAAATATTCCACTATCGATCAAGCCATACAGGCCATACTACAGCTGGGCAGGGGCACGTGGCTCTCCAAAGCTGACATTACCGACGCCTTCAAACTTCTCCCCATCAAGCAAGACCTGTGGCAGTGGCATGGTGTAAAATGGGCAGGCAAGTATTACTTTGCCACTAAACTCACCTTTGGAGCCAAAAGTAGCCCCTGGCTTTTTGATCAACTAGCCACGGCCTTACACTGGGCCTTACAACATGTCTCCAACTGTCACCACACTATCCACTATCTGGACGACTTCCTGTTGCTGGAACACCCTGGTCACAGTCCCTCTAATCTCAGGTCACTGCTGAGGCTGTTCAAGGAAGTTGGGGTCCCAATCGCACCCCATAAGACCGAAGGCCCGTCCACTCAGCTCACCTTCCTAGGCATCATCTTAGACACAGAGGAAATGCAAGCCAGGCTTCCCCAGGAGAAACTGGCTAGGATCCGTGAGGTTATCCAAAAAATTACAAAGTGCCACACAGTATCCAGGGTGGAGCTCCAAAGCCTCCTAGGCATGATGGCCTTTGCGATGAGGATCATTCCGCAAGGTAGGTCATTCATATCCAGACTCCTGGACTTACTTCCTTCAGTTTCCGGGCAGAGGCATGTCATTCGAATTGACAGCGAGGCAATGTCAGACCTGGCCATGTGGGGTCACTTCCTGAATAACTGGAACGGAATCTCGCTCTTTGTCCCCTCAGCCACGGAAACATCCCCCTCCGTGGTTTCTGACGCCTCAGCCGTCGGTTTCGCCGCTCTCCATGGCGCACACTGGCTGGCCAGTCCTTGGGCTCAGGACATACTGCTTATCCCGAATTTTCACAAAACTTCGGCCTTATTTGAGATCTATCCAATAGTAGCAGCCGCTGCCGTATGGGGTGATTCGTGGGTCAACTCCACTGTCCGCTTCAGATGCGATAACATGGCCACAGTAGACATCTTAAGGAAAGGGCGTTCTAAGTCCCCGCATATCATGCGTTTTGTCAGGAAGTTTGTCTTGATCGCTCTTCAGCACAATTTTCACTTTTGTGTTGAGCACATTGAGGGTACTAAAAACACAGCAGCTGACGCTCTGTCACGAGGTAACATGAAACTGTTCTTTCAGGTACACCCAGAAGCAGACATCGTCGGGGTCCCAGTTCCTTCAACACAGTATCTCCAGATGGACTAACAGACTTCATCACGGTGGCAAATTCTTTAATCAGACAGTCCCTTGCACCCAGCACCACACGGGCGTATGACGCAGCTCTAGCCTCTTTTTCCCCGTTCATGCACAAACAAGGTCTCCCTGCCACAATTTCGGTTCGTTCCTCTCTTGCTTATGTCGGTTTCTGCCATTCTTCTCTTCACCTCTCCCACAACACCATCAAGCTTCACTTAGCAGGGTTACAACACCATAGATCCTTCTCACATCCCGACGCACTTTCTCTACTGTCCACTAACCCTATTAAGGCGGCACTCAAAGGCATCCTTGTCCTGTCACGTCCCAAACCACCCTCCCGTGCACCAGTCACTGGCGACCTTTTCCGATCCATGTCCTCACTCCTGGACACTCACCCGTTTGGTCCCAGACTCAGCACTGTCATCAAAGCAGCGATCTACTTGGCCTTCTACGGATTCTTGAGGCCGGGGGAGTTCACACGCTGCGGTCGAAGGTCACGGGGTCCTCTCCTGAGCCAACTATCACCGCACGGGGCAGGGTTTGCACTCACTCTGTCTTCCACCAAAACCTGTAGATGGGGAGCCACCATACGCTATTTCCCCACTTTTCACCAATGGTGTCCGGTCCTGGCCCTCACACAACTCCTTTCCACGTTCCCTGGACAGCCAGCGCACAGCCCTCTTCTGCCGGTCAATGGGTCAGCACTCTCCTCTTCACAGTTCACCAAACACGTGCGGTCCCTTGTCAGAGTCCTGGGACACGAGCCTAGTGGCATTTCAGGTCACTCGTTTAGGATCGGAGCAGCCTCTGCAGCGTCTAAACACAATGCCCCTGCACACGTCATCAAGAAGTTGGGGCGCTAGAATTCTGGCTGTTTCGAGCGCTACGTCCCTGACCCGTCCACCGAGATGGCGGGGGTGTTTAAAGTGTTGGCTCTGTAAATTCAAATAAAACTCAGTTGTACCCTACCTCCGACTCTTTGCCCTCTATCAGGCATACCCACGGTCGCGGTAATTGGGCACACCTCATCCGCTAGTTTTCCCTCTTAGGTCCTCTAGATGGTCTCCTGTTTCCAGGTCGGTAAGTACGGTCAGTATTATACAGTTTGTACAGTTCCCACTCTAGGCTCTTGGAGCCATGACCACAAGTGTTAAGCCTAATTGGCTTTATTTGTGGGAGTGGCGTGGGGTATATAATCACCCCTCTCCCACACCTGGGGGCGTGTGTTACGTTGGCGTCACCCACCCAGCCCTCCCTCATTTCTCATAATTCCCACTAGGGTATGCCCTCTATCAGGCATACCCACGGTCGCGGTAATTGGGCACACCTCATCCGCTAGTTTTCCCTCTTAGGTCCTCTAGATGGTCTCCTGTTTCCAGGTCGGTAAGTACGGTCAGTATTATACAGTTTGTACAGTTCCCACTCTAGGCTCTTGGAGCCATGACCACAAAACAAAGACAAAGAAATTCTATACCAGCCCCCAAACACAGGTAAGTGAAGTATATTAGTAACTAGACCAACTTTACTGCCCCTATCTTATATTTAAAGAACCAGAAATCCCAGAATACCCCTTTAAATGCTAGAAAAAGACAGCGGCGCCTCCGGTAAAGACCCATTGTTTCCTGTTTTCCTATGAGAACAAAATGAGTCTCTTCATAAAACATTTGTATTAGATTTAGTGCAGACAAAAAGGACATTTTCCAGGTCCACCGTCTCTGTCGTCCACCAAACATCTGCAACCGGGCCAGAAGTGCTGCAGGCCAAAAGTGTTAAAGGAGTACTCCGCTGCTCAGCGTTCGGAAAAATGTTCCAAATGCTTACAGCGGGTGGCGGGAAGGGGCGTGGCGGCCATCACACCCCCTCCTGTAGACTTGCATTGAGGGGGTGGGGCATGAGGTCACAATGGGGGGGGGGGGGTGACATCACGATGGGGCGGGACTGTGACGTCACCAACCCCCGGACCGGCTCTGATCTATACTGACCAGGGGCAATAAATAAAACAGCCGTCTATAGGCGGTAACTTCCCCTCAGGTTTGGTGTATGATCCCGGTCCGGTTTCTAATTGAATTAGGAGAAATGCTCCTGTATCGGGTTATAATTTTTTGTGACACCCCCTGGTGTTATTTCTGTTCCCTCTTAAATTATTCTCCTAATTAATCTAGTGCCGGTGATAAGAAGCTGCTGATCCCTATTGTCTTGCCGAACAACAGCAGAAATCCCTGTGTAGATGGGACTGAGCTACTGAGCATGTGCGACCACGTCTCTGACCTGATATGGCCGTATATAGAGTCCACATATCCCTGGATACTTCTGGTGCTCACTCAATGGCGGCACGAGCTGGATATTATATATGGTCTCTGCCGTTGGCTGTCCGGGCGTGCTGGGAATTGTAGTTTTGCAATAGCTGGAGGCACTCTGGTTGGGAAACACTCATCTAAGCAATGACAGTGCCCCCCAAAGTAGAGAATGGAAAGCCTTGTGCAGGACCATGGGTGTGTGAGGGGTGAAGAGCCGTCTGATCCGATCCCACAGAAGAGATGCTGTAAAGCAAACTGCTGAAAAACTTCTTGATAGAGATGAGAGAAAGGAGTCTGATCACACAGGACATCGCAGTTTCGGAATTCTATGTACCGGTCATCACATGATCACTCCTAGTCACATAGAAGAATGAAAGTGAAATTTTTTATAAATAAATATATATCTATATATATAATAAGAAATTTTGATTAAAGATTATATATATATATATATATATATATTAAATATTATGTAAAAATAAGATTGCGGATTTCAGCATTTACCCCATTCCTCTCTTCCAAAAGAATTACAAAAAATGAGGCGATAAACTATATGTCCCGAAAAATTGACAAAACTCCACAACTCTTCATGTGCACTAAATAAAATACAACTCATCCTGCAAAAAACAGAAAGGCCTCATATCAGGTGACTGTGACGGAGCAGCTGATCTGTTGTATAATAGAAGTATGAAAAGTGAGAAAAATGTGTCAGGCTCCGCCCCTTTGGGCATAACACGGCGTCTACGTATCGTCTGAAATCTGTCACCTAGGAATCTGCTATATAACTGTGAGCGCAGTATTAATGGTAATAAAGCTTCTCTATGCTCCTAAAAAGATGTTTTGTGAATAAGAAATGTAGAGAACCCCTTTAAAGGGGTACTCCGGTGGAAACCATTTTATTTTATTTTTTTTAAATCAACTGTTGCCACAAAGTTAAACAGATTTGTAAATTACTTCTATTAAAAAATCTTAATCCATCCAGTACTTATCAGCTGTTGTATGCACAACAGGAAGTTGTGTAGTTCTTTCCAGTCTGACCACAGTGCTCTCTGCTGACACCTCTGTCCATGTCAGGAACTGTCCAGAGCAGGAAGGGTTTGCTATGGGGATTTGTTCTTTCTCTGGACAGTTCCTGACATGGACAGAGGTGTCAGCAGAGAGCACTGTGGTCAGACTGCACAACTTCCTGTGGAGCATACAGCAGCTGATAAGTACTGGCAGGATTAAGATTTTTATATAGAAGTAATTAACAAATCTGTTTCACTTTCTGGCACCAGCTGATGAAATTTTTTTTTTCCACTGGAGTACCCCTTTAAATGTCATTTTGTTTCTGTGTAACTGAAGTGTCACATCTCTAGTAACAATGTTTTCTCTTTACGGACTAAAAATTTCTACAAAGAAAAATAAGACAAGTGGGCGGAGTTTGTTTATTGAGTAATACGTGGACAGAAAGACGAGCACAATAGGCAGCTCTTGCTTTTGGCAAAAATAAAAATAAAATACACCAGGAAACTTGTTTATCAGTCATCGTGTATCTGTGGTCACGGTAACAATTGCTCAGTATTCCAGTCATGACCATGTCGGGGGGGTGGGGGGGTCACCGTGACCAGATAATGTCGTCCGAAGAGCCAAATAAGTGCATGCAGCTCCCAAAAAACCAACAAAAAGGCAGAAAAGGTTTAACAAAGTGAGAAGCTGCATATAGGTTGGTTCGGTGACAACGATCTGGATCCTCAGATGGAATATTCCGGTATTACCCTCCGCTGGAACAAGACAAACTCTTCAAGTCTTCAATAAGAAAGTGCAAAAAATCTACAAGGAAAGTAAAATCCTTTTTTTTTTCTTTTCTTTTGTTTAAACAAGAAGTTCGTAGGATGGTTGGATATTTTGTAGGACACTAGAAATGTGGATATGGCTGTCGTCTCTTCAGGGCGCGGATTTAGTCTTCAATAAAAATGATGTCGTGTGGTCTCCCCTTCCGCTCCAAAGTGGCGCTGTCCATGAAAGACTCCAGGGATTTCCTGTCCGGGTAACATGGGAGCGTTCCATTCGATGCTGTAGGGGTGAGAATGAGAGAGAGGGACTGAAATGGAACATTGTACAATGCGTCAGAAAAATTAATCTTTCATCTAAAGTTTTTACATTTTTTTATTGTGACATTTTTTCTCATTCTACATTATTGAAATCCCTAAATATAATAGTTTTTTATACATTCATCTAAGGAAGGGTCAGCTGTCATTTAATCACACCCTCTATAATTACCTACTAGAGCACGCCCACTATAATCACTAACTACTAGAGCACGCCCACTACAATCACTAATTACTAGAGCACGCCCACTATAATCACTAATTACTAGAGCACGCCTACTATAATCACTAATTACTAGAGCACCTCCACTATAATCACTAATTACTAGAGCTCGCCCACTATAATCACTAACTACTAGAGCACCTCCACTATAATCACTAATTACTAGAGCTCGCCCACTATAATCACTAATTACTAGAGCACGCCCACTACAATCACTAACTACTAGAGCACGCCCACTATAATCACTAATTACTAGAGCACACCCACTATAATCACTAATTACTAGAGCACGCCCACTACAATCACTACTAGAGCACGCCCACTATAATCACTAATTACTAGAGCACACCTACTATAATCACTAATTACTAGAGCACCTCCACTATAATCACTAATTACTAGAGCACGCACACTATAATCACTAACTACTAGAGCTCGCCCACTATAATCACTAATTACTAGAGCACGCCCACTATAATCACTAACTACTAGAGCACGCCCACTATAATCACTAATTACTAGAGCACGCCCACTATAATCACTAATTACTAGAGCACGCCTACTATAATCACTAATTACTAGAGCACCTCCACTATAATCACTAATTACTAGAGCATGCACACTATAATCACTAACTACTAGAGCACGCCCACTATAATTACTAGAGCATGCCCACTACAATCACTAATTACTAAAGCACCTCCACTATCACTAATTACTCAAGCACCTCCACTATAATCACTAATTACTAGAGCACGCCCACTATAATCACTAACTACTAGAGCACGCCCACTATAATCCCTAACTACTAGAGCACGCCCACTATAATCACTGATTACTAGAGCACGCCCACTATAATTACTAATTACCAGAGCACGCCCACTGTAATTACTAGAGCACGACTCACTAAAATCACTAATTACTAGAGCATGCCCACTATTATCACTATTTATTAGCGCATGCCCACTATAATCACAAATTACTAGAGCATGCCCATTATAATCAATAATTACAGCACACCCACTATAATTTCTAACTACTAGAGCACGCCCACTATAATCACTAATTACTAGAGCACTCCCACTATAATCACTAATTACTAGAGCATGCCCACTATAATTTCTACTAGAGCACGCCCACTATAATCACTAACTACTAGAGCACGCCCACTATAATCACTAATTACTAGAGCACGCCCACTATAATCACTAATTACTAGAGCACGCCCACTATAATCACGAATTATTAGAGCACCTCCACTATAATCACTAATTACTAGAGCTCGCCCACTATAATCACTAATTACTAGAGCACACCCACTATAATCACTAATTACTAGAGCTCGCCCACTATAATCACTAATTACTAGAGCTCGCCCACTATAATCACTAATTACTAGAGCTCGCCCACTATAATCACTAATTACTAGAGCTCGCCCACTATAATCACTAATTACTAGAGCTCGCCCACTATAATCACTAATTACTAGAGCACGCCCACTATAATCACTAATTACTAGAGCTCGCCCACTATAATCACTAATTACTAGAGCACGCCCACTATAATCACTAATTACTAGAGCTCGCCTACTATAATCACTAATTACTAGAGCACACCCACTATAATCACTAATTACTAGAGCTCGCCCACTATAATCACTAATTACTAGAGCACGCCCACTATAATCACTAATTATTAGAGCACGCCCACTATAATCACTAATTACTAGAGCATGCCCACTATAATCACTAATTACTAGAGCATGCCCACTATAATTTCTACTAGAGCACGCCCACTATAATCATTAATTATTAGAGCACGCCCACTACAATCACTAATTACTAGAGCACACCCACTACAATCACTAATTACTAGAGCACGCCCACTATAATCACTAACTACTAGAGCACGCCCACTATAATCACTAATTACTAGAGCACCTCCACTATAATCACTAATTACTAGAGCTCGGCCACTATAATCACTAATAACTAGAGCACGCACACTATAATCACTAATTACTAGAGTACGCCTACTATAATCACTAATAACTAGAGCACGTATTATTCCCTTATAGCCTGGGATTTTTTTAAAGTGGGGACCTCCAGCTGCTGCTAAACTATAACTCCCAACATCTATATACTGTATTCCCTGGACTACCCCTTTAAATATGGATTCTGACTGGTAGATTTGTTTGGCCCCGCCTCCAGCTTATGACTGCGCTATTATTCATATGTGACCATTTTGCAGTCACCAGTCTACTAGGACGAGGCCAATCATTGACCAAAACTACCAGTGCGCCATTTTAATAGATCTTGTGAATTTAATCCTCAGTCTTCCCCAGTGTCTTCCCATCCTCCTCCTCCTGTCAGAGAGCGACGCGCGCGTCACATGATCTCTATGAAGGGAGGAAAACGAAACGCAGAATAGATTGCAGCCGCCTCCGTTTTTTCCCCCTTTGTGCGTCATTTATGGCGTCCATGAATGATGTCTTGGCCGATATTTTTCTACGACCGTAGAAACTCTAAGTGGCGAAGAACCGGAGATGATGAATAATTCAACCTGTCAATCATCCTCGGCGCACTCGCCTCACTATGAATAATTTACGCTTCTGAATTAATATTGATTATGATACAACAGATGAAATCAGCAGAAAAACATCCCGCACGTGACGCCAAAACCTCCCAGCAGGGGAATAAATGGGGCCATAAACTCTAATAGGTTTATTTGACCCTTTATAAAATATTTTTATGCACAAAATAGGGAGGAAGATTCTGAGGACAGGACCTGGGGAACTAAATTGTAATATTATAACGGCTCTTTAAAGGGGTACTCCGCAGCCCCAGCATTCGGAACATTTTGTTTGGAGCGGGCAGAACATTTTGTTCTGAAAGTTTGGAGCAGGCGGAACATTTTGTTCTGAAAGTTTGGAGCAGGCGGAACATTTTGTTCTGAAAGTTTGGAGTGGGCGGAACATTTTGTTCTGAACGTTTGGACGTCGAGTCAAGCCCCCTCAATGCAAGTCTATGGGAGGGGGCGTGGCTACCGCCACGCCCCCTCCCATAGACTTGCATTGAGGGGGCGTGGCCGTGACAGCACAACCACTTATGTGATGGCATTTAGGTCTAGTTTCCCTCTGGCATTTAGGGTTGTGCCAGATCAAGAGACGCTTTGTGCAGCATTTATTGATTTGATCGCTGACGGTTCTGACATCATGACCCATGTGATCCGGTGGATTCCTGGAGGGAGCGGGTGAAACACATGTGGGTTCATGCACCCAGCATCCCCCCCCCCCCCATCCAGGGTCACTTCAGATCCTCGGACGTGTGTGATTGAACCTTAACCCTATCATCTATATGAAATTAGTAAATGCAGGGGCCGTGTTTGCCGTTAGACACCACAGGCCTCTGCCTAGGGCAGCAATGTTGAGGGGGCAGCATTTCTGTAAGTAATAATATAAATCTATATAATGTATGATGAAAGTGGAAATCAGTAACAGAAGGTCTGCTCTGGATAAGGGGGTGGTCTTCTCAAAGAGGTGGTCTTCTGTGGAGGATTCACTGCATTATGGAAGAATGCCCAACCAACCCCTCCCCCGCCCCCGACCCTCCGGAAATACATAGAAATGTCAACAACCGGACAGAAGAGGACGACACAATGTCTGCGCTCCGGACTACTCCTCCCATTATGTTTGATGTAAAGCCGAGAAATGCCCCATCGACATCTATGGCCACATATAATGAATGGTCCTTCTCAGCTTTATGTGAGGCCCGGAGCGCCCCCCGCTGGAGGATGAGACGGATGGTATGGAGCACAGAGACACAGGTCTGCTTACCTCCGGAGGAAATGGAGACTGCCACAGAGGAAATCTCGGACACGGCTAAAAATCTATTGATAAGAAAGAAAACATCTGGCTTGCCGAGTGTCCTCTGAGCTTTAGCGGCTGTCTATTAAAGGGGTATTCCGCCCCTAGACATCTTATCTTCTATACAAAGGACAGGGGATAAGATGTCTGATCGCGGGGGTCCTGCCGCTGGGGACCCCCGTGATCTCCCTGCTGCACCTGCCATTTATTTTTAGAGCGTTGGGTGCAGTGTCGGAGGCTCGTGATGTCACGGCCACGCCCCCTCAATGCAAGTCTAAGGGAGGGGGCGTGACGGCCATCACGCCCCCTCCCATAGACTTGCATCGAGGGGGCGTGGCCGTGACGTCACGAGCCTCCGCGCTGAATCGTCAGTCATCTGGCACCAAGCGGTTTTCGCGTCGTGCACCGGATGTCTGGGGTGTCGCAGCCGAGATCGGACATCTTATCCCCTATCCTTTTGAAAAGGGGATAAGATGTCTAGGGGCGGAGAACCCCTTTAAGGGTCTATTCACACAGTGGAATTCCGCCTCAAAGCCTGTAAACTTCTATGGGACTCCGCACTCCCATTCACACTTCCCATAGCGGAATCCCATAGAAGTCTATAAGCTTAAAGGAGCACTCCACTGAATTTTTATTTTTTTTCTAAATCAACTGGTACCAGAAAGTTAAACAAATTTGTAAATTACTTCTATTTAAAAAAATCTAATCCTTCCAGTACTCATCAGCTAATATATTCTCCACAAAAAAATCTTTTCTTTTTGAATTTCCTTTCTGTCTGACCACAGTGCTCTCTGCTGCCACCTCTGTCCATTTTAGGAACTGTCCAGAGCAGGAGAGGTTTCCTTTGGGGGATTTGCTTCTGCTCTGGACAGTTCCTGACATGGACAGAGGTGTCAGCAGAGAGCACTGTGGTCAGACAGGAAAGAAATTTAAAAATAACTTCCTGTGGAACATACAGCAGCTGATAAGTACTGGAAGGATTAAGATTTTTTAATAGAAGTAATTTACAAATCTAATGTGCAAGGAGAAGGTGAAAAAAGTCGGCAGACTCACCAAGGCTTCTTTATTAAATACTCACATATAAAACTTCGTGCAAAAGGGGAGAGAGGATCACATAGAGGGGGGTATTCACTAGCCTGACAGTGAATACCCCCCTTCACTAGCCGGACAGTGAATACCCCCCTTCATTAGCCGGACAGTGAATACCCCCCTTCACTAGCCTGACAGTGAATACCCCCCTTCACTAGCCTGACAGTGAATACCCCCCTTCACTAGCCGGACAGTGAATACCCCCCTTCACTAGCCGGACAGTGAATACCCCCCTTCATTAGCCGGACAGTGAATACCCCCCTTCACTAGCCGGACAGTGAATACCCCCCTTCACTAGCCGGACAGTGAATACCCCACTCTATGTGATCCTCTCTCCCCTTTTGCACGAAGTTTTATATGTGAGTATTTAATAAAGAAGCCTTGGTGAGTCTGCCGACTTTTTTCACCTTCTCCTTGCACATTAGATTTGACTCGTCTTACAAGTCAGAGCACTACCTTAGCTTCGGGGACTACTCCTATTCATCCTAGACCCAGGTCCTTTCGGTGGTCAGCACCAGTGCCGGACATTGATATCTCTGTTTTTTGCCTAATTTACAAATCTGTTTAACTTTCTGGCACCAGTTGATTAAAAGGGGTATTCCAAGAAAAAACTTTTTTTTATTTATCAACTGGCTCCAGAAAGTGAAACAGATTTGTAAATTACTTCTATTAAAAAAAAATCTTAATCCTTTCAGTACTTATGAGCTTCTGAAGTTAAGGTTGTTCTTTTCTGTCTAAGTGCTCTCTGATTACACATGTCTCGGGAAACGCCCAGTTTAGAACCAAATCCCCCATAGAAAACCTCTTCTAAACTGGGCGTTTCCCGAGACAGGTGTCATCAGAGAGCACTTAGACAGAAAAGAACAACCTTAACTTCAAAAGCTCATAAGTACTGAAAGGATTAAGATTTTTTAATAGAAGTAATTTACAAATCTGTTTAACTTTCTGGAGCCAGTTGATATATATAAAAAAGTTTTTTCCTGGATAACCCCTTTTAAATAAAAATGTTTTCCTTTGGAGTACCCCTTTAAATTCCAGGCAGAATTCCGCAGTGTGAATGGACCCTACGAGTTGTCCCCATAGTACTCCAACGTTCCATACAACAAGACGGAGACAGGCGCATCACCTACCCGTCACGTAAGGCCCCAGGGGCATCTGGCTGTAGTTGACAATACTGCCTGGACCAGGTCCTCGGAAGTTTGGGCCAAAGTTGTTGTTGTACATCTGCGAGGATCCAAACGTTCCCTGGAATGACGGACAAGACGAAAATGAGCCAAAAAAAGGGTAAAGGTACCAAAGCTGATAAATGAATGACTCCGGGGGTTATGGGTATGAATAGGGTTTAAAAAAAAAAAAAAAAGACTTGTTTAGTTTTTTCCTCTGAAATAGCGCCGCCCATGGGTCATGTCTGGTATTGCAACTCAAGGAAGGTGCCTCCAGCTGTTGCAATACTACAACTCCCAGCATACCTGGATGGACAAATGCACATCCCATCTATCTCTGATCGCTTGACTGCTGAGGCCTCTTTACTTCCTACAAGGCAGAGCGCCGTACACTGCGTAGTGGCCGTACCCGGTACTTCAGAAAGTCTTAGTGACTTAAAGGGGTACTCCGGAGGGGGAAAAAAAAAAAAAGGTTTCAAATCAACTGGTGCCAGAAAGTTAAACAGATTTGTAAATTACTTCTATTTAAAAATCTTAATCCTTCCAGTACTTATCAGCTGCTGTATACTCCACAGGAAGTTGTGCAGTTCTTTCCAGTCTGACCACAGTGCTCTCTGCTGCCACCTCTGTCTGTATCAGGAACTGTCCAGAGCAGGAGAGGTTTGCTATGGGGACTTGCTTCTACTCTGGACAGTTCCTGAAATGGACAGAGGTGTCAGCAGAGAGCACTGTGGTCAGACTTGAAAAGAACTGCTGCTAAGTACTGGAAGTGTTAAGATTTTTATATAAAGGTAATTTACAAATCTTTTTAACTTTCTGGTACCAGATGATTTGAATTTTATCCCTTCCCCCCCCCCCCCCACTCTGGAGTACCCCTTTAAAATGGACAAGCTGCAATGCCAGATCATTTGACGCCATAATGTTGACCTTCAGTTGTTGCAAAACTACAACTCCCAGCATGCCCGGACAGCCGTTGGCTGTCCAGGCATGCTGGGAGTTGTAGTTTTGCAGCAGCTGGAGATCCACAGGTTGTAGAGCTAGGCCCTAGAGCAGTGTTTCCCAACCAGGGTGCCTCCAGGTGTTGCAGAACTACAACTCCCAGCATGCCTGCACAGCCAACGGCTGTCCGGGCATGCTGGGAGTTGTAGTTTTTCAATAGCTGGAGGCATGCTAGTTGGGAAACATTGCACTACAAAATCAGGGTCCAGTCTGATAGGCCATTCAGGAGTATAGAGAGCTGGGTAGTAGCCTTCAGTTGTCCAGGCATGCTGGGAGTTGTAGTTTTGCAACAGCTGGAGGCCCCCTGGTTGGGAAATACGTCCCTAGATGAGCAGTATAAGCTCTGTACAGACACTGAACCAGCAGAGGGCTGCTATGTGATAGGAGAGCTAATAGGAGAAAAGAACATAAGACAAGATCTGAGGAAGGATCGGCACGAGTAAGAATGGCGCACGATGGCGAATGTAAGATAAATGAGGAATAACAAACTTCACCTAACCTGGACCGTGGTGTCGCCTCCGCGGTTGGTCAACCTGCTAAGTATACTGCGCTCAGACATCTGCAGGCGAGCAGCCACGGGCGGTATCCTAGACAGCATGGAGGGCAACCGCGTCACGTCAGCTTTCATGTCACTTAACAGCTCCTCTAATTGGTTCAGAACTGCAAGACACAGGGCGTATATGGAGGTTATATCTACACACCAGAAAAAAGGGTTAAAAAAGATATAGAGCTAAATATTTAAAGCGGTACTCCGCCCCTAGACATCTTATCCCCCATCCACCCTAGCGATCTCCCTGCAGCACCCGGCATTAATTTAGAATGCCGGCTGTGGTGCCAGAGGCTCGTGATGTCACAGCCACGCCCCCTGGTGATGTCACAGCCACGCCCCCTCAATGCAAGTCTATGGGAGGGGGCGTGGCAGCCTTGGCACCCCCTCCCATAGACTTGCATTGAGAGGGAGGGTGTGACGTCACAAGGGGGCGTGGCCGTGATGTCATGAGCCTCTGGCGCCGCATCGCTAGTCATCCGGCACGGAACAAAGTTCACTACGTGCAGCGGATGTCTGGGGTGCCGCAGCCGAGATCGCGGGGTCCCCAGCAGCAGGACCCCTCCCCCGCGATCAGACATCTTATCCCCGATCCTTTGGATAACATGTCTAGGGGCGGAGGACTCCTTTAAGTTTACATCCCGCAGACACCATTCAGATGATGAGAACAGACGCATCGCAGCGGAAACGATCGGGACGGGAGACGAATGATCCCAATCACCGGTGATAAATATAGATTAATAAGATGGTGAAGATCAAAAAGAAACGTTTTTAGAAAGTGACATTTTTTAAAATTCTACAATAACATAAAAGCTGAAAACCTAACGACTTAAAGGGGTACTCCACTAGAAAACTTTATTTTCTTTATATCAACTGGCTCCAGAAAGTTAAACAGATTTGTAAATTACTTCTATTAAAAAATCTTAATCCTTCCAATAATTATCAGCTGCTGAAGTTGAGTTGTTCTTTTCTGTGTGACAACAGTGCTCTCTGCTGACACCTCTGCTTGTCTCGGGAACTGCACAGAGCAGGAGAGGTTTGCTATGGGGATTTGCTTCTACTCTGGACAGTTCCCGAGACACGTGTCATCAGAGAGCACTTAGACGGAGAAGAACAACTCAACTTCAGCAGCTCATAAGTACTGAAAGGATTAAGATTTTTTTTTTTTATGGAAGCAATTTACAAATCTGTTTAACTTTCTGGAGCCAGCTGATAGATATAAAAAAGGTTTTAAACTTGCATTGATGGGGCGTGGCATGATGTCATGAGGGGGCGGGGCTATAACATCATGAGCTCCCGATGCCAGCTCCAGCTTTCGGAACAGTTTGTTCCAAACGCTGAGCAGCGGAGTACCCCTTTAATAGTGGCTACTGCAGACACTGAGCAACCTTACTGCCCCCCTGACATGCACTGCAGGATTTGATTAATTTAAGCTTCAATAAGTGGCGGGTCATAATTTAGGGTCTTTTTGACCTAAGGGGTTTGATGTATTAGTCAGGTGACATAGAAGTCCAGTGCTGTGCAGGAATGGGTTAATTACGGCCCACCAACCTTTGTGTAGTACAGCATTGGCCGGCTTGTTCCCTGCCAAGGACTCTTTGGAGAGATGCTGATGGCTCTCAGCAAGGCATTCCACTTCGGACAGTCGGGCATTCAGCGCCATGGCGGGGTGGTTCGGATCCTGGCTCATATTCAGATACGCCGCTCTTCGGAGTTGCTCTTCAATGACTAACGCCTGTTCCAGCAACTGGGAGAAAAAGTAATGATTATTTATACATCTACCTGTATCTACCTGTACTGAGATTAAAGGGGTACTCCGGTGGAAAAAACATTTTTTTAAATCAACTGGGGCCAAAATGTTAAACAGATTTGTAAATTACTTCTATTTAAAAATCTTAACCCTTCCAGTACTTATCAGCTGCTGCATGTTCCACAGGAAGTTGTGTAGTTCTCTCCAGTCTGACCACAGTGCTCTCTGCTGACACCTCTGTCCATATCAGGAACTCTCCAGAGTAGAAGCAAATCCCTATAGCAAACCTCTCCTGCTCTGGACAGTTCCTTAAATGGACAGAGGTGTCAGCAGAGAGCACTGTGGTCAGACTGGAAAGAACTATGCAACTTCCTGTGGAACATACAGCAGCTGATAAGTACTGGAAGGGTTAAGATTTTTTAATAGAAGTAATTTTAACTTTCTGGCACCAGTTGTTTTGAAGGAAAAAAAAAAAAAAAAGAAACAGTTTTCCACCGGAGTACCCCTTTAAGGAGTAATTCAGGATTAAAATAACAGAGCTGATTTCTTCCAAAAACAGCACCACACCTGTCCTGAGGTTGTGTGTGGTATTGCAACTTGGCTCTATTGACGTTAATTGTACTGAGCTGCAATACCACACACAACCCGAGGACAAGAGCGGTGCTGTTTTTGAAAGAAATCAGATCTGTTTCTCTAATCCTGGATAACCCCTTTAAGAAAATTATGGCCCCTTTCTTCCAGAAATTAACCGTCACTGTAGGTTGTGTCTAGTATTACAACTCAGCCCAATTTACTAGAGTGAAACGAATCTGCAATAATAAACACAAGAGCGGTAAATTGTAATATTAGGATGACCTGTGCCAAAGGACAAACTCAGCTCTGCTACATCTATACAATAGCGGAAGAAGCGCTATTGTGCGTGAAATTGCCGGCAGTCACCTCTGAGCGCCCCACGCCAAGCTGGCCTGCCAAGTCGGATGCCGTTTGCTTTGAGATGAGCTGAACATACAGTACCCGGGCGGTGAGTGCAGGATTATATTTGTTGTTATATGTTACATCACAACATATAATACATTAAAGGGGGACTTTTTATTTTTTTTTAAATCAACTGGTGCCATAAAGTTAAACAGATTTGTAAATTACTTCTATTAAAAAATCTTAATCCTTCCAGTACTTATTAGCTGCTGAATACTACAGAGGAAATTCTTTTCTTTTTTGGAACACAGAGCTCTCTGCTGACATCTCTGTCCATTTTAGGAACTGTCCAGAGCAGCATATGTTTGCTATCGGGATTTTCTCCTACTCTGGACAGTTCCTAAAATGGACAGAGATGTCAGCAGAGAGCACTGTGCTCGTGATGTCAACAGAGAGCTCTGTGTTCCAAAAAGAAAATAATTTCCTCTGTAGTATTCAGCAGCTAATAAGTACTGGAAGGATTAAGATTTTTTAATAGAAGTAATTTACAAATCTGTTTAACTTTCTGGCACCAGTTGATTTAAAAAAAATAATAATAATAATAATAATAAGTTTTCCACCGGAGTACCCCTTTAATGTTGAATTATCTACATCTGTCATTACAAATACCTTAAACCTCCTGGCAAGAAACTTATTCTTCATTTCCAGGTAGTTTCCTTTGTGGATCTCGGACTTAAAAGGCTCATTGAGAATTAAATAGCGGGGGTCATTCTGGATATCCTGCCAGCGAGCGTAGCCGTGTCTGGTGGGGGGGTCACAAATTAAGGAGCCTAGACTTTTGGTGGATCATTATCCCGCTATATGGTAACAATGCGGTAGAGAAAGACGACTCTCATATAGATGTTATTACGTGCCACCTCCCGGGCGCCATAACCTTTCATTAGCATTAACTAATAAGCAGGTTGTGCCCCCATGGTGGGCGACACGTGGAGCACGGAGGGATTAGTGCAGGGGTAGAAACAAGTCTCACACGGACAATGGTGGAAAGGTCATAATCATTGAGTATTGTACCCCCAGGGGGCGCTGTAATGCAACATACTCCATCTGTAACTCCCATAGACCTCAATCATTAAAAAGACACTTTAAAGGGGTTATCCAGGAAAAACTTTTTCTTATATATCAACTGGCTCCAGAAAGCTAAACAGATTTGTAAATTACTTCTATTAAAAAGTCTTAATCCTTTCAGTACTTATGAGCTTCTGAAGTTAAGGTTGTTCTTTTCTGTCTAAATCCTCTCTGATGACACCTGTCTCGGGAAACGCCCAGTTTAGAAGAGGTTTGCTATGGGGATTTGCTTCTAAACTGGGCGTTTCCCGAGACACGTGTCATCAGAGAGCACTTAGACAGAAAAGAACAACCTTAACTTCAGAAGCTCGTAAGTACTGAAAGGATTAAGATGATTTAATAGAAGTAATTTACAAATCTGTTTAACTTTCTGGAGCCAGTTGATTTATAAAAAAAAAAAATTTTTCCTGGATAACAGATGGGCGGATTACCTGCAGAATTTCCGCAGCATATCTGCTGCGGAAAATCCCCAGCAGATAATCTGCTACCATTGAATTCAATGGATCCGAAGGAAAATCTGCAAAACTGTCTCTATTGCGGATTTTCTGATGACCCATTAAAGTCAATGGTAGCAAAATCCGCAGCGGATTTTCCGCAGCAAATACGCAGCGGAAATTCTGCAGGTAATCCGCCCATGTGAACGTACCCTTAAAAGGGTTCTCCAGTGGAATTTTTTTTTTTAAATCAACTAATGGCAGAAAGTTAAATAGATCTGTAAATTACTTCTATTTAAAAATCTTAATCCTTCCAGTACTTATCAGCTGCTGTATGCACCACAGGAAGTTCTTTTCTTTTTGAATTTCCTTCCTGTCTGACCACAGTGCTCTCTGCTGACACCTCTGTCCATGTCAGGAACACGGCGGTGAAGGAGAGGTTTGCTATGGGGATTTTCTCCTGCTCTGGATAAGTTCCTGACATGGACAGAGGTGTCAGCAGAGAGCACTGTGGTCAGACAGGAAGGAAATTCAAAAAGAAAAGAACTTCCTGTGGTGCATACAGCAGCTGATAAGTACTGGAAGGATTAATATTTTCAAATAGAAGTAATTTACAAATCTGTTTAACTTTCTGGCACCAGTTAATTAAAAAAAAAATAAATTGTTTTCCAGCGGAGGACCCCTTTAACATTATCGTCTATAGGGACCGACTATGTCTGCACCGATTCAATCGGAGCTGACTGCACCCTGAAATTCTGCAGTGTGAACCCAGCCTTAGTTTGTCATCTAGAGCAGCGTTTCCCAACCAGGATGCCTCCAGCTGTTGAAAAACTACAACTTCCAGCATGCCCGGACAGCCTTCGGCTGTCCGGGCATGCTGGAATTTGTAGTTTTGCAACAGCTGGAGGCACCCTGGTTTGGGAACACTGCTTTAGGGTCCCATGTGGGAGCTTGTTTTTTGCGGGACCTACTGTACTTTTGTAAAGACAGCCTTTATTTTGTCCATACAAATATGCAGCAAAACCAGAAAAAATAAAAATAAATTATTTGTGATGTGAAATTAAACAAAAAATGTAATTTAGCAATTTTAGGGGATTTCGGTGTTTTACGCCATTCTCCGTGTGGTCAAACTGACGTTATCTTGATTCTTCAGATCAGCACGATCACAATGATACCTATATATATATTATTTTATGATTTACTTGTTTTAATGCTTTTTCTTTCAGCCTATGGAGCTGGGGGGGGGGGGGGGGGGGGGAGCTCAATTTTAGCGCCTTGATCAGTAGTGTCTTCTGTGACCCCCAAAAAATGCAATTCCAGAATTAGAATTTTCTTTCTATTGTGTCGATTACTTGAGGAGGAGGTTTGTTACAGTGTGTCACCCCAGTAGTAAGGAGATTACTTGAGGAGGAGGTTTGTTACAGTGTGTCACCCCAGTAGTAAGGAGATTACATGAGGAGGAGGTTTGTTACAGTGTGTCACCCCAGTAGTAAGGAGATTACATGAGGAGGAGGTTTGTTACAGTGTGTCACCACAGTAGTAAGGAGATTACATGAGGAGGAGGTTTGTTACAGTGTGTCACCCCAGTAGTAAGGAGATTACATGAGGAGGAGGTTTGTTACAGTGTGTCACCCCAGTAGTAAGGAGATTACATGAGGAGGAAGTTTGTTACAGTGTGTCACCCCAGTAGTAAGGAGATTACATGGGGAGGAGGTTTGTTACAGTGTGTCACCCAAGTAGTAAGGTGATTACATGAGGAGGTTTGTTACAGTGTGTCACCCCAGTAGTAAGGAGATTACATGAGGAGGAGGTTTGTTACAGTGTGTCACCCAAGTAGTAAGGTGATTACATGAGGAGGAGGTTTGTTACAGTGTGTCACCCCAGTAGTAAGGTGATTACATGAGGAGGAGGTTTGTTACAGTGTGTCACCCAAGTAGTAAGGTGATTACATGAGGACGAGGTTTGTTACAGTGTGTCACCCCAGTAGTCAGGAGATTACATAAGGAGGAGGTTTGTTACAGTGTGTCACCCCAGTAGTAAGGAGATTACATGAGGAGGAGGATTGTTACAGTGTGTCATCCCAGTAGTAAGGAGATAACATGAGGAGGAGGTTTGTTACAGTGTGTCACCCCAGTAGTAAGGTGATTACATGAGGAGGAGGTTTGTTACAGTGTGTCACCCCAGTAGTAAGGTGATTACATGAGGAGGAAGTTTGTTACAGCGTGTCACCCCAGTAGTAAGGAGATTACATGAGGAGGAGGTTTGTTACAGTGTGTCACCCCAGTAGTAAGGAGATTACATGAAGAGGAGGTTTGTTACAGTGTGTCACCCCAGTAGTAATCAGATTACATGAGGAGGAGGTTTGTTACAGTGTGTCACCCCAGAAGTAAGGAGATTACATGAGAAGGAGGTTTGTTACAGTGTGTCACCCCAGTAGTAAGGAGATTACATGAGGAGGAGGTTTGTTTCAGTGTGTCACCCCAGTAGTAAGGAGATTACATGAGGAGGGGGTTTGTTACAGTGTGTCACCCCAGTAGTAAGAAGATTACATGAGGAGGAGGTTTGTTACAGTGTGTCACCCCAGTAGTAAGGAGATTACATAAGGAGGAGGTTTGTTACAGTGTGTCACCCCAGTAGTAAGGAGATTACATGAGGAGGAGGTTTGTTACAGTGTGTCACCCCAGTAGTAAGGAGATTACATGAGGAGGAAGTTTGTTACAGTGTGTCACCCCAGTAGTAAGGAGATTACATGAGGAGGAGGTTTGTTACAGTGTGTCACCCCAGTAGTAAGGAGGTTACATGAAGAGGAGGTTTGTTACAGTGTGTCACCCCAGTAGTAATCAGATTACATGAGGAGGAGGTTTGTTACAGTGTGTCACCCCAGTAGTAAGGAGATTACATGAGGAGGAGGTTTGTTACAGTGTGTCACCCCAGTAGTAAGGAGATTACATGAGGAGGAGGTTTGTTACAGTGTGTCACCCCAGTAGTAAGGAGATTACTTGAGGAGGAGGTTTGTTACAGTGTGTCACCCCAGTAGTAAGGTGATTACATGAGGAGGAGGTTTGTTACAGTGTGTCACCCCAGTAGTAAGGAGATTAAATGAGGAGGGGATTTGTTACAGTGTGTCACCGCAGTAGTAAGGAGATTACATGAGGAGGAGGTTTGTTACAGTGTGTCACCCCAGTAGTAAGGAGATTACATGAGGAGGAGGTTTGTTACAGTGTGTCACCCCAGTAGTAAGGAGATTACATGAGGAGGAGGTTTGTTACAGTGTGTCACCCAAGTAGTAAGGTGATTACATGAGGAGGTTTGTTACAGTGTGTCACCCCAGTAGTAAGGAGATTACATGAGGAGGAGGTTTGTTACAGTGTGTCACCCAAGTAGTAAGGTGATTACATGAGGAGGAGGTTTGTTACAGTGTGTCACCCCAGTAGTAAGGTGATTACATGAGGAGGAGGTTTGTTACAGTGTGTCACCCAAGTAGTAAGGTGATTACATGAGGACGAGGTTTGTTACAGTGTGTCACCCCAGTAGTCAGGAGATTACATAAGGAGGAGGTTTGTTACAGTGTGTCACCCCAGTAGTAAGGAGATTACATGAGGAGGAGGATTGTTACAGTGTGTCATCCCAGTAGTAAGGAGATAACATGAGGAGGAGGTTTGTTACAGTGTGTCACCCCAGTAGTAAGGTGATTACATGAGGAGGAGGTTTGTTACAGTGTGTCACCCCAGTAGTAAGGTGATTACATGAGGAGGAAGTTTGTTACAGCGTGTCACCCCAGTAGTAAGGAGATTACATGAGGAGGAGGTTTGTTACAGTGTGTCACCCCAGTAGTAAGGAGATTACATGAAGAGGAGGTTTGTTACAGTGTGTCACCCCAGTAGTAATCAGATTACATGAGGAGGAGGTTTGTTACAGTGTGTCACCCCAGAAGTAAGGAGATTACATGAGAAGGAGGTTTGTTACAGTGTGTCACCCCAGTAGTAAGGAGATTACATGAGGAGGAGGTTTGTTTCAGTGTGTCACCCCAGTAGTAAGGAGATTACATGAGGAGGGGGTTTGTTACAGTGTGTCACCCCAGTAGTAAGAAGATTACATGAGGAGGAGGTTTGTTACAGTGTGTCACCCCAGTAGTAAGGAGATTACATGAGGAGGAGGTTTGTTACAGTGTGTCACCCCAGTAGTAAGGAGATTACATGAGGAGGAGGTTTGTTACAGTGTGTCACCCCAGTAGTAAGGAGATTACATGAGGAGGAAGTTTGTTACAGTGTGTCACCCCAGTAGTAAGGAGATTACATGAGGAGGAGGTTTGTTACAGTGTGTCACCCCAGTAGTAAGGAGGTTACATGAAGAGGAGGTTTGTTACAGTGTGTCACCCCAGTAGTAATCAGATTACATGAGGAGGAGGTTTGTTACAGTGTGTCACCCCAGTAGTAAGGAGATTACATGAGGAGGAGGTTTGTTACAGTGTGTCACCCCAGTAGTAAGGAGATTACATGAGGAGGAGGTTTGTTACAGTGTGTCACCCCAGTAGTAAGGAGATTACTTGAGGAGGAGGTTTGTTACAGTGTGTCACCCCAGTAGTAAGGTGATTACATGAGGAGGAGGTTTGTTACAGTGTGTCACCCCAGTAGTAAGGAGATTAAATGAGGAGGGGATTTGTTACAGTGTGTCACCGCAGTAGTAAGGAGATTACATGAGGAGGAGGTTTGTTACAGTGTGTCACCCCAGTAGTAAGGAGATTACATGAGGAGGAGGTTTGTTACAGTGTGTCACCCCAGTAGTAAGGAGATTACATGAGGAGGAGGTTTGTTACAGTGTGTCACCCAAGTAGTAAGGTGATTACATGAGGAGGTTTGTTACAGTGTGTCACCCCAGTAGTAAGGAGATTACATGAGGAGGAGGTTTGTTACAGTGTGTCACCCAAGTAGTAAGGTGATTACATGAGGAGGAGGTTTGTTACAGTGTGTCACCCCAGTAGTAAGGTGATTACATGAGGAGGAGGTTTGTTACAGTGTGTCACCCAAGTAGTAAGGTGATTACATGAGGACGAGGTTTGTTACAGTGTGTCACCCCAGTAGTCAGGAGATTACATAAGGAGGAGGTTTGTTACAGTGTGTCACCCCAGTAGTAAGGAGATTACATGAGGAGGAGGATTGTTACAGTGTGTCATCCCAGTAGTAAGGAGATAACATGAGGAGGAGGTTTGTTACAGTGTGTCACCCCAGTAGTAAGGTGATTACATGAGGAGGAGGTTTGTTACAGTGTGTCACCCCAGTAGTAAGGTGATTACATGAGGAGGAAGTTTGTTACAGCGTGTCACCCCAGTAGTAAGGAGATTACATGAGGAGGAGGTTTGTTACAGTGTGTCACCCCAGTAGTAAGGAGATTACATGAAGAGGAGGTTTGTTACAGTGTGTCACCCCAGTAGTAATCAGATTACATGAGGAGGAGGTTTGTTACAGTGTGTCACCCCAGAAGTAAGGAGATTACATGAGAAGGAGGTTTGTTACAGTGTGTCACCCCAGTAGTAAGGAGATTACATGAGGAGGAGGTTTGTTTCAGTGTGTCACCCCAGTAGTAAGGAGATTACATGAGGAGGGGGTTTGTTACAGTGTGTCACCCCAGTAGTAAGAATATTACATGAGGAGGAGGTTTGTTACAGTGTGTCACCCCAGTAGTAAGGAGATTACATGAGGAGGAGGTTTGTTACAGTGTGTCACCCCAGTAGTAAGGAGATTACATGAGGAGGAGGTTTGTTACAGTGTGTCACCCCAGTAGTAAGGAGATTACATGAGGAGGAAGTTTGTTACAGTGTGTCACCCCAGTAGTAAGGAGATTACATGAGGAGGAGGTTTGTTACAGTGTGTCACCCCAGTAGTAAGGAGGTTACATGAAGAGGAGGTTTGTTACAGTGTGTCACCCCAGTAGTAATCAGATTACATGAGGAGGAGGTTTGTTACAGTGTGTCACCCCAGTAGTAAGGAGATTACATGAGGAGGAGGTTTGTTACAGTGTGTCACCCCAGTAGTAAGGAGATTACATGAGGAGGAGGTTTGTTACAGTGTGTCACCCCAGTAGTAAGGTGATTACATGAGGAGGTGGAGTTTGTTACAGTGTATCACCCACAGTAGTAAGGATATCACATGAGGGGGAGGAGGTTTGTTACAGTGTGTCACCCCAGTAGTAAGGAGATTATATGAGGAGGAGGTTTGTTACAGTGTGTCACCCCAGTAGTAAGGAGATTAAATGAGGAGGAGGGTTTGTTACAGTGTGTCACCCCAGTAGTAAGGAGATTACATGAGGAGGAGGTTTGTTACAGTGTGTCACCCCAGTAGTAAGGATATCACATGAGGGGGAGGTTTGTTACAGTGTGTCACCCCAGTAGTAAGGAGATTACATGAGGAGGAGGTTTGTTTACAGTGTGTCACCACAGTAGTAAGGAGATTACATGAGGAGGAGGTTTGTTACAGTGTGTCACCACAGTAGTAAGGAGATTACATGAGGAGGAGGTTTATTACAGTGTGTCACACCCCAGTAGTAAGGATATCACATGAGGGGGAGGAGGTTTATTACTACTGGGTTGACACACTGTAACAAAACCTCCTCCTCATGTAATCTCCTTACTACTGGGGTGACACACAGTAACAAACCTCCTCCTCATGTAATCTCCTTACTACTGGGGTGACACACTGTAACAAACCTCCTCCTCATGTAATCTCCTTACTACTGGGGTGACACACTGTAACAAACCTCCTCCTCATGTAATCTCCTTACTACTGGGGTGACACACTGTAACAAACCCCCTCCTCATGTAATCTCCTTACTACTGGGGTGACCACACTGTAAGGAGATTACATGAGGAGGAGGTTTGTTACAGTGTGTCACCCCAGTAGTAAGGAGATTACATGAGGAGGGGGTTTGTTACAGTGTGTCACCCCAGTAGTAAGGAGATTACATGAGGAGGAGGTTTGTTACAGTGTGTCACCCCAGTAGTAAGGGAGATTACATGAGGAGGAGGTTTGTTACAGTGTGTCAACCCAGTAGTAAGGAGATTACATGAGGAGGAGGTTTGTTACTGTGTGTGTCACCCCAGTAGTAAGGAGATTACATGAGGAGGGAGGTTTGTTACAGTGTGTCACCCCAGTAGTAAGGAGATTACATGAGGAGGAGGTTTGTTACAGTGTGTCACCCCAGTAGTAAGGTGATTACATGAGGAGGAGGTTTGTTACAGTGTGTCACCCCAGTAGTAAGGAGATTACATGAGGAGGAGGTTTGTCTACAGTGTGTCACCCCAGTAGTAATGATATTACATGAGGAGGAGGTCTGTTACAGTGTATCACCCCAGTAGTAAGGAAATTACATGAGGAGGAGGAGGTTTGTTACAGTGTGTCACCCCAGTAGTAAGGAGATTACATGAGGAGGAGGTTTGTTACAGTGTGTCACCCCAGTGAGGAGATTACATGAGGAGAGGAGGTTTGTTACAGTGTGTCACCCCAGTAGTAAGGAGAATACATGAGGAGGAGGTTTGTTACAGTGTGTCACCCCAGTAGTAAGGAGAATACATGAGGAGGAGGTTGTTACAGTGTGTCACCCCAGTAGTAAGGAGATTACATGAGGAGGAGGTTTGTTACAGTGTGTCACCCCAGTAGTAATGAGATTACATGAGGACGAGGTTTGTTACAGTGTGTCACCCCCAGTAGTCAGGAGATTACATAAGGAGGAGGTTTGTTACAGTGTGTCACCCCAGTAGTAAGGAGATTACATGAGGAGGAGGATTGTTACAGTGTGTCATCCCCAGTAGTAAGGAGATAACATGAGGAGGAGGTTTGTTACAGTGTGTCACCCCAGTAGTAAGGTGATTACATGAGGAGGAGGTTTGTTTACAGTGTGTCACCCCAGTAGTAAGGTGAATTACATGAGGAGGAAGTTTGTTACAGCGTGTCACCCCAGTAGTAAGGAGATTACATGAGGAGGAGGTTTGTTACAGTGTGTCACCCCAGTAGTAAGGAGATTACATGAAGAGGAGGTTTGTTACAGTGTGTCACCCCAGTAGTAATCAGATTACATGAGGAGGAGGTTTGTTACAGTGTGTCACCCCAGAAGTAAGGAGATTACATGAGAAGGAGGTTTGTTACAGTGTGTCACCCCAGTAGTAAGGAGATTACATGAGGAGGAGGTTTGTTTCAGTGTGTCACCCCCAGTAGTAAGGAGATTACATGAGGAGGGGGTTTGTTACAGTGTGTCACCCCAGTAGTAAGAAGATTACATGAGGAGGAGGTTTGTTACAGTGTGTCACCCCAGTAGTAAGGAGATTACATGAGGAGGAGGTTTGTTACAGTGTGTCACCCCAGTAGTAAGGAGATTACATGAGGAGGAGGTTTGTTACAGTGTGTCACCCCAGTAGTAAGGAGATTACATGAGGAGGAAGTTTGTTACAGTGTGTCACCCCAGTAGTAAGGAGATTACATGAGGAGGTTTGTTACAGTGTGTCACCCCAGTAGTAAGGGAGGTTACATGAAGAGGAGGTTTGTTACAGTGTGTCACCCCAGTAGTAATCAGATTACATGAGGAGGAGGTTTGTTACAGTGTGTCACCCCAGTAGTAAGGAGATTACATGAGGAGGAGGTTTGTTACAGTGTGTCACCCCAGTAGTAAGGAGATTACATGAAGAGGAGGTTTGTTACAGTGTGTCACCCCAGTAGTAAGGTGATTACATGAGGAGGTGGTTTGTTACAGTGTATCACCCCAGTAGTAAGGATATCACATGAGGGGGAGGAGGTTTGTTACAGTGTGTCACCCCAGTAGTAAGGAGATTATATGAGGAGGAGGTTTGTTACAGTGTGTCACCCCAGTAGTAAGGAGATTAAATGAGGAGGAGGGTTGTTACAGTGTGTCACCCCAGTAGTAAGGAGATTACATGAGGAGGAGGTTTATTACAGTGTGTCACCCCAGTAGTAAGGAGATTACATGAGGAGGAGGTTTGTTACAGTGTGTCACCCAAGTAGTAAGGTGATTACATGAGGAGGTTTGTTACAGTGTGTCACCCCAGTAGTAAGGAGATTACATGAGGAGGAGGTTTGTTACAGTGTGTCACCCAAGTAGTAAGGAGATTACATGAGGAGGAGGATTGTTACAGTGTGTCATCCCAGTAGTAAGGAGATAACATGAGGAGGAGGTTTGTTACAGTGTGTCACCCCAGTAGTAAGGTGATTACATGAGGAGGAGGTTTGTTACAGTGTGTCACCCCAGTAGTAAGGTGATTACATGAGGAGGAAGTTTGTTACAGCGTGTCACCCCAGTAGTAAGGAGATTACATGAGGAGGAGGTTTGTTACAGTGTGTCACCCCAGTAGTAAGGAGATTACATGAGGAGGGGGTTTGTTACAGTGTGTCACCCCAGTAGTAAGGAGATTACATGAGGAGGAGGTTTGTTACAGTGTGTCACCCCAGTAGTAAGGAGATTACATGAGGAGGAGGTTTGTTACAGTGTGTCACCCCAGTAGTAAGGAGATTACATGAGGAGGAGGTTTGTTACAGTGTGTCACCCCAGTAGTAAGGTGATTACATGAGGAGGTGGTTTGTTACAGTGTATCACCCCAGTAGTAAGGATATCACATGAGGGGGAGGAGGTTTGTTACAGTGTGTCACCCCAGTAGTAAGGAGATTATATGAGGAGGAGGTTTGTTACAGTGTGTCACCCCAGTAGTAAGGAGATTAAATGAGGAGGAGGTTTGTTACAGTGTGTCACCCCAGTAGTAAGGAGATTACATGAGGAGGAGGTTTGTTACAGTGTGTCACCCCAGTAGTAAGGATATCACATGAGGGGGAGGTTTGTTACAGTGTGTCACCCCAGTAGTAAGGAGATTACATGAGGAGGAGGTTTGTTACAGTGTGTCACCACAGTAGTAAGGAGATTACATGAGGAGGAGGTTTGTTACAGTGTGTCACCACAGTAGTAAGGAGATTACATGAGGAGGAGGTTTGTTACAGTGTGTCACCACAGTAGTAAGGAGATTACATGAGGAGGAGGTTTATTACAGTGTGTCACCCCAGTAGTAAGGATATCACATGAGGGGGAGGAGGTTTATTACTACTGGGTTGACACACTGTAACAAACCTCCTCCTCATGTAATCTCCTTACTACTGGGGTGACACACTGTAACAAACCTCCTCCTCATGTAATCTCCTTACTACTGGGGTGACACACAGTAACAAACCTCCTCCTCATGTAATCTCCTTACTACTGGGGTGACACACTGTAACAAACCTCCTCCTCATGTAATCTCCTTACTACTGGGGTGACACACTGTAACAAACCTCCTCCTCATGTAATCTCCTTACTACTGGGGTGACACACTGTAACAAACCCCCTCCTCATGTAATCTCCTTACTACTGGGGTGACACACTGTAAGGAGATTACATGAGGAGGAGGTTTGTTACAGTGTGTCACCCCAGTAGTAAGGAGATTACATGAGGAGGGGGTTTGTTACAGTGTGTCACCCCAGTAGTAAGGAGATTACATGAGGAGGAGGTTTGTTACAGTGTGTCACCCCAGTAGTAAGGAGATTACATGAGGAGGAGGTTTGTTACAGTGTGTCAACCCAGTAGTAAGGAGATTACATGAGGAGGAGGTTTGTTACTGTGTGTCACCCCAGTAGTAAGGAGATTACATGAGGAGGAGGTTTGTTACAGTGTGTCACCCCAGTAGTAAGGAGATTACATGAGGAGGAGGTTTGTTACAGTGTGTCACCCCAGTAGTAAGGTGATTACATGAGGAGGAGGTTTGTTACAGTGTGTCACCCCAGTAGTAAGGAGATTACATGAGGAGGAGGTTTGTTACAGTGTGTCACCCCAGTAGTAATGATATTACATGAGGAGGAGGTCTGTTACAGTGTATCACCCCAGTAGTAAGGAAATTACATGAGGAGGAGGAGGTTTGTTACAGTGTGTCACCCCAGTAGTAAGGAGATTACATGAGGAGGAGGTTTGTTACAGTGTGTCACCCCAGTGAGGAGATTACATGAGGAGGAGGTTTGTTACAGTGTGTCACCCCAGTAGTAAGGAGAATACATGAGGAGGAGGTTTGTTACAGTGTGTCACCCCAGTAGTAAGGAGAATACATGAGGAGGAGGTTTGTTACAGTGTGTCACCCCAGTAGTAAGGAGATTACATGAGGAGGAGGTTTGTTACAGTGTGTCACCCCAGTAGTAATGAGATTACATGAGGACGAGGTTTGTTACAGTGTGTCACCCCAGTAGTCAGGAGATTACATAAGGAGGAGGTTTGTTACAGTGTGTCACCCCAGTAGTAAGGAGATTACATGAGGAGGAGGATTGTTACAGTGTGTCATCCCAGTAGTAAGGAGATAACATGAGGAGGAGGTTTGTTACAGTGTGTCACCCCAGTAGTAAGGTGATTACATGAGGAGGAGGTTTGTTACAGTGTGTCACCCCAGTAGTAAGGTGATTACATGAGGAGGAAGTTTGTTACAGCGTGTCACCCCAGTAGTAAGGAGATTACATGAGGAGGAGGTTTGTTACAGTGTGTCACCCCAGTAGTAAGGAGATTACATGAAGAGGAGGTTTGTTACAGTGTGTCACCCCAGTAGTAATCAGATTACATGAGGAGGAGGTTTGTTACAGTGTGTCACCCCAGAAGTAAGGAGATTACATGAGAAGGAGGTTTGTTACAGTGTGTCACCCCAGTAGTAAGGAGATTACATGAGGAGGAGGTTTGTTTCAGTGTGTCACCCCAGTAGTAAGGAGATTACATGAGGAGGGGGTTTGTTACAGTGTGTCACCCCAGTAGTAAGAAGATTACATGAGGAGGAGGTTTGTTACAGTGTGTCACCCCAGTAGTAAGGAGATTACATGAGGAGGAGGTTTGTTACAGTGTGTCACCCCAGTAGTAAGGAGATTACATGAGGAGGAGGTTTGTTACAGTGTGTCACCCCAGTAGTAAGGAGATTACATGAGGAGGAAGTTTGTTACAGTGTGTCACCCCAGTAGTAAGGAGATTACATGAGGAGGTTTGTTACAGTGTGTCACCCCAGTAGTAAGGAGGTTACATGAAGAGGAGGTTTGTTACAGTGTGTCACCCCAGTAGTAATCAGATTACATGAGGAGGAGGTTTGTTACAGTGTGTCACCCCAGTAGTAAGGAGATTACATGAGGAGGAGGTTTGTTACAGTGTGTCACCCCAGTAGTAAGGAGATTACATGAAGAGGAGGTTTGTTACAGTGTGTCACCCCAGTAGTAAGGTGATTACATGAGGAGGTGGTTTGTTACAGTGTATCACCCCAGTAGTAAGGATATCACATGAGGGGGAGGAGGTTTGTTACAGTGTGTCACCCCAGTAGTAAGGAGATTATATGAGGAGGAGGTTTGTTACAGTGTGTCACCCCAGTAGTAAGGAGATTAAATGAGGAGGAGGGTTGTTACAGTGTGTCACCCCAGTAGTAAGGAGATTACATGAGGAGGAGGTTTGTTACAGTGTGTCACCCCAGTAGTAAGGATATCACATGAGGGGGAGGAGGTTTATTACTACTGGGTTGACACACTGTAACAAACCTCCTCCTCATGTAATCTCCTTACTACTGGGGTGACACACAGTAACAAACCTCCTCCTCATGTAATCTCCTTACTACTGGGGTGACACACTGTAACAAACCTCCTCCTCATGTAATCTCCTTACTACTGGGGTGACACACTGTAACAAACCTCCTCCTCATGTAATCTCCTTACTACTGGGGTGACACACTGTAACAAACCCCCTCCTCATGTAATCTCCTTACTACTGGGGTGACACACTGTAAGGAGATTACATGAGGAGGAGGTTTGTTACAGTGTGTCACCCCAGTAGTAAGGAGATTACATGAGGAGGGGGTTTGTTACAGTGTGTCACCCCAGTAGTAAGGAGATTACATGAGGAGGAGGTTTGTTACAGTGTGTCACCCCAGTAGTAAGGAGATTACATGAGGAGGAGGTTTGTTACAGTGTGTCACCCCAGTAGTAAGGAGATTACATGAGGAGGAGGTTTGTTACTGTGTGTCACCCCAGTAGTAAGGAGATTACATGAGGAGGAGGTTTGTTACAGTGTGTCACCCCAGTAGTAAGGAGATTACATGAGGAGGAGGTTTGTTACAGTGTGTCACCCCAGTAGTAAGGTGATTACATGAGGAGGAGGTCTGTTACAGTGTATCACCCCAGTAGTAAGGAAATTACATGAGGAGGAGGAGGTTTGTTACAGTGTGTCACCCCAGTAGTAAGGAGATTACATGAGGAGGAGGTTTGTTACAGTGTGTCACCCCAGTGAGGAGATTACATGAGGAGGAGGTTTGTTACAGTGTGTCACCCCAGTAGTAAGGAGAATACATGAGGAGGAGGTTTGTTACAGTGTGTCACCCCAGTAGTAAGGAGAATACATGAGGAGGAGGTTTGTTACAGTGTGTCACCCCAGTAGTAAGGAGATTACATGAGGAGGACGTTTGTTACAGTGTGTCACCCCAGTAGTAATGAGATTACATGAGGAGGAGGTTTGTTACAGTGTGTCACCCCAGTGAGGAGATTACATGTGGAGGAGGTTTGTTACAGTGTGTCACCCCAGTGAGGAGATTACATGAGGAGGAGGTTTGTTACTCTTTGTATCTATTCAGGGTGCCTCCAGCTGTTGCAAAACTATAACTCCCAGCAAGCTCGGGCAGCCTAAGACTGTCCAGGCATGCTGGGAGTTGTAGTTTTGCAACAGCTGGAGGCACCCTGTTTGAGAAACACTGTTCTGGTTTATATGTGATTGATCATAAGAAGTCTCGGATAAGGATACGTCACAATTCCAGCCAGTAACCAGTAGTCGTGTCTCCGGTGCCATATGTCATAGATTTTGCCAGAAGTGATGGCGGCTCTTTCTTCGTTTTGCCATAATGTGTGAAGCTCTAAAATAGAAAAAAACACAAACAAAAAATTAAATACCAGATTCATAAGAGAAGATATACTCTATAGCAGTGTTTCCCAACCAGGGTGCCTCCAGCTGTTGCAAAACTACAACTCCCAGCATGCCTGGACAGACCTTGGCTGTGCGGGCATGCTGGGAGTTGTAGTTTTGCAACAGCTGGAGGCACTCTGGTCGGGAAACACTGCCCTATAGTGTGGGAATCTTATGTTTTGTAATAGGCTTCACTATGACAGGTATAAGTCATCACATCAGATCTCATAGTAATAATATAAAGTAATGCGCAAAAACATACAAGTCCAAGGGAAGGTAAAAACACTGAATTATCCTGTCCGCTCAGTCACTGGGGTCAGACTGGTTACTATGGATATTCTGGGGTTGTCAGAGACCATGTCCATAGCAACAAATCTGTCTCTGATAGTACCATATAATAAGGTTCTCAACACTGCAGGTTTCTAGGTTATGCACAGAATGCATCAGGGGGACCAGCTGGAGCATCAATCCCTATCTACCAAAATGTGCATAGAACAGTAACAAGGTACAGGGGTATATCACAGGGGTTGTTTAGGAGTAGAAAAACATGGCTGTTTATCCAAAACAACACCCCATCTTTCCTAGGACCTGTGTGTCATTGCCGTTTATGCCCATTCACTGCGATAGAGCTGAGTTGCAATACCAGACCCAGCCTGTGGGCAGATGTGGTGCTGTTTCTGAAAGAGAGGAGCCATGTTTTTCTATTCAATTACCAACCTTGATGGAACTATAATATTAGCTATATTAAAAATATATATATATTAACCCCTTAATGCACCAGGACCTACATTTACCTCTTGTACACGACCACGAGCATCGGAGATGTGCTCGCGTCATGAATGGCAGGTCCCACCGGTAATGGCGGATCACGCTTATGGCCGCCATTAACCCCTCAGATGCCGTGATCAATACAGATCACGCCATCTGCAGCAGTGCGGTCAGAAAAATGCATGATCGGATCGCCCACAGTGCTGCCGCGGTGATCTGATCATCCATAATGGCGGCCAGAGGTCCCTTCCGTCCGTCTCCCGGGGTCTTCTGCTCTGGTCGAGCAGACCAGAGAAGAACATGGCCGATAACACTGATCAGTGCTATGCCCTATGCATAGCACTGAACAGTATTAGCAATCAAATGATTGCTATAGATAGTCCTCTATGGGGACATAAAAAGCGTTAAAAAAAAAAAGTTTAAAAAAAAGTAAAAAAAAATTAGAAAAATCCCCCCCTCAAAAATGTAAATTGTCCCTTTTTCCCATTTTACCCCCAAAAAGTGTAAAAAAAAATGTTCTAAACATTTTTGGTATCACCGCATGCATGAATGTCCGAAGGATCAAAATATAATGTTAACTATCCCGTACGGTGAACGGCTTAAACGTTAAAAAAAAAAAAAAAAGTCAAAAATTGCTGCTTTTTTGTCACATCATATAAAAAAAAAATTATTAAAAGTTTTATAAATGCAAATGTGGTATAAATAAAAAGTACAGATCACGGCGCAAAAAATTATCCCTCATACCGCCGCTTATACGGAAAAATGAAAACGTTAAAGGTCGTCAAAGTTTTAAACGTACTAATTTGGTTAAAAAGTTTGAGATTTTTTTTAAGTGGTACAATAATAGAAAAACATGTCACCATGGGGATCATTTTAATCATATTGACCCACAGAATAAAGAACACAAGTCATTTTTACCGTAAATTGTACGGCGTGAAAAAAAAACCTTCCAAAATTTGCTAAATTGCGTTCTTGTTTAAATTTCCCCCCACAAATAGTATTTTCTTGGTTGCGCTGTAAATTTTATGATATAATGAGTTATGTCGTTACAAAGAATAAATGGTCGCGCAAAAAACAAGCTCTCCTACTCGTCTGCGGATGAAAATATAAAAGAGTTATGATTTTTAGAAGGCGAGGAGGAAAAAACGAAAATGCAAAAATAAAATTTGCTTAGTTCTTAAAGAGGTACTCCAGTGGGAAACTTTTTTTTTTTTAATTAAATTAACTGGATCCAGAAAGTTAAACAGATTTGTAAATTACTTCTATTAAAAAATCTTTATCCTTACAGTACTTTTTAGCAGCTGTATGCTACAGAGGAAATTCTTTTCTATTTGAATTTCTTTTTTGTCTTATCCACAGTTCTCTCTGCTGACACCTCTGTCCGTGTCAGGAACTGTCCAGAGCAGGAGAGGTTTGCTATGAGGATTTTCTCCTGCTCTGGACAGTTCCTGATACAGACATCGGGTGTCAGCAGAGAGCACTGTGGACAAGACAAAAAAGAAATTAAAAAAGAAAATAAATTCCTCTTTAGCATACAGCTGCTAAAAAGTACCGGAAGGATAAAGATTTTTCAATAGAAGTAATTTACAAATCTGTTTAACTTTCTGGCACCAGTTGATTGAAAAAAAAATGAAAAAATGTTTTCCACCAGAGTACCACTTTAAGATCAAAATGAGCTGAGTCCTTAAAGGGGTATTCCAGGAAAAAACTTTTTTATATATATCAACTGGCTCCAGAAAGTTAAACAGATCTGTAAATTACTTCTATTAGAAAATCTTAATCCTTCCAATAATTATCAGCTGATGAAGTTGAGTTGTTCTTTTCTGTCTGGCAACAGTGCTCTCTGCTGACATCTCTGCTTGTCTCGGGAACTGCACAGAGTAGAAGAGGTTTGCTATGGGGATTTATTTCTACTCTGGACAGTTCCCGAGACAGGTGTCATCAGAGAGAACTTAGACAGAAAAGAACAACTCAACTTCAGCAGCTCATAAGTACTGAAAGGATTAAGATTTTTTAATATAAGTAATTTACAAATCTGTTTAACTTTCTGGAGCCAGTTGGTATATATAAAAAAAGTTTTTTTCCTGGATAACCCCTTTAAGGGGTTAATGGGCAATGATGATAATACCTGTAAAACCGCCATCTGCGATATTAAACATAAATTTAAATTTCCCGCTATCGTCTCGCTTCCCTTCTTCTTCTTCTTGTTTTATACAGTTGTCTCCATTCTGCTGATTCGATATTTCCTCTTTTTCGTCTGGTTTGTTCTCCTCCTCTACAAAAACACATAAAGGTTGTCAACCGAGACTAAAAGGTTTCAGTGTTTTGTGTATACAGCTTCTATGCAGAGCAATGCGTCTCCGTGGTGACAGAATACATCCACTTTCTGCCCTGTCTTCTAGATAACCTACAGCAGTGTTTCCCAACCAGGGTGCCTCCAGCTGTTGAACAACTACAACTCCCAGCATGCCTGGACAGACCTTGGCTGTGCGGGCATGCTGGGAGTTGTAGTTTTGCAACAGCTGGAGGCACCCTGGTTGGGGAACACTGACCTATAGACAGTAGGAGAGGAAGCAGATGAAAAGGAGTAACGTATGACTACAGCATCCGATTATTTGTAGTCTGTAACCTTGGAGGCGCATAGGCCTGCATAGGAGCTGTATACACAAAAAATAGATTTTTTTTTTAAAGGGGTACTCCCATGGAAAACTTTTTTTTTTAAAATCAGCTGGTGCCAGAAAGTTAAACAGATTTGTATATCACTTCTATTAAAAAATCTTAATCCTTCCAGTACTTTTTAGGGGCTGTATACTAAAGAGAAATCCAAAAAGAAATGCATTTCCTGTGATGTCCTGACCACAGTGCTCTCTGGTGACATCACGAGCACAGTGCTCTCTGCTGACCTCTGCTGTCCATTTTAGGAACTGTCCAGAGAAGCATGTGTTTGCTATGGGGATTTTCTCCAGTTCCTAAAATGGACAGCAGAGGTCAGCAGAGAGCACTGTGGTCAGGACATCACAGGAAATGCATTTCTTTTTGGATTTCTCTTTAGTATACAGCCCCTAAAAAGTACTGGAAGGATTAAGATTTTTTAATAGAAGTGATATACAAATCTGTTTAACTTTCTGGCACCAGTTGATTTAAAAATAAATAAATAAAGTTTTCCAAGGTAGTACCCCTTTAAGCAGGACCATTGGCTTGATTTAAATTTTTTTTAATATAAGAAACTTTAGAGGGAAGGAAGTTTGTCTTCAAGGACAGTCATAGTCTTGACTATAAGCAAACCAATGCCCAGTGGACTGGATTCTTTATTGAATAAAGAAATTAAAAAAAAGGTTTCACAAATTTTAAAATGAACCAGTACCAGTCATTCATGTCAAAAATCCCTTATCTAGGGATAAGAATAGATTAATGTCTAATGATCCGCACTATCCCTGATGACACAGTAGGTACTGTGAAACATGTTGGACAGGCTTCTTTGAAGTGTTCTTAAAATGGCTCTAATGAGCCTCACTATCCCTGATAACACAGTAGGTACTGTGAAACATGTTGGACAGGCTTCTTAAAAGTGTTCTTAAAAGGGTACTCCAGTTGAATTTTATTTATTTTTTTAAATCAACTGGTGTCAGAAAGTTAAACAGATTTGTAAATTACTTCTATTTCAAAATCTTAATCCTTCCAGTACCAAAGTGCTCTCTGCTGACACCTCTGTCCATGTCAGGAACTGTCCAGAGTAGGAGCAAATCCCCATAGCAAACCTCTTGTAATCTAGGCAGTTCCTGACATAGACAGAGGTGTCAGCAGAGAGCACTGTGGTCAGACTGGAAATAACTACACAACTTCCTGTTGAGCATACAGCAGCTGATAAGTAGTGTTGAGCGGCATAGGCCATATTCGAATTCGCAAATATTCGCGAATATATGGACGAATATTCGTCATATTCACGAATATTCGCATATTCGTAATATTCTCGTTTTATTTTCGTATATGCGAATATTGGTGTGCGCGGAAATTTACATATGCGAAAATCAGCATAAGCGAAAATTCGTATATGCGAAAATTAGCATATGCAAATTTTCGCATATGCGAAAATTCGCACGCCAGTCTCAAACAGTAGTATTAGAACCTTCTCACACCACATAAGCTGGAAGCAGAGAGGGATGATCACTGTGATGTGTACTGTGAAAAAACAAAAAAAAAACGAATATTCGTAATTACGAATATATAGCGCTATATTCGCGAATATTCGCGAATATGCGATATTCGCGAATAAAATTCGAATTGCGAATATTCGCGAGCAACACTACTGATAAGTACTGGAAGGATTAAGGTTTTAAATAAAAGTAATTCACAATTCTGTTTAACTTTCTGGCACCAGTTTATTTAAAAAAATGGTTTTCCACTGGAGTACCCCTATTCAGCCTCATAAACCTTGTAGGCACTATGAAACATGTTGGGCAGGCTTCTTAGTGTTTTAAAAATCACTCTAATCAGCCTCATTATCCCTGATGATGCAGTTGGTACTGTGAAACATGTTGGGGAGTCTTTCTTGAAGTGTTCTCAAAAAAAACAAAAAAAATAAAACAGTGTTTACTTACAGCATACTGCAGCCACTAATCTATTATTATCCCTAGATAGGGTCCCCTGAATTCACTGTACGATTGGTTTGTTTAAAAATATATGAAACCATTTTTTTATTTATATATGCAACAAAGTAAACAGTTTTTAGTGCTGGGTCACTATTGAGGAGATTTTTTATTTGGTGTTTTGTGTTGTCATCATACGGACATTAATCCTAGCTATTGGTTACAGAGCACAACACTGGAATTGATGTCGGAGTTGGAGGAATCGTGATAACGTTTCCTGTACCTGATTTTGGTTCCTTGTCTTCTACTTTGTTTGGTACGTTGTTTGGTCCGACCTTGTCTGTGGCCTTTTCTTCAGGAGGGATTTCTTCTGTAAAATATAATAACACTATAAATTACTGTATGATTCTATGTTATTCTTGTATGGGAATTTAACAGGAGAATTGTTGTAAATTCTATGAAATGTCTTCTAATAAAACGAGGTCTGATTGTTCTCTAACTCATAATTATAGATAAACACAATGTCCGAGACAAAACGTGGAGTGATTTGGCCACAACAACCAATCACAGCTCAAGTAAGTTTTAAAAGCTGAGCTGTGATTGGTTGCCGTGGGCAAATCACAAAATTTTTGTCTCGGGCAGATTGATAAATCTGGGTTGTGTAACTTAACCAATAATACATGGACATCTGTACTGAACGTGTTTTTTATTGAGCACATTAAGTAAACATTCAAAGTGCAGGGAGAAAGTGAAAGGAGATCTGTAGTGTAAAATAACTTATCCCCTATCAGAAGGATAGGGGAAAAGTTATAGATCGTGGGGGGTCCAGGGGCTGGGAGCCGCCGCAGTCTCCTGTACAGGGCCCCATCAGTCTGCTGGAAGGGGGCTTGTCTGTCCCCAGGATGACATGGCGGCCGTCACGCCCCCCCATGTTTCCCATAAAGATACATGGAGGGGGTGTGTCCCTTCCTGTAGAATTCTGGAGCCCCGTACGGGAGATCGCGGGGTGTCCCAGTGCCCTGACCCCCGCGATCTATAACTTATCCCCTATCCTACGGAAAGGGGATAAGTTATTTTACACTACAGATGTCTTTTAAGTGGGTTTTTGCAAAGGTTACGTAAAAATTTTGTCTGAAATTTGTCTTGTTATCCAAGTCACAATTACAGACAAACACAATGTTACCTAAACTAATAACACACTAACAGTTGTACTGTCCATGTCCTTTATTGATTACATAGAGTAAACATCCACAATGCAGGGAGAAAAAAGTAAGTTATATGGATGCAGATTTTAATAATCCCAAGGTGGGCTTCCTAGGAAACTTAAGTACATTAGTGTCCACTTACTGGTTAGTCCAACTAGAGGGATGTTTCCCTACCAGTAGTTGCAAAACCACAACTTCTAGCATGCTGGAAGTTGTAGTTTTGCAACAGCTGGAGACACTCTGTTTGGAAGACACTGATATAGTTGTAAGCTATGACAGATGTGAGATAGGGTACGAGCCCGCACCACTCACAGATAGTTTGAACGGTATTTGCAATATAGAGGCTGAATCCACATACCCGTGCTCAGTAGAGAAAGACAGAGAGTCCACAATTTCACACCAAGAAATAAAGCCACGGCACTGGGTAAACTTTGCAGTTAAAACGCCTTCTTTATTGCAGCATAGCAGGTCAACGAGGAGTTGGACCAAGACACCGACGAGCGCCGGTTTCGCGTGCAATCACGCTTTGTCAAGGCATGCCTTGACAAAGCGTGATTGCACGCGAAACCGGCGCTCTTCGGCATCTTGGTCCAGCTCCTCGTTGACCTGCTATGCTGCAATAAAGAAGGCGTTTTAACTGCAAAGTTTACCCAGTGCCGTGGCTTTATTTCTTCGTGTGAAATGATGACAGATTTGAGCATTTAAAGGGGTACTCCAGTGGAAAACTTTTTTTTTTAAATCAACTGGTGCCAGAAAGTTAAGCAGATTTGTAAATCACTTCTATTAAAAAATCTTAATCCTTCCAGTACTTTTTAGGGGCTGTATACTAAAGAGAAATCCAAAAATTAATGCATTTCCTCTGATGTCATGACCACAGTGCTCTCTGCTGACCTCTGCTGTCCATTTTAGGAACGGTCCAGAGCAGCATATGTTTGCTATGGGGATTTTCTCCAGCTCTGGACAGTTCCTAAAATGGACAGCAGAGGTCAGCAGAGAGCACTGTGGTCATGACATCAGAGGAAATGCATTTCTTTTTTGGATTTCTCTTTAGTATACAGCCCCTAAAAAGTACTGGAAGGATTAAGATTTTTTAATAGAAGTGATTTACAAATCTGCTTAACTTTCTGGCACCGGTTGATTTAAAAAAAAAAGTTTTCCACGGGAGTACGCCTTTAAAAAAAAAATCAATTGTTTTGTGTATACAGCTCCTATGCAGGCCTATGCGCTTCCAAGGTTACAGACTACAAATAATCGGATGCTGTAGTCATACGTTACTCCTTTTCATCTGCTTCCTCTCCTACTGTCTGTAGGTCAGTGTTCCCCAACCAGTTGATTTAAAAAAAAAAAGTTTCCACGGGAGTAACCCTTTAAGTGTAATCTGGCATTGGCGGGGGCGAGGTTAGAACCCATGGCGGTGCCCAATTTTTGTTCCATCTGAAGCAGTCAATGGAGAATGCTGTCAGGGCATGCTGGGAGTTGTAGTTTTGAAACCTCTGGAGACACACATCTCAAATATGATGGACAACACAACAATTTTTACCTTTGGGACTCTGGCTCACAACCTCTTTCTCCTCCTCTTCCTCCCCGGATTCCTTTTTTGGTTTTTCTTTGATTTCTTGACATTCTGGTTTCTCCTCAGCGTCTTCCTTTTCCAATTTGGTCGGAGGCTATGAGTAACGATCACATCATTAGTCAGGCTTTAGAAGAATAAGACATCTCACTGGTGTTAGTTTCTTGTTTCCATTCCAATATTTATTGTTTCAAATTTCAAAATTCGAAATTTACAAACAATGTTAAAATGTTATTTTGGCATTTTCTTTCTTTTTTCAGAATGTAGGTAATACTGGTAATTCACTAATTTGGGTATTACTGGTTATTTATTTACATAGTGGTAACCCATCAAATCATTAACCGGAAACTGTAAATGGATAATTTACATTACGAAATAACTTTACAAAACAAAATCTGGTTTCTGCATCCCCAGGGATATAGACAAATGGCTTTAAATGGCTTATAATGAAAAAAGACTCTCAGGATGGAATGGATTTTGTTTGTTACTGAAATGCACTATAACATACACTATAACTATAAAGTGCACAGAATGAAGCATGAAACCTGAGATGGTGAGAAAGTAAATTAACCATCTCTTAACCTGAACTTCCAAAGGCTTGGTCTTCTGCTCCGCAGCTTCCGTCTCTTCGGACAATGTGCTCGGTGTCTCTACTTTTTCTACAAAAAACGGGATTTACATTTAAAGGGGTTGACCCAACGATAATACATTGCCTAAGCTATCTGCAGGGACTCCTATCGATCTTGAGAATAGGAGAGGGGGGGGTTTTGAGTCTCCTGTCACAATGGAGAGGTGGTCACACATGGGTTTTCTCTTATTTGTATTTTTCTTGTCCTCCTTCTCCCACAATTTAGTTTTCTTTATTGCATTGTTTATTATGGTTTATGGTATTTTGCATTATTCTTTATGCTTTTTTTTGCCTTATATACACTTGTAGGCATACTGCGGTGGTCTCCAACCTGCGGACCTCCAGATGTTGTAAAACTACAACTCCCAGCGTGCCCGGACAGCCAACGGCTGTCCGGGCATGCTGGGAGTTGTAGTTTTGCAACATCTGGAGGTCCGCAGGTTGAAGACCACTGGCATATTGTGTTTCATTCATAGCACTTTATTTTGACGTCGTTTGACATTACCTTATTGCATATTTTTTGGTTGGATCTTTTGAGCTTTTTGAGTGTTTTTAATTGTTTGCCTTTTTTGTGTTGCCCTAATATAGATTCTACTTATTTTTGTACTATTTGGGTGTGCATGGTTTATAGTGTGTTCGCTTTGTTTCCTTTAGACACCTGCACACCTGTCATTCAGTTCACTGTCTATGGGACTGCCGGGAATGGTCTAGTAAGTGTGCCTCCAGCTGTTGCAAAACTACAACTCCCAGCATGCCCGGACAGCCGTTGGCTGGAGTCACTATCCCCGGCCGTCCCATAAACAGTGAATTGAATGACAGTGCAGATGAGATCACTTCTCCATTCTGATAGGAGACTCGGAACCCCCTCTCCAGCCCGTTGGCTGTCCGGGCATGCTGAGAGTTGTAGTTCTGTAACAGCTGGAGTCACCCTGGTTAGGTAACACTGGTCTAGTACATGGCACTTCAGCTTGTCCCATAGAGAGTAAATGAAGCAGAAGCATGCATGGGTGACCGCTGCCTCATTTTGATGGGAAACTTAAGACCCCCCCATTCTTGAGGTCGCTAAGGTGCCCATTGATCATACATTTATCCTGTGGATTAAGGAGAAGTGTTTTTGGGTGGCAGCCTCTGGGGTGGTTTCAGGGGAGGGGGGATTTAGGAGGAGGAGGGGGATGGGGTTTGTTCCTGTTTTCTTTAATAAAGAAGTTTTAATAAAAAATGTGTGTATATATATATATATATATATATATATATATATATATATACGGGATGAGTATTTAACTCAGGGAGAGTTCACCACTCCTGGGGTGACGGAGCTTTCAAGGGCCACTGAGCACTCCGCAGGCATTCTGGGTAGGGGAATATGCAAATCAGCTCATTACATCAACTTTTCAGGCGATGTTCCCTGGTATCGCCTGAAAAGGTGATGTAATGAGCTGATTTGCATATTCCCCTATATATATAAACAGGGCTTAAAGGGGTACTTTTTGGAAAACCTTTTTTTTATTTTATTTTAAAAATATATTTAATATATTTAAAAATCTTAATCCTTCCAGTACTTATTAGCATCAGTATACTACAGAGGAAATCATTTTCTTTTTGGATTTCTTTTCTATCACAAACACAGTGCTCTCTGCTGACACCTCTGTCCATTTCAGGAACTGTCCAGAGCAGGAGAAAATCCCCATAGAAAACATATGCTGCTCTGGACAGTTCCTATAATGGACAGAGGTGTCAGCAGAGATAACTGTGTTTGTGATAGAAAAGAAATCCAAAAAGAAAATAATTTCCTCTGTAGCATACAGATGCTAATAAGTACTGGAAGGATTAAGATTTTTTAATAGAAGTAATTTACAAATCTGTTTAACTTTCTGGCACCAGTTGATAAAAAGAAAAGAAAAAAAAAAAAAAAGTTTTCCACCGGAGTACCCCTTTAAGCTTAATAATGATAGACCAGGCAATGTATTCATAATAGAAACCAAACAGTTAATGTATTGTGTTTCATGGAGGAAGACAGAAGGGGAGGTGTTATTCCAAGATGCATCCATGGGATACGGCACAGCTGATTGTTGGGGCTTCCCTACTGATTATAAAAATGGAGGTCAACCATCTCCTGAACCAATGTAGGGACAGTGCTTCATTCAATCATTCTCTACGACACTTCAAAAGGTTGCTGAGTGTTCAGCTGAGCTTGGCAATGTCTGGAAGACCCATAGAGAATAAATGGAGCACTGGCAGAGCATGTACCCACAGTTGTGCTCCATTCTGGGGCTCCGCAGAGCACTGATCAATATTTAGAGAATGAATGGAGGGGTAGCTGAATATGCTGCCACTACATTTGTTCATGGGGTAGTTCTCCATTCTTAGAATCAGTAGGGAGGTCCAGGAGAGGGAGATGGGTTTTCAAGGTGACACAACCATATGTTCCTGAATATACAGTAGTCTGTGGGATCCTAGTAACCCAATCACACATTACCTGGCACCGGGGCTGCTCCTGGCGGTGGGGGGGCCGGACTGGCCGGTACAGGCGTGGTGGGATCCGATGAAATGACGTCAAAGCATTTCTTGCTCTCTGCCCCCTCGGCAATCATGTCCGGTGTACTGTACTTGCCGTTCACTTGTTCAAACTCCTGAACCTGAGGACAAATAAGAGGTCATAAAGTGGTTTATGGAGAACAGACGTCCTGATCCGTTGCTTTAGGTGCAGTCATAGGATAAGCCTATGTCTTATGTGCCATAATAACAACCATGACCATCAATATCGGTTCTGCATTACAAAAAACCTGGCGGCTTTATAGAGCTAGACTGGCTCACTGCTAAAAAGTACAGAGACATGATCGGCCTGATTCCAGGTTTGGACGGCACAGTCAGCCATCAGGATACATTGGTGAAAACACTTTGGCTATCTCCATCAGTCCCTTAGGGTTGAATAGAGCAATACCACATATGCCCAATATCACCCAATTTAAATGGGGAACACAGTTGGAGGTCCCAGTGATCAGACTTTTATCTATCCCATTGTTTTCCAACCAGTGTGACTTCAGCTGTTGCAAAACTACAACTCCCAGCATGCCCTGACAGCCTTCTCCATTGACTGCGTCAGATGTGGACCATAAATTGGGCACCGTCATGGGTCCTAACCTCGCCCTGGTAAATGCCAGATTACACCCAATTGTTAAACTGAAATCTGTCATAGTTTACAACTATGTCAGTGTTTTCCAAACAGTGTGTTTCCAGCTGTTCCAAAACTACAACTCCCAGCATACCCTGACAGCCTTCTCCATTGACTGCGTCAGATGTGGAACATAAATTGGGCACCGTCATGGGTCCTAACCTCGCCCTGGTAAATGCCAGATTACACCCAATTGTTAAACTGAAATCTGTCATAGCTTACAACTATATGAGTGTTTTCCAAACAGTGTGTCTCCAGCTGTTCCAAAACTACAACTCCCAGCATACCCTGACAGCCTTCTCCATTGACTGCTTCAGAGGTGGAACATAAATTGGGCACCGCCATGGGTCCTAACCTCGCCTTGGTCAATGCCAGATTACACTCCATTGTTAAACTCAAATCTGTCATAGCTGACAACTATATCAGTGTTTTCCAGTGTGACTCCAGCTGTTGCAAACCTACAACTCCCAGCATGCCTGGACATGGACAGTACAACTGTTTGTGTGTTATTAGTTTAGGTAACATTGTGTTTGTCTGTAATTGTGACTTGTGTAACAAGACGAATTTCAGACACAATTTTTACGCTACCTTTCCCACTTAACTTTTCTCCCTGCACTTTGAATGTTTATTTAATTTGCTCAATAAAAAACACAATAAAAAACAAAGGCTGTCCGGGCATGCTAAGAGTTGTAGTTTTGCAACAGCTGCAGACACACCGGTTGGGAAACACTGCTCTATTTACACTATTAGGTGGACACTAAAATAAATTAGGTTTCTTAGGTGGACCACTAAGGGATTATTAAAACCTGCACCCATATAGCTTTCTTTTTTCTCCTTGCACTGTGGATGTTTACTCTAAATTATCAATAAAAGAAATGGACTGAACAATTGTGTGTGTGTTATTAGTTTAGGTGACTTTCTTTTGTCTGTAAATGTTTTTTTTTTTTTTTTTGGGTAATCCTTGAAAAAACCCGCTAACCTTTTCTCCCTGCACCCATGCAAAAACCCGCTAACCTTTTCTCCCTGCACGTTGAATGTTTACTCAATGTGCTTAATAAAAGACACATTCAGTACAACTGTCCACGTGTAATTAGTTTGAGGTATGCTGGGAGCTGTAGTTGTGCAACAGCTGGAGGCACAATGGTTGGAAACACTGATTTATCCTGTGGTATTAAGTCTTCAAACAGTAGAAACAAGGAGTAAATTGAAGCTGGCATTTATTATGGTCACATGGTCCAGGATTATTTACTCCGCGGTAAGTGCCGCCACCTTGTTTCTCCTGTTTAAAGATCAAATATGGACAATAACTCTATCAAATATGGACAATCCCCCTATACAAGAATAGTCTGCGGGAGAACTTGACAGAAAGCATTCTATGCAGTTTGGCGCCCCCTACATAAGAAATGATGGTGCTCGTTAAAGTCAATGGCTGTCACTGTAATATACACATGGTACCCCAATGACTTGTAATATATGACTGCATAGTATGTGGTGGTCACATGCACTGCATCATGGGACATACCTTGATTTCTAGTGCAAACATTTACTCACCCACCTTCTTTCGAACCAGTGACATGACTCCGATCCTGGTCAGGACGTGCTGGCGAGAAAGTCCTTCCCTGGGAACGCCGTCCGCAAAGGTTTCGGCCCCATCCGCCCCGGGTTCACAGAGGTGTCTCATGAATAAAGAGACGTAGGCCCTGCAAGAAGGAGTGATTGTAAATATGGGACCTAGATGATGGAACAGGGTAACAATTGGGGGGGTCAGAATGGTCCGTGATCGGCGCTGCTATTGGCCAAGCAGAGGTCTAGGATAAAGGAAGTTCTCTTCAGGACAACCAAGCTAAATCTTCTGACGTCAATTGACTTTAAGGGTATGTTCACACGTACGCAGATTTGATGCGCAGGATTTTCTGCTGCAGATTTCAATGTAAACTAAAGGACTGAGCACCGCTTCTAATCTGCAGTTATAAATCCTGCGCATCAAATCTGCACACGATCCTGTATGTGTGAATGTACAATACAAAGTATTATATAAGCACTGTATTTGGGCACTGTATGGTGGTATGTGAGTACTGTGTGGTGGTATGTGAGTACTGTATGGTGATATTTGGGCACTGTATGGTGGTATGTGAGTACTGTGTGGTGGTATTTCAGCACTGTATGTCAGTATTTTACTTTTGTACGGTGGTATTTGGGCATTGTATGGTGATATTTGAGCACTGTATGGTGGTATCTGGGCACTGTATGGTGGTATCTGGGCACTGTATGGTGTTATTTGGGCACTGTATGCTGATATTTGGGCACTGTATGGTGTTATTTGGGCACTGTATGGTGGTATCTGGGCACTGTATGCTGATATTTGGGCACTGTATGGTGTTATTTGGGCACTGTATGGTGAGATTTGGGCACTGTATGGTGAGATTTGGGCACTGTATGGTGGTATTTGGGCACTGTATGGTGGAATGAGGGCACTGTATGGTGGAATGAGGGCACTGTATGGTGATATTTGGGCACTGTATGGTGGTATTTGGGCACTGTATGGTGGAATGAGGGCACTGTATGGTGATATTTGGGCACTGCATGGTGGTATTTGGGCACTGTATGGTGATATTTGGGCACTGTATGGTGATATTTGGGCACTGTATGGTGGTATTTGGGCACTGTATGGTGGAATGCGGGCACTGTATGGTGGTATTTTGGCACTGTATGGTGATATTTGGGCACTGCATGGTGGTATTTGGGCACTGTATGGTGATATTTGTGCATTGTATGGTGCTATTTGGGCACTGTATGGTGGTATGTGGGCACTGTATGGTGGAATGTGGGCACTGTATGGTGGTATTTGGACACTGTATGGTGGTATTTGGGCACTGTATGGTGGAATGTGGGCACTGTATGGTGGTATTTGGGCACTGTATGGTGGAATGTGGGCACTGTATGGTGGTATTTGGACACTGTATGGTGGTATTTGGGCACTGTATGGTGGAATGTGGGCACTGTATGGAGATATTTGGGCACTGTATGGTGGTATTTTGGCCCTGCATGGTGGTTTTTGGGCACTGTATGGTGGTTTTTGGGCACTGTATGGTGGTATTTGAGCACTGTATGATGGTTTTTGGGTACTGTATTGTGGTATTTTATCCCTGTTTGTTGATATTTTATCCCTGTTTGTTGGTATTTAAGCATCATATTTTGGTTTTCACCTTATCATTATTTTTATATGCCGGCAGTGGTACTGTATTTGGCTGTGGTATGACAGGACGGCATATGGGGGTTCCTACAACAGGTACTTTATGGCTAACCAACCTCTGATATCTTCTGACGTACAACTGAGGCGGGGTATGGCTGCTACCTCTGCACTCACTTTAGCTAGACCCCCAATGCTGATTCTAGACCCCCAATGCTGATTCTAGACCCCCAATGCTGATTCTAGACCCCCAATTCTGATTCTAGACCCCCAATTCTGATTCTAGACCCCCAATGCTGATTCTAGACCCCCAATTCTGATTCTAGACCCCCAATTCTGATTCTAGACCCCCAATTCTGATTCTAGACCCCCAATGCTGATTCTAAACCCCCAATTCTGATTCTAGACCCCCGACTGAGCCGCACGGAGCTGTAGCTGGGGTTGTAGCCGTTCGCTCACCTCAGGTATAATATAAGTTTATGGAGAAACAATTTCCAACCTTGACCTTTGCTGCCCCCTAGTGATGAGTAATATACAAATATCATCCTCTGGGTTCAGTTTACACTCACCAGCCTTTTATTGAACACACTGCAATATTAAAGAGGTACTCCGCTGCTCAGCTTTGGAACAAACTGTTCCGAAGACTGGAGCTGGCGCCGGGAGCTTGTGACGTCATAGCCCCGCCCCCTCATGACATCATGCCCCACTCCTCAATGCAAGTCTATGGGAGGGGGGCGTGACGGCTGTACCCCTTAGGGTACATTCACACATACTGGATCTGCTGCATATTTTGTGCAGCTGATTTTGTTACCCATGAACTTCAATGGGTAGCAAAATCATCTGAAGAAAATATGCAGCAGATCCTGTACGTTCCCTTATGGTGTGAAATGATATAATGCTTATCTGAAGGGAGGAATCGTTGCGGCACCTGAATTCTTTTTCGCTCTTTCCTCTGATGTCCCGCACCAGCCAGTGTGAATTAAAGGCATCCTGCGGGGGCATCCCCCACCTCATTATAGCGTTCAGGAAGGCTTTACGTTGTCGGGCATTGAACCCAAGAACCTGGAAACAACAAAACAAGAAAACGTTTTACTTCTCATTACTGATCAGATTTACATTTAAGAAAAACTATTAGGAAATGATGATCTTTAACACATTTATTATTTGTAGACACTTTTCTGTGGCATCAGAAAAAAAGGGTCTGACGTATCTGATACTAAAAAATATATTTAAAGGGGTACTCCACTGCTGAGCGTTGGGAACAAAATGTTCAGAATGCTTAGAGCCGGTGCCAGGGGCTTGTGACGTCATCCCCCCACCCCCTCATGACATCATGCCCCACCCCCTCATGACATCATGCCCCCACCCCCTCATGACATCATGCCCCCACCCCCTCATGACATCATGCCCCCACCCCCTCATGACATCATGCCCCGGCCCCTCAATACAAGTCTATGGGAGGGGGTAGTGTTGGCTCTATGAGTTCGGAAGCGTTCGCTCTATCCCTTTAACTCTTTGCCTCCCTTACATGTTTTTTGGCACCGGACACGTTTTCAGGGGTGTAGAGGCACCTGTTAAATATATATTTTAACCCCTTAAGGACCAAGCCTATTTTCACCTTAAAGGGGTTATCCAGGAAAAAACTTTTTTTATATAACAACTGGTGCCAGAAAGTTAAACAGATTTGTAAACGACTTTTCCATTTCCAAACGAATGTTCCAGCATCACGTCCAAATGGCTAAAGATATTAACATGAAACTTGGTCACGTTACTTATATGTCATAAAAAAAAACATAGGATACGTAATTTAACCCTTAACTACCCCCATTTGTGAGGGTTGGGGTTTTTGTTTAAAGTCCCATACAAGTCTATGGGATATGAGGACGGGATATGAGGACGAGATATGAGAACGGGATATGAGGACGGGATATGAGGACGGGATATGGGGTTGGGATATGACAACAATATATGAGGACGGGATATGAGGACTGGATATGAAGTCAAAAGTTTCCTCCTCTGTTGATTTTCCTCCACAACAAGGATTAGGAAGGAAAAACCGGGACACGCCGGGTCCTCAGCTAATAATTAATATATAAATACATGGGCCGGCAGCTAACGAGGATGGTTATGCATATTACTTAGGGGCATTAATACTGGTCCAGCCAGGTGGGCATCGGAGAGCATATAGGGGCCAAGGGACACTCCAAGTGCGCCAATTTACATACATAATTTACATATTATTATTTGTGTGGATATCTCTGGACCAGAAAATAATAAAAAAGACCCTTGTGATCAGTGTCACCCGCGCTATTAGCCCGTCCCAGGAGGCTAGTGTGGGGGACCCTGCTGCCAGTTCCTCTTCCATTTGGCAATGAAAACGTTAGACCCCCCCCCCCCCCATCCTCATGTACCTCAATGTTTCCTCCAACCCGGGCGAGAAGAGGAGGAAGAGGCTTGTCTCTGTCGCTTTTCAATTGTCTCCGCGATTGTCTCCTCCCACCTAAGAAAATCACAAAGACGATTGTCAGTCTTCTTATCAAGACCATCAAACATGAACGCAAAATGGACTAGAGGATGAGATCTAAAAAATAAAGGGTTTCTTAGTGGTTGTGCCCTGAGAAAATTCATCTCTTACTTTTGACAGCTAAAACCAGAACACCAGGGTCTATGTTAGGCTATGACTACACTGTAGGGTCTATGTTAGGCTATGACTACACTACAGGGTCTATGTTAGGCTATGACTACACTGTAGGGTCTATGTTAGACTATGTCTACACTGTAGGGTCTATGTTAGGCTATGACTACACTGTAGGGTCTATGTTAGGCTATGACTACACTGCAGGGTCTATGTTAGGCTATGACTACACTGTAGGGTCTATGTTAGACTATGACTACACTGTAGGGTCTATGTTAGGCTATGACTACACTGCAGGGTCTATGTTAGGCTATGACTACACTGCAGGGTCTATGTTAGGCTATGACTACACTGTAGGGTCTATGTTAGGCTATGACTACACTACAGGGTCTATGTTAGGCTATGACTACACTGTAGGGTCTATGTTAGGCTATGGCTACACTGTAGGGTCTATGTTAGGCTATGACTACACTGTAGGGTCTATGTTAGGCTCTGACTACACTGTAGGGTCTATGTTAGGCTATGACTACACTACAGGGTCTATGTTAGGCTATGACTACACTGTAGGGTCTATGTTAGGCTATGATTACACTGTAGGGTCTATGTTAGGCTATGTCTACACTACAGGGTCTATGTTAGGCTATGACTACACTGTAGGGTCTATGTTAGACTATGACTACACTGTAGGGTCTATGTTAGGCTATGTCTACACTGTAGGGTCTATGTTAGGCTATGACTACACTGCAGGGTCTATGTTAGGCTATGACTACACTGTAGGGTCTATGTTAGGCTATGACTACACTGTAGGGTCTATGTTAGGCTATGACTACACTGTAGGGTCTATGTTAGGCTATGACTACACTGTAGGGTCTATGTTAGGCTATGACTACACTATAGGGTCTATGTTAGGCTATGACTACACTGTAGGGTCTATGTTAGGCTATGACTACACTGCAGGGTCTATGTTAGGCTATGACTACACTGCAGGGTCTATGTTAGGCTATGACTACACTGTAGGGTCTATGTTAGGCTATGACTACACTGTAGGGTCTATGTTAGGCTATGACTACACTGTAGGGTCTATGTTAGGCTATGACTACACTGTAGGGTCTATGTTAGGCTATGACTACACTGTAGGGTCTATGTTAGGCTATGACTACACTGCAGGGTCTATGTTAGGCTATGACTACACTGCAGGGTCTATGTTAGGCTATGACTACACTACAGGGTCTATGTTAGGCTATGACTACACTACAGGGTCTATGTTAGGCTATGACTACACTACAGGGTCTATGTTAGGCTATGACTACACTACAGGGTCTATGTTAGGCTATGACTACACTGTAGGGTCTATGTTAGGCTATGACTACACTGCAGGGTCTATGTTAGGCTATGACTAAACTGCAGGGTCTATGTTAGGCTATGACTACACTATAGGGTCTATGTTAGGCTATGACTACACTGCAGGGTCTATGTTAGGCTATGACTACACTGCAGGGTCTATGTTAGACTATGACTACACTGTAGGGTCTATTTAGGCTATGACTACACTGCAGGGTCTATGTTAGGCTATGACTACACTGCAGGGTCTATGTTAGGCTATGACTACACTGCAGGGTCTATGTTAGGCTATGACTACACTGCAGGGTCTATGTTAGGCTATGACTACACTGTAGGGTCTATGTTAGGCTATGACTACACTGCAGGGTCTATGTTAGGCTATGACTACACTACAGGGTCTATGTTAGGCTATGACTACACTACAGGGTCTATGTTAGGCTATGACTACACTACAGGGTCTATGTTAGGCTATGACTACACTACAGGGTCTATGTTAGGCTATGACTACACTGTAGGGTCTATGTTAGACTATGACTACACTACAGGGTCTATGTTAGGCTATGACTACACTGCAGGGTCTATGTTAGGCTATGATTACACTGCAGGGTCTATGTTAGGCTATGACTACACTGTAGGGTGTATGTTAGGCTATGATTACACTGTAGGGTCTATGTTAGGCTATGTCTACACTACAGGGTCTATGTTAGGCTATGACTACACTGTAGGGTCTATGTTAGACTATGACTACACTACAGGGTCTATGTTAGGCTATGACTACACTGTAGGGTCTATGTTAGGCTATGATTACACTGCAGGGTCTATGTTAGGCTATGATTACACTGTAGGGTCTATGTTAGGCTATGACTACACTGCAGGGTCTATGCTAAGCTATAACTACACTGCAGGGTCTATGTTAGGCTATGACTACACTGTAGGGTCTATGTTAGACTATGACTACACTGCAGGGTCTATGTTAGGCTATGACTACACTGTAGGGTCTATGTTAGGCTATGACTACACTGCACGGTCTATGTTAGACTATGACTACACTGTAGGGTCTATGTTAGGCTATGACTACACTGTAGGGTCTATGTTAGGCTATGACTACACTACAGGGTCTATGTTAGGCTATGACTACACTGTAGGGTCTATGTTAGGCTATGACTACACTGTAGGGTCTATGTTAGGCTATGACTACACTGTAGGGTCTATGTTAGGCTATGACTACACTACAGGGTCTATGTTAGGCTATGACTACACTGTAGGGTCTATGTTAGGCTATGACTACACTACAGGGTCTGTGTTAGACTATGACTACACTGTAGGGTCTATGTTAGGCTATGACTACACTGTAGGGTCTATGTTAGGCTATGACTACACTGTAGGGTCTATGTTAGGCTATGACTACACTGTAGGGTCTATGTTAGGCTATGACTACACTACAGGGTCTGTGTTAGACTATGACTACACTGTAGGGTCTATGTTAGGCTATGACTACACTGCAGGGTCTATGTTAGGCTATGACTACACTGCAGGGTCTATGTTAGGCTATGACTACACTGCAGGGTCTATGTTAGGCTATGACTACACTGCAGGGTCTAGGTTAGGCTATGACTACACTGTAGGGTCTATGTTAGACTATGTCTACACTGCAGGGTCTATGTTAGGCTATGACTACACTGTAGGGTCTATGTTAGGCTATGACTACACTGCCAAAGGCTGTCCGGGCATGCTGGGAGTTGTAGTTGTGCAACAGCTGGAGGCACCCTGCTTGGGAAACACTACTGTAGATACAGACTAGACAGCAGGAAATCATGGTGGATTATCTTTGATCCCAGAGCATGGTGACCTGGTTATGGGAGATCCCACCATTGGCGGTGGCCAAGGATACCACTGTATTCTCCTTCCAGTGATGAAGCTTCTGCATAGTCCACTGGATAGAATTATGGGGGCGATGGACAAGACAAAGTAAAACTAACCACTGTAAATTACCATCTTATAATGGCGCCTTTGCTTGTCGGATTTTACTGTCCTACAGGCGATCCATATCCATCTAAGGAAAAAGTTAAACTCACTCTGACCTTCAGGCTTCTCTTCAAAGTCTTCGTCTTCATCCTCCGAACCAATGGAATATTCTGACTGGTTATCAGAAAGTTCATCCTGCCATTCTAAATGTTAAAAACAATTAAAAAAAATGTAAAAAAAATTACAAGAAATAGGTAAAGATGGCCCTCTAGCTCTATCTGTATACTGCTGCTATCTCTAAAAGATCAGAATATATAGTAGTAATACACCTCCCCTACAGCTCTATCTGTATACTGCTGCTGCTATCTCTATGGGATCAGGATATATAGTAGTTATACATCTCCCCTCCAGCTCTATCTGTATACTGCTGCTGCTATCTCTATGGGATCAAGATATATAGTAGTTATACACCTCCCCTCCAGCTCTCGTTGTATACTGCTGCTATCTCTATGGGATCAGAATATATAGTAGTTATACACCTCTCCTCCAGCTCTATCTGTATACTGCTGCTATCTCTAGAGATCGGGATATATAGTAGTTATACACCTCCCCTCCAGCTCATTCCATATACTGCCACAGCTATCTCTATGGGATCAGGATATATAGTAGTTATACATCTCCCCTCCAGCTCTATCTGTATACTGCTGCTGCTATCTCTATGGGATCAAGATATATAGTAGTTATACACCTCCCCTCCAGCTCTCTCTGTATACTGCTTCTATCTCTATGGGATTAGGATATATAGTAGTTATACACCTCCCCTCCAGCTCTTTCCATATAATGCTGCTGCGATTTCTATAGGACCAGTATATATAATAGTTATACACCTCCCCTCCAGCTCTATCTGTATACTGCTGCTATCTCTATGGGATCAGGATATATAGTAATTATATACCTCCCCTCCAGCTCTATCTGTATACTGCTGCTGCTGCTATTTCTATGGGATCAAGATATATGGTAGTTATACACCTCTCCTGAGGCGGCATTCAAACACTAAATAAAGGCCAAAATGCAGTAAAAAGTATTATGGTCCAAATCTATTTGCCCCTTTAAAATGCACTTTGAATAAGAAAACACATCAAAACTGAACATAATGGGAACTGACCCCAACCCACTTATGAGTCTAATCAGTTCTGCAGGGTGACCTACAGCACCAGCTGTCTAAATAGATGACCAGGTGCAGTGATAAGACTCCACCCCCTCTCTCTGCAAAGCCAGAGGATTCATGGGAAACGTAGGCAGCATTATGAAATAATATTAGTGATGGAATTGCAATCAGTATGGCTGAAAACTCCTGCCTGGCACATCAGCTAAAACAGGTAAGCACAAGGCGTACACAAGAACCTCTACATTATTCATAATAGTCTGCCTTGCACTATATCAGCAAAAACTTCCTGGAGTACGTAATTATTATTGCCAGTGAATGTACATTATTCCATTTAGTGAGCGATGATGCATATTGCATTACTAATCAATACTGAGTGCATAGTTGCTTACTATACAAAACATTTGCAGGGAGCGCTGAGAACGTGAGTCATAACAAGATGGCGTGTTGCGGTGCCATGATGTCGCACTGCGGTGCCTGTGATGGCCATCAGGAAGGTGGGAGAGGTGTGCGCCAATCACTGGTGAGGATCGCGGTCCGGTGCTGCAGGGTGGCAGTCTGATATAGATTCACAGCAGATATCCAAGGTAAAACCAAACTGGTTCATTGTTTAAAATGGCATAGAGACAACGCGTTTCGCAAGGCACCCCTCGCTTCATCAGGTCTGAGGTTTTGTAATACAAACAGTCTTTAAATATTTAAAAAGCCCACGAATGTTGCATAACAATGGTGACGTCACTGATAACCTCAGTGACATGCGCAGTGCAAGCGGGATAGAATCCAAGCTTAGAACATAAAATCATATAGAGCAAAAAATCATGTAGAGCAAAAAAATCATATAGAACATAAAATCATATAGAGCAAAAAAATCATATAGAGCAAAAAATCATATAGAGACAAAAAAATCATATAGAGCAAAAAAATCATATAGAGCAAAAAATATCATATAGAGCAAAAAAATCATATAGAGCAAAAAAATCATATAGAGCAAAAAATCATATAGAGCAAAAAAATCATATAGAGCAAAAAATCATATAGAGCAAAAAAAATCATATAGAGCAAAAAATCATATAGAGCAAAAAATCATATAGAGCAAAAAATTATATAGAGCAAAAAACATATAGAGCAAAAAATCATATAGAGCAAAAAATCATATAGACCAAAAAATCATATAGAACATAAAATCATATAGAGCAAAAAAATCATATAGAACATAAAATCATATAGAGCAAAAAAAACATATAGTGCAAAAAATCATAGAGTAAAAAATCATATAGAGCAAAAAAAACATATAGAACATAAAATTATATAGAGCAAAAAAATCATATAGAACATAAAATCATATAGAGCAAAAAAAACATATAGTGCAAAAAATCATATAGAGCAAAAAAATCACATAGAGCAAAAAAATCATATAGAGCAAAAAATCATATAGAGCAAAAAAATCATATTGAGCAAAAATTCATATAGAGCAAAAAAATCCTATAGAACAAAAAATCATATAGAGCACAAAAATCATATAGAGCAAAAAATCATATAGAGCAAAAAATCATATAGAACATAAAATCATATAGAGGAAAAAATCATATAGAGCAAAAAAATCATATAGAGCAAAAAATCATATAGAGCAAAAAAAATCATATAGAGCAAAAAATCATATAGAGTAAAAAATCATATAGAGCAAAAAATCATATAGAGCAAAAAAATCATATAGAGTAAAAAATCATATAGAGCAAAAAAATCACAGAGCAAAAAATCATATAGAGCAAAAAATCATATAGAGCAAAAAAATCATATAGAGCAAAAAATCATATAGAGCAAAAATATCATATAGAGCAAAAAATCATATAGAGCAAAAAAAATCATATAGAGCAAAAAAAATCATATAGAGCAAAAAAATCATATAGAGCAAAAAATCATATAGAGTAAAAAATCATATAGAGCAAAAAAATCATATAGAGCAAAAAATCATATAGAGCAAAAAATCATATAGAACAAAAAATCCTATAGAGCAAAAAATCATATAGAGTAAAAAATCATATAGAGCAAAAAAATCATATAGAGCAAAAAATCATATAGAGCAAAAAATCATATAGAGCAAAAAATCTTATAGAGCAAAAAAATCATATAGAGCAAAAAATCATATAGTCAAAACGTAACATAACATAGCGAAGTATCTTCTTTGTAAATGTATCCGTAAGTGTGTGGATGTTTGGTTCTTTTGATATTCATATCCTTCTGCCGTGATAGTGAATGCACTGGGTTCTCCGCTGCTGCTGTCAGTTGTGCTGCTGCCGTGCGCTGTCACTGTGTGGTCTATGCGAGGCTTACACCGGTCAGTCACACGGCAAATGCCGGGGAGGCAAGCGGAATGGGAGACCTGCTGACGGGTGTCCCCAGGTGTAGTGATTTTTATTTTTATAAAGGGGGAAAAAGTAAAAAACTTTGAACCACGGATCAAGAGAAAACACCTGACAAAAAGGCCTCTAATATGAAAATGTACAATCTCTCCACACACAAGCTGACCCCCTATGAGATTCTCCTATTGGAAAAAGGATTGTCCTTTTGTCCCTTTAACAATCCGGATAACTTCACACTTTTCATAGATTTACATCAATACACCCGAAAACTCACCCTTCATAGGCATTTTAAACTTAAAGAGACCAAGGAGGGAATCGCCACTGAGACCATCCCCACGGAAACAATTCCAGGAATTCACCCCAAACTCAAGAACAAATCGCATTTCTATCCCATCCACAGCCCGGGCCACATCGTAAAAGCTTTCCATGACTTGGTAACCGCAGACCTTAAGAAACAATGAAACCCAACCAACATCAAGAACCCAAATTGTCCAAGAAAGAAAGAAATGCGCTGAACTCCCTCAAGAACCACCATGAAATCGTAATCCGGCCTGCGGATAAAGGTGGGGGGATTGTGGTTCAGAATTATGGAGACTACCAGAAAGAAGCTCTAAACATCCATGATGATTCCAACTACTACAGGAAACTAAGTGATGACCCAAACCCTGCCCTGAGGGGAAAATAGGGAAGAATCACTCAAAAACAATATTATCAATAAAGAGGAGAAGAAATTTCTCCAGATCAAAAACCCGGCAAAACCATTTTACTACCACCTACCCAAAATACACAAAAATCTCACCAACCCCCCAGGCCGACCCATCATTTCCGGTATAAATAGTCACACCTCACACCTCTCACAATATCTCGACCTCATTCTGCAAAAAGATGTTCAAACCTTACCCAGCTACCTAAAAAATTCAGACGACCTCATCTCCCTTCTGCGTAAAACAAAATGGAAAGAAAACTACATCCTAATCACTATGGATGTAACAGCGCTATACAGCAATATTTGAACTGTATTAACGAAATCCTAACTAAAGACCCCGACATCCCTACTACTCAGAAAACTTTTCTACAAGAATGCATGGAAATCATTCTAACTAATAATTTCTTCAATTATGCTGGGACCACCTACCATCAGATCCGTGGTACTGCCATGGGCATAACAGTGGCACCATCCTATGCCAACATAGTAATGGGATGTTTTGAAAAAACATTCATCACCACAAATGAGTTATTCAAGAGACATGCAATTATCTATAAAAGATATAGTGATGATCTCTTCTTTCTATGGGATGGACCGGATGATCTACCGTATATACTCGAGTATAAGCCGACCCGAATATAAGCCGAGGCCCCTAATTTCACCCCAAAATCCCAGGAAAAGTTATTGACTCGAGTATAAGCCTATGGTGGGAAATACATCATCCCACCCTGTCATCATCCAGACCCCCCGTCATCATCACCCTGTCATCATCCCCCCTTCATCATCACCGCCTGTCATCATCCCCCCTTCATCATCACCACCTATCATCATCCCACACCCCCCTTTCATCATCCCCTTGTCATCATCCCCACCCCCCTTCATCATCCCCTTGTCATCATCCCCAACCCCCTTCATCATCCTCTTGTGAACTCTCCGCCCTCAGTGGTCTTCAACCTGCAGACCTCCAGAGGTTTCAAAACTACAACTTCCAGCAAGCCCGGGCAGCCATCGGCTGCCCGGGCTTGCTGGGAGTTGTAGTTTTGAAACCTCTGGAGGTCCGCAGGTTGAAGACCACTGCGGCCTTCAACATCATCCAGCCCCCTCTCACCCCCTTTAGTTCTGTACTCACCTCCGCTCGGCGCTGGTCCGGTGCTGCAGGGCTGTCCGGTGGGGATGTTGTCTGGTGGGATAGTGGTTCCGGGCTGCCATCTTCACCGGGGGGCGCCTCTTCTCCTCGCTTCGGGCCCGGAATAGAGGCGTTGCCTTGACGATGACGCAGAGGGACGTTGGTAATGAACGTACCTCTGCGTCATCGTCAAGGCAACGTGACTATTCTGGGGCCCAGCCCGAAGCGCGGAGAAGAGGCGCCCCCGGTGAAGATAGCAGCCCGGAACCACTATCCCACCGGACGACCTCCTCACCGGACAGTCCTGCAGCACCGGACCAGCGCCGAGCGGAGGTGAGTACAGAATTAAAGGGGGTGAGAGGAGGCTGGATAATGTCGAAGGCCGCAGTGGTCTTCAACCTGCGGACCTCCAGAGGTTTCAAAACTACAACTCCCAGCAAGCCCGGACAGCCGGTGGCTGCCCGGGCTTGCTGGGAGTTGTAGTTTTGAAACCTCTGGAGGTCTGCAGGTTGAAGACCACTGAGGGCGGAGAGTTCACTCGAGTATAAGCCGAGGGGGGTGTTTTCAGCACGAAAAATCGTGCTGAAAAACTTGGCTTATACTCGAGTATATACGGTAATCAATCAATTCACATCAGACATCAATAAAAATGATTGGGGCCTCAATCTCAAAAAAATCGAGTGCCTGGACCTAGAGATATATCATAACACCAGCGAGATATTGACAGCGACCTTTTTCAAAAAAGTAGACGCCAATAGTTATATCTCTTTCAACAGCGGACACCTCAAGAAATGGCGCACAAATATCCCGTTCAGCCAGTTTAAGAGGATACAAAAAAAATTGTACCCAAGACGACATCTATCAACAACAAACAGAGATCCTAACTGAACGCTTTAAAGTAAAGGGGTATCCTGAACAACTCATCTCAGGAGCAAAAGAAAGAACGAGAAATCTTACTCAGGAAGAATGTCTGATAAAGAAAACTACGGACCAAGATAACAAAAACAACAAAAACATCTCCTCAACTCAATCTTATAACTACTTACAATTCCGCTCACAACCAGTTAAAAGGCATCTTCAAAAAACATTGGCACATTTTACAGGATGACCCTATACGGAAAAACTCTCTCCCCGTGAATCCAGTACTTACCTACAGACGAGCACCCACTCTGAAGCCAATGGTCGCGCCCAACAAACTAAAACAGCATAAAATCCAACGATCAAGCCCTAGAAATCCGGGTGATCCCAGACGTGGAAGTAAGCGATGGCTATGCTGTAAATCCATCCTATCGGGATCCAGGCATAGAAAGAGCAACAACACTGGGGAAACATTCCCCATCAAACATTTTTGGAGCTGCCATTCCAAATTTGTAATTTATGTGATAGAAAGTCTATAAAGCCAACAATATGTTATCGGCACCTCACAGGAATTACATCCGAGACTCAATGGCCATAGGAGAAACTTCAGAAAAGACAGAAAAGGCTTCTTCTTACATAGGGTGTCAAGACACTTATATACCTACAAAAAATTAGCCCAGAAAAAGATTATGTAACCAACATCTCTTTATTAATCACAAATCAATAACAATAGGTAGAAAAAACCCAGTCAAGACACTGCCTGGAGAAACACGCGGGAACCACTGATCCGGTTCCCATCCGCCCTATTGACTATATAGAAGAACATCACTAGGAGGGAGATGTACCGGGTCTACAAGCTGGACACGTTAACCCCTGGAGGCCTTAATGAAGCTACGGAATTGATGAAATAAATCCATTATAGGTACAGTGGTCCCTCAACATATGATATTAATTGGTTCCAGGAGAACCATCATATGTTGAAACCATCATATGTCGAGTACATATGTCTATGTAAAAATGGTAATTGGTTCTGGGTCCTCGGAGCCATTGTATGTTGAATCCATATCTCTATGGGAAACTGCTAATTGGTTCTGGGATGACCATTGTATGTGGAGTGTATGGGGAGTGTTTAACAAACCAGGGTGCCTCCAGCTGTTGCACAACTACAACTCCCAGCATGCATGTACAGCCAATGACTGTCTGGGCATGCTGAGAGTTATAGTTTTGCAACAGCTGGAGGCACACTGATAGGGAAACATTGATGTATGGGGTGTATAGTGTATATGTATTGTATGTGATGTGTGACATCGCATACAGTACTGTACAGTTCTTTAAATACCTTCAGGGGGGACAGAATGTCCTCCATTACCATCCTGCCGACTACAGCTCTATAGGAAAGGAAGGGGAGGGCAGCCAGCAGCTCATTGGATGCCTGCAGCAAGATGCTCCAGGCTATTGGCTATGGCGGCACTGGGGGGCGGGGCTTACATGGAGCTCACAGTGGAAGCCTGTATGAGTTATCAGGACAGCATGTGAGTAACAGGAGGCAGAACGGGGCACACGGGGACATTATACAACTATCTGTCAGTTACTGAAGTTGTCAGCGCTGTCAGATAGCTGTTTGTACGATGGCCCCGACACACAGCAGCATCATATGTCCATACTGCCTTTAACATACGATGGGCTCTGAGAGGCCATCATATGTTGAAATGATCATATGTCGAGGCCATCATAAGTCGAGGGGTCACTGTATAGACCCAGTCATCTTCCTCAGTCAGACCCTCGCATCATTTATCTAGACATCCCATTCCCTCTACTTCACCTTGCTGTCACTCATTTATACACACATGTACCATCCCCAGGAGGCTGTGCCGGGGATTTTCCCGGTATCCCGGTAGGCCAGTCCAGCCCTGGCTGTAATATAAACCAACATGACATCTACACTGTGTATCCAACTATACATACTGAGATACTAATAATAGTTCTAGGGTTATGCGTATGTCTATGCCAGCTTAAAATATGAATGCATGTCTACATTGGTTTAGCTCAGTGATCCCCAAACTGTGGCCCTCCAGATGTTGCAAAACTACAATTCCCAGCATGCTGGGAGTTGTAGTTTTGCAACATCTGGAGGGCCACAGTTTGAGGACCACTGGTTTAGCTGATGTCAATAGCCTTAACAAACTCATGATCGTCCAGAAGTAAAAACAAACAGCTACCAAATAATCTAGTTTGGCTACACACTGTTACATACGGCTATAATGTAACAAGACGTCCGCCTTGTAATCCCCCCACTTCACTAACTCCACTTTCTTACTTAATGCCCCCCCCCCCCCCCCCCCCCTCCCCGGCATTTGCCGTGTGACTGACCGGTGTAAGCCTCGCATAGACCACACAGTGACAGCGCACAGCAGCAGCACAACTGACAGCAGCAGCGGAGAACCCAGTGCATTCACTATCACGGCAGAAGGATATGAATATCAAAAGAGAACCAAACATCCGCACACTCACCGATACATTTACATAAAAGATACTCCGCTATGTTATGTTACGTTTTAACTATATGATTTTTTGCTCTATATGATTTTTTTGCTCTATATGATTTTTTTGCTCTATATGATTTCATGTTCTATATGATTTTTTTTACTCTATATGATTTTTTTGCTCTATATGATTTTTTGCTCTATATGATTTTTTGCTCTATATGATTTTTTTTGCTCTATATGATTTTTTTGCTCTATATAATTTTTTGCTCTATATGATTTTTTTTACTCTATATGATTTTTTTGCTCTATATGATTTTTTGCTCTATATGATTTTTTGTTCTATATGATTTTATATTCTATATGATTTTTTTGCTCTATATGATTTTTTGCTCTATATGATTTTTTGCTCTATATGATTTTTTGCTCTATATGATTTTTTTTGCTCTATATGATTTTTTTGCTCTATATGATTTTTTTGCTCTATATGATTGTTTTGCTCTATATGATTGTTTTGCTCTATATGATTTTTTGCTCTATATGATTTTTTGCTCTATATGATTTTTTGTTCTATATGATTTTATGTTCTATATGATTTTTTTGCTCTATATGATTTTTTGCTCTATAGGATTTTTTTGCTCTATATGATTTTTTGCTCTATAGGATTTTTTTGCTCTATATGATTTTATGTTCTATATGATTGTTTTGCTCTATATGATTTTATGTTCTATATGATTTTTTTGCTCTATATGATTTTTTGCTCTATAGGATTTTTTTGCTCTATATGATTTTATGTTCTATATGATTTTTTTGCTCTATATGATTTTTTGCTCTATATGATTTTTTGCTCTATAGGATTTTTTTGCTCTATATGATTTTATGTTCTATATGATTTTTTTGCTCTATGATTTTTTTGCTCTATAGGATTTTTTGCTCTATATGATTTTTTGCTCTATATGATTTTATGTTCTAAGCTTGGATTCTATCCCGCTTGCACTGCGCATGTCGCTGAGGTCATCAGTGACGTCACCATTGTTATGCAACATTCGCGGGCTTTTTAATGTTTGTATTACAAAACCTCAGACCTGACGAAGCGAGGGGTGCCCTGCGAAACGCGTTGTCTCTATGCCATTTTAAACAATAAACCAGTTTGGTTTTACCTTGGCTATCTGCTGTGAATCTATATCAGACTGCCACCCTGCAGCGCCGGACCACGATCCTCACCAGTGATGGGTGCACACCTCTCCCACCTTCCTATTGCCAGACCACCATCCTTGATGACCGGGACCGGGACGCCAGGCTGCTGCAGGGTTTCCCTTTGAGGAACTCTTACCCTTACATGCGCATCGCAGTGAGTGTATCACCTCATCATCTGCCAGATATCACTCTGTGTATATATATCATACACTCTCTATATACTATATTTGCAATATTTGGGATTATCTACACTTAGAGAGCGCCTTTCTTCTCCTCCTTTTGTCCTCTTCTTCATATGTACTTCGTGATGACCATCAGTCACATATTCCCTGAAAACCCCTTTAAAGGGGAACTCCACTGGGCAGTGTTCAGAACGCTGTTTCCACACTGTGGGGGTTGACCACGCCCCTCGTGATGTCCCGACCACGCCCCCTCAATGCAAATCTATGTAAGGGGGCGTGACGGCTGTCACGCCCCCTCGCATAGATTTGCATTGAGGGGGTGTGGCCCTGACATCACGAGGGTCGTGATTGACCCTCGCAGCGCAGAAACAGCGTTCTGAACACTGCCCAGTGGAGTTCCCCTTTAAGCAAAGCATTTGTGAGCGCAGACGGCACCTTGGTCCTCCTGCGACGCGTCATTGTAGTTGACCTGCTTGCGGATTCTTTTCCCTTTCCCCAGATTCCTCGCGAGATCTTCCTGCTGCTGTTCATAATGATGACGCAGAAGCTTCTCCCAGTAATCGGGATCTACGTTCTCTTCTTGTTTTATAATTTCCCGTTCTACCTCCTCCTGAGAAGAAGACAATGAGATGTCACATGATTATAAGGAACGTGGTTGGTTGTCACGCCTATGTCTCAGGAGACTTTACTACAACCAATTTTTTTTTTAAATCAACTGGTGCCAGAAAGTTAAACAGAATTGTAAATTACTTCTATTAAAAAATCTTAATCCTTCCAGTACTTATCAGCTGCTGAATACTCCAGAGGAAGTTGTGTAGTTCTTTCCAGTCTGACCACAGTGCTCTTTGCTGACACCTCTGTCCGTGTCAGGAACCGTCCAGAGCAGGAGAGGTTTGCTATGGGGATTTGCTTGTACTCTGGACAGTTCCGGAAGATAAGAACTGCAATAGCGAGACAGGAAATGATGATAATGGAGTTTGTAGTTATGTGGAATTCAATGGACTCTTAAAGGGGTACTCCAGTGGAAAAAAAATTTGTTTTACATCAAATGGCATCAGGGAATGTAAACAGATTTGTAAATTACTTCTATTTAAAAATCTTAAACCTTCCAGTACTTATCAGCTGCTGAAGTTGAGTTGTTCTTTTCTGTCTGACCACAGTGCTCTCTGCAGACACCTCTGTCCATGTCAGGAACCGTCCAGAGCAGGAGAGGTTTGCTATGGGGATTTTCTCCTGTTCTGGACAGTTCCTGACATGGACAGAGGTGTCAGCAGAGAGCACTGTGGTCAGAATGGAAAGAACTACACAACTTCCTGTGGCGCATACAGCAGCTGATAAGTACTGGAAGGATTAAGATTTTTCTATAGAAATAATTTACAAATCTGAAAAACTTTCTGGCACCAGTTGATTTAAAAAACACTGGAGTACCGAAGTACCCCTTTAACTCCTAGGCTGAGAAATCCAGGAACATCTGCAGGATTTATGGAAAAAGCCAAATTCATACTAGAGGAAGACACAGATAAGGGGATGTCCACCTAAAAAGGACCAATGAGGGGTTAAAGGGCAACTCCAGCCACGGTGGATACTAATACTAAAGGTAAAGAAAATATTTACCTCCCATCATTTCTTTGGTTACAGCAGTGTTTTCCAAAGAATGTTTCTCCAGCTGTTGCAAAACAGTTTTGCAACAGCTGGAGACACACTGTTTGGAAAACACTTTGTTAGAGGAGCATTCTCCTGTGCTCACTGTCGCCCCCTACTGTACGCAGCCTCTAAGGCCATGTTCACATATCGGAATTTCCGTGCTGGGAATTCTGCACGGAAATTTGGCTGCAGCAGAGTCCCATTGATTGCAGCGCTGTGCACACGGCAGAACCTCCGTGCCATATGTTCCCGGCACTAAAATTCCAAATTCTGTGTCTGCAGAAAGAATGAACAAATACTGGAAGGATTAAGATTTTTATATAGATGTAATTTACAAATCTGTTTAACTTTCTGGCACCAGTTGATTTGAAAACATTTGTTTTCCCCCGAAGTACCCCTTTAGTGTCATTCTGAAATAGTCAAAAGTTTTGATTGGTCGCGGTCTCAGTGCACAGGCCCCCGCCAATCACTAGATACAGTGTAACACATGGCAGCGCACTTCGCTCCCTGGGTTACAGGATCAATAAACTATAATAGATCCCATCTCCTGCAATGATCACCGAGCCAGGAAGTGACGTGTGCGGTAGAATCTAGTGAGGTCTGAGACCCCGATCAATCATCAATGTAGACGTTGCTGCATAACATGGCAAAGTTTTTTCTTTTTTATAATGATTGTAACACTTTAAGAAATTGAATAGAATCGAATACTTTTCAACTCAACAATCCGGGCAGATATATTCATGGGGATCCGGCTCTTTCAGCTCTATATTTTGTGTATTGGTTTATGACAATTTTAACATCTCTGCTTGCTGTCACTGAATGGGAATTTTTTTTATTGTTTACAATCTAAGGGTACGTTCACACTGACAAATATGTGCGAGGAATTTGCGCTGAACAAATCCACTCAGAAATGACAGTTTTTTTCCGCACGGAATCTGCACAGAATCTGCGCTGAATCCGCGCAGAATGTTCGCGGACTTCCGCACAGAAATCAGTGCGGAATTCAGAACGACATAGGAGACATTGTAAAAAAAAAAAAATTTTGCGGGAATTCCGTGCAAAATCTGCGCAATTTCCGCGTGGAAGTGTGACGGCCTAAATTTTTTTTTTTACATTGACTTCTATGGGGTTAGGACACGAATTCCGCATGAAGAAAGAACATTCTTCATGCGGAATGGGGAGCAGAAATGTCATTACATACTATGGGGTTGTTCACTGCTGAATGACTTGGAGAGGAATAAGTGAGCAGAATTACTCACGGAAATTCCTCTCCAAACCCTCAGTGTGAATATACCCTATGGAAGAAAATCAACAGAGGAGCTAGGGTCACATGTGGCGTATATGCTGCAGATTTTCCACACTGAATTTTCTGTGCAAAAATGCTGTGGAATTAAAGGGGTACTCCGGTGGAAAACTTTATTTTTCTTTTTTAATCAAGCGGTGCCAGAAAGTTAAACAGATTTGTAAATTACTTCTATTAAAAAAAATCTTAATCCTTCCAGTATTTATTAGCTGCTGAATACTACAGAGGAAATTCTCTTCTTTTTGGAACACAGGGCTCTCTGCTGACATCCCGAGCACAGTGCTCTCTGCTGACATCTCTGTCCATTTTAAGAACTGTCCAGAGTAGGAGAAAATCCCCATAGCAAACATATGCTGCTCTGGACAGTTCCTAAAATGGACAGAGATGTCAGCAGAGAGCGCTGTGCTCGTGATGTCAGCAGAGAGCTCTGTGTTCCAAAAAGAAAAGAATTTCCTCTGTAGTATTCAGCAGCTAATAAGTACTGGAAGGATTAAGATTTTTTTTTTTAATAGAAGTAATTTACAAATTTGTTTAACTTCCCGGCACCAGTTGATTTAAAAAAAATAATAATAATAATAATTAAAAAAAAGGTTTTCCACCAGAGTACTTCTTTAATTCCACAGCATGCGGATGGGATTTCTGCACAGAAAATTCAGTGTGGAAAATCTGCAGCATATACGCCACATGTGACCCTAGCTCCTCGGTTGATTTTCTTCCTTTGATTGTAAACAATAAAAAAAATTCCCATTCAGTGACAGCAAGCAGAGATCTTAATGCTGGCATAAACCAATAGGCATAAACCAAGTTTTCCACCAGAGTACCCCTTTAACTGCACTGTGGATTTTTATCATGTTAAAGGGGTATTCCGGCTTTATACATCTTATCCCCTATCCAAAGGGTAAGATGTATGATCGCCGCTGGGGACCCAAGCGATCTCAGTGTAGCCCCCGGAATTTAGTGCCGGGCGCTGATGAGGATGTCATGGCCACGCCCCCTGTTGACGTCACTCCACGCCCCTCCATTCATGTCTATGGGAGGGGGCGTGACGGCCGTCACGCCCCCTCCCATAGACATGAATGGAGGGGCTCTGTCATTGCCAACAAAGGGGATATAACAAAGTATTGGGATGAACTTTTCTTATTGACCAAATTCTTATTTTCCACCATAATTTGCGGATAAATTCCTTAATAATCAGACAATGTGATTTTATGGATTTTCTCATTCTGTCTCTCATAGTTGAGGTTATAACCTATGATGATAATTACAGCTTCATCTTTATAAGGGGGAGAACTTGTACAATTGGCGTCTGACTGAATACGTTTTTTCCCCCCGCTGTATCTATAGTGAAGGTAAGTAAACGAGGGTTACCACGCCATCTTCCTCTCGCACCATATACTGAGCCACCTTAAAAGAGCTCAGATACTCATTCATGTTCTGGATTTCCGTGTCCTCGGTGGCGTCTTGGTTTCTATCAAGGAGTCTGGAGATGGCGACGTCGTCATAATGGATGACACTGCTGTCTTCAACGTCCTTATTGTCACCTGCAAAATTCAATACGAAAACTCATCGACTGTCCCAGTCCGGAAGATAAGAACTGCAATAGCGAGACAGGAGATGATGATAATGGGGGTTGTAGTTATCTGGAATTCAATGGACTCTTAAAGGGGTACTCCAGTGGAATTTTTTTTTGTTTTACATCAACTGGCGTCAGAAATTTAAACAGATTTGTAAATTACTTCTATTTAAAAATCTTAATCAGTCCAGTACTTATCAGCTGCTGAAGTTGAGTTGTTCTTTTCTGTCTGACCACAGTGCTCTCTGCTGACACCTCTGTCCATGTCAGGGACCGTCCAGAGCAGGAGAGGTTTGCTATGGGGATTTGGTCCTGTTCTGGACAGTTCCTGACATGGACAGAGGTGGCAGCAGAGAGCACTGTGATCAGAATGGAAAGAACTACACAACTTCCTAAGCATACAGCAGCTGATAAGTACTGGAAGGATTAAGATTTTTCTATAGAAGTAATTTACAAATCTGTAGAACTTTCTGGCACCGGTTGATTTAAAAAATATATATTGTTTTCCGGAGTACCCCTTTAACTCCTAGGATGAGAAATCCAGGAACATCTGCAGGATTTATGGAAAAAGCCAAATTCATACTAGAGCAAGACACAGATAAGGGGATGTCCACCTAAAAAGGACCAATGAGGGGTTAAAGGGCAACTCCAGCCACAGTGGATACTAATACTAAAGGTAAAGAAAATATTTACCTCCCATCATTTCTTTGGTTACAGCAGTGTTTTCCAAAGAATGTTTCTCCAGCTGTTCCAAAACTACAACTCCCAGCATGCTGGGTGTTGTAGTTTTGCAACAGCTGGAGACACACTGTTTGGAAAACACTTTGTTAGAGGAGCATTCTCCTGTGCTCACTGTCGCCTCCTACTGTACGCAGCCTCTAAGGCCATGTTCACATATCGGAATTTCCGTGCTTGGAACTCTGCACGGAAATTTGGCTGCAGCAGAGTCCCATTGAATTCAACGGGATTCTGCAGCGCTGTGCCCACGGCAGAATCTCCGCGCCAGATGTTTTCGGCACTGAAATTCCAAATTCCGTGTCTGTAGAAAGAATGAACCAATTCAATCTTTCTGCGGACCCTTCACGAAATGCATAACCGTCTATGAGATTCTATGCATTCCTGTGCGGTCCTGGAATGTTTCCGTGCGGACATTCCAAAATGTGAACCTAAGGCTATGTTCAGACGTCAGAAGCTCTGCATAGATGCGTGAATTCCGCGGCCGCATTAATTCGGCCAGGAATTCCGTAAAAAAAAAAAAAAGAAAAGAAAAAGGTCTGTATTTATTACAAAAGTAAAATTTTGCGCAGAATTCTTGCAAATTCTGCACCAAATTTGCACCAAATACGCATTTAGCGGTGAACGTCCGCAGCCGAATTTTAGTTGTGGAAAGTCTGCAGCAAAATTTCTGCTAGGTTAAGGGGGATGGCGGAATCTCATTGAACTCAATAGGCTTGAGACACATGCAGAATTTTCATGCAGATTTCAATGCGGAAACCCATGCGGAAATTCTGCCGTGTGAACATGGCCCAAGAAACAGGAGTAGGGGACAGATCCCTCCCATCAATCCTTTGCTTAGAGCAGTGTTTTCCAAAGAATGTTTCTACGGCTGTTGCAAAACTACAACTCCCAGCATGCCCGGACAGCCGTTGGCTGTCCGGGCATGCTGGGAGTTGTAGTTTTGCAACAGCTGGAAACACACTGTTTGGAAAACCTATTGTCCTGTGCTCACTGACGCCCCCTACTGTACGTATCCTGTAAGAAACAGGAGTAAAGGACTAGATTTCGGGCTCCCAAAAGTGCGCACAACTTTTTGACCCCATTGAACCGGTGACAATATGATCACCGCCACCTTCTAACTATGAACTGAGCATGTGCAGAATATCCGTAACCAAGCGGAGTTGCCCTTTAAGAGTAACGAAAATTGTTACTATAACGATCTTGGATCAGATCATCAACCCTGACAACATCCTGGTTGACAGAGGGTTAACTGATCTTAAAGGGGTACTCCGGTGGAAAACATTTATTTTTTTTTTTAAATCAACTGGTGCCAGAAAGTTAAACAGATTTGTAAATTACTTCTATTAAAAAAAAATATTAATCCTTCCAGTACTTTTTAGCAGCTGTATGCTACAGAGGAAGTTCTTTTCTTTTTGAATTTCTTTTTTGTCTTCTCCACACTGTTTTCTGCTGACACCCGATGTCCGTATCAGGAACTGTCCAGAGCAGGAGAAAAACCCCATAGTAAACCTATGCTGCTCTGGACAGTTCCTGACACAGACAGAGGTGTCAGCAGAGAGCACTGTGGACAAGACAAAAAAAGAACTTCAAAAAGAAAAGAATTTCCTCTGTAGCATACAGCTGCTAAAAAGTACTGGAAGGGTAAAGATTTTTTAATAGAAGTAATTTACAAATCTGTTTAACTTTCTGGCACCAGTTCATTAAAAAATAAATAATAATAATAATAATAATTCCATTCCACCGGAGTACCCCTTTAAGTAAAAAAAAAATAATTCTGGATAATTTGTCAATAGTTATTGACGAATTTGGAAAACGATGTGGACATCCCCTTTAATTATATAAGCGGAACACAAAGATATATACACGATATAGCATGATATCAAAAGCCGCATCCAAACGGAATGGGGGAGATTTCTCAAAACATGGGCTGAGGAAAAGTTGCCCAGTTGCCCCTAGCAACCAATCAGATCGCTGCTTTCATTTTTAACAAGGCCTCTGCAAATTGAAAGTAGCGATCTGATTGGTTGCTATGGGTAACTGGGCATCTTTTCCTCTGTCAGGTTTTGATAACTCTCCCCCAATGAGCGTCGCACCCAGGGTGCCGATGAGTGAGCGTCCCAAACAGCCACGGAGGTGACGGAACAAAGACAAAGCAGCGACAAAGCCGGCGGTGGGTTTGCAGCTGAGGAAAATAGCGACACGCTTAAAATTCACATAGGGCGTAGAGACCGCTGGTTACCGTACTCTGTGTGTGCAAAGGGAGTACCCCATGTAGTTACCCATTGGGGGCCATTATGGTTCCCAGAGTTTACAGGACAGCACCCAAATCTTATAGATATTTAGGGTACGTTCACACGAGCGGATTTACAGCGGATTTTACACTGCGGATCCTCCGGCGAAGGCCCACGCTGTGCTGTCTTTACATGTGCCTGCTGGTAGCGTCAATACGCCGCGACGAGCAGACACCCTGCACCGATGTGCGCGACGTACTGACACATCGCGGTCACTCTCCCTGCTCTGAGCTAGGCGGAGAGCTGCGGCGATGTACGAGTATACTGCAACTCCTCGCATATCGCAGTGTGTCTGCTCCTAGCGGCGTATTGCCGCTACGAGCAGGCACATGTAAAGACAGCATAGAGCGGGGCCTTCACCAGCGGATCCGTAGCGAAATACGCTGTGAAAATTCGCTCCTGTGAACCTACCCTAAATCTTATCGGTGAACTCCAACCATTGAGCCCCTCACCCATCACAAGGGCAACTTGATCAATTTCATATGGTTTTGTTCATGCAGATCCTATGCGTCTCCATGGTAACAGACAACAAACAAATCCCTATGTAGTCTGATCCGGCATGTATACTTACTCCCATTAGACCCCTGTTTTTAATTTAAAGCGGTACTCCGCTGGAAAACATATATTTTTTTTTTTTTTACAAATCAATTGGTGCCAGAAAGTAAAACAGATTTGTAAATTACTTCTACTTAAAAATATTAATCCTTCCAGTACTTAACAGCTGCTGTATGCTCCACAGGAAATTGCATAGTTCTTTCCAGTCTGACCACAGTGCTCTCTGCTGACACCTCTGTCCATTTTAGGAACTGTCCAGAGAAGGAGAGGTTTGCTATGGGGATTTGCTTCTACTCCGGACAGTTCCTAAAATGGACAGATGTGTCAGCAGAGAGCACTGTGGTCAGACTGGAAAGAACTATGCAACTTCCTGTGGAGCATACAGCAGCTGATAAGTACTGGAATAATTAAGATTTTAAAGAGAAGTAATTTACAAATCTGTTTAACTTTCTGGTCTCAGTTGATAAAAATAAATAAATAAATAAATAAATAAATGTTTTCCAGTGGAGTACCCCTTTAAGTGAAGATACATTGGGAACTGATGGGAGTGCTACAGGATAGGCCTACACAGGGCATATTCTTGTCTGTTGCTATGGAGACACATAGCTCCGCCCACCCAAAATGATAGGAAATGTTTAACTGAGAACTAATGCAAAGTTACTTTATTTAGGATTTTAGATGCATTGGGACAAACAAAAAAATAATTAGCTGTAAAGGCGGACGGGGGTCTTCAGGCTGCAGCAGGGGGCGCAGTGTATGAGAGCGCCGGATATTGTTACAGGCACCGATATAGGAGACAAAATGGATTCTGAAGATAACACATTCTAGAGAGGACTCGGGTTATATCAATGATCAGTCCGGGCTCTCTAACACAGTGTTTCCCAACCAGGGTGCCTCCAGCTGTCACAAAACTACAACTCCCAGCAACTACAACTCCTACGGTTGTCCAGGCATGCTGGGAATTGTAGTTTTGCCACATCTGGAAGCACAAGGGTTGGGAAACACTGCTCTAACCCAATCGTGATCAGTTCTTATTGCAGGAGGAAGATAAAATCCTCTGGGGATGAAACGTGTTGCTAAAAGTCCCTAATAATTTCTATTGCCTTATCCCAGGCCTGGTGCAAGGATTTTTGCTACCCTAGGTGACAGATAATTGTGCTGCCCATTAGCTCCGCCCTTTGACACGTCCCATCTTACTACTGGGGTGACACACTGTAACAAACCTCCTCCTCATGTAATCTCCTTACTACTGGGGTGACACACTGTAACAAACCCCCTCATCATGTAATCTTCTTACTACCGGGGTGACACACTGTAACAAACCTCCTCCTCATGTAATCTCCTTACTACTGGGGTGACACACTGTAACAAACCTCCTCCTCATGTAATCTCCTTACTACTGGGGTGACACACTGTAACAAACCTCCTCCTCATGTAATCTCCTTACTACCGGGGTGACACACTGTAACAAACCTCCTCCTCATGTAATCTCCTTACTACCGGGGTGACACACTGTAACAAACCTCCTCCTCATGTAATCTCCTTACTACTGGGGTGACACACTGTAACAAACCTCCTCCTCATGTAATCTCCTTACTACCGGGGTGACACACTGTAACAAACCTCCTCCTCATGTAATCTCCTTACTACCGGGGTGACACACTGTAACAAACCTCCTCCTCATGTAATCTCCTTACTACTGGGGTGACACACTGTAACAAACCCCCTCATCATGTAATCTTCTTACTACCGGGGTGACACACTGTAACAAACCTCCTCCTCATGTAATCTCCTTACTACCGGGGTGACACACTGTAACAAACCTCCTCCTCATGTAATCTCCTTACTACTGGGGTGACACACTGTAACAAACCCCCTCATCATGTAATCTTCTTACTACCGGGGTGACACACTGTAACAAACCTCCTCCTCATGTAATCTCCTTACTACTGGGGTGACACACTGTAACAAACCTCCTCCTCATGTAATCTCCTTACTACTGGGGTGACACACTGTAACAAATCTCCTCCTCATGTAATCTCCTTACTACTGGGGTGACACACTGTAACAAACCTCCTCCTCATGTAATCTCCTTACTACTGGGGTGACACACTGTAACAAACCCCCTCCTCATATAATCTCCTTACTACTGGGGTGACACACTGTAACAAATCTCCTCCTCATGTAATCTCCTTACTACTGGGGTGACACACTGTAACAAACCTCCTACTCATGTAATCTCCTTACTACTGGGGTGACACACTGTAACAAACCCCCTCCTCATATAATCTCCTTACTACTGGGGTGACACACTGTAACAAACCTCCTCATGTAATCTACTTACTACTGGGGTGACACACTGTAACAAACCTCCTCCTCATGTAATCTCCTTACTACTGGGGTGACACACTGTAACAAACCTCCTCCTCATGTAATCTCCTTACTACTGGGGGTGACACACTGTAACAAACCTCCTCCTCATGTAATCTCCTTACTACTGGAGTGACACACTGTAACAAACCTCCTCCTCATGTAATCTCCTTACTACTGGGGTGACACACTGTAACAAACCTCCTCCTCATGTAATCTCCTTACTACTGGGGTGGCACACTGTAACAAACCCCCTCCTCATGTAATCTCCTTACTACTGGGGTGACACACTGTAACAAACCTCCTCCTCTTGTAATCTCCTTACTACTGGGGGTGACACATTGTAACAAACCTCCTCCTCATGTAATCTCCTTACTACTGGGGTGACACACTGTAACAAACCTCCTTCTCGTGTAATCTCCTTACTACTGGGGTGACACACTGTAACAAACCCCCTCCTCATGCAAAGGTGCTTCAGATGCTGGTTACTAACTAACTATCAAGAGGGAGCTCTAGGCAGCTGCCTATTTGGCCTATAGACAGGACCGTCCCTGCCCTTTCCACACAATAATAATGATTCCTCACTAACATAATCCAGATTACTGCTCCCCCAAGATTTACCAATTGTATCTCCTAAAAGATTCTGGGGGGACTTTTTACTTTTATTTTTTTTATTTATTTATTTTGAACATAATTTATCATTAATTAAAAATGTTTTTTTTTTTTATTCCCTTTGCCTCATAATAAACATGTGTATACATTAGAGCAGTGTTTCCCAACCAGGGTGCCTCCAGCTGTTGCAAAACTACAACTTCCAGCATGCCCAGACAGCCGAAGGCTGTCTGGGCATGCTGGGAGTTGTAGTTTTGAAACAGCTGGAGGCACCCTGGTTGGGAAACAATGCATTAGATCCTCCCACAAGAAGACTTTTATCTCCTGAAATATTCTGCAGTGCTGTGAAAGCTCCTCCATGTTCCCAAGTGTAAATTGTTCCCAATTGTGTCCTAAGGTGATGTGGTTTTTATAGTTTTTAACCGTAATTTGCCTCTATGTGAAATTTAACCTTTTTAAAAGGGTTATTCCAGGATTTATTTATTTTTTATATCGACTGTCTCCAGAAAGTTAAACAGATTTGTAAATTACTTCTATAAAAAAAATCTTAATCCTTCCAATAATTATCAGCTGCTAAAGTTGAGTTGTTCTTTTTCTGTCTGGCAACAGTGCTCTCTGCTGACATCTCTGTCTGTCTCGGGAACTGCACAGAGTAGAAGAGGTTTGCAATGGGGATTTGCTTCTAACCCTCGACAGTTCCTGAGACACGTGTCATCAGAGAGCACTTAGACAGAAAAGAACAACTCAACTTCAGCAGCTCATAAGTACTGAAAGGATTAAGATTTTAATAGAAGAAATTTACAAATCTATAAAACTTTCTGGAGCCAGTTGAGAGATATATATATATATATATATATATATATAAATAAATATATATATAAATATATATATATATATATATATAAAAGTTTTTTCCTGGAAAACCCCTTTAAGCAATATTTATGCACTTAAAGGACAAGCTCGCCGCCGCTCTGGTAGCATCTTATATACAAGCGCAGAGCCGCTCACCAGGTTTCTTGCATATTGTTAAGTTGCCAGAGTGATGTTCTGCAGTAGAAAGGAGGGAAGACACAAAAACATCAATGAAGAATGGCGTCACATGACACAGCCGCTGTATGCAGAGCATCGCACCTCATCCTGACCACATTATAGAGAAAACCACATGTATAAGAGAGCGCCAGTAACTTCACCAGCGCATTGGACTAGACTGAACTAAAACTAATTCTTACACAGCGTAAACTTAGACTAGACAGGCTTATATTAACCCCTAAATAATCAACTATCATTAAATATTTGTCTTAGGCTGCGTTCACACGACCGTCAAGCCCCGTCCCGTTCTTCTCCCATCCCAAAAAAAAAAAACGGACAATAACGGATGCAAACGGATGTTATCCTGTTGTATCTGTTTGTAGCCGTTATTGTTCAGTTAATAAACAAAAAAAACATACTTTTTTTTTGTTCCGAGCATGCTCAGAAGTAAGAACGGATCAAAAAATTGATTGAAAAAAACGGACGCAAACGGATGACATTAAAGGCTCATCCTTTTCCCATAGACTTCAATGTTAAATTTACTGTATCAGTTTTTTTCTTCTGTTTTTTTGACAGAAGAAAAAATACTGCATGTGCCGTTTTTTCTGCCGTCAAAAAAACGGAAATGAGTGCAGACGGGTACAAACAGATGTAAACGGATTGTAAAAAAAAAATCACATTGACATGAATGGGATTTTTTTTTTAAACCGTTTTTAATCCGTTTACAGCCTGCAAGAACGGAACCGAAACGGGGGATAAAAAAAACGGGGACAGACGGCCGTGTGAACGCACCCTTAGATGCCTTGGAGTAATTGCGTCAAACCCTTGACCCCCAAGGATGGTAACATATACACCTACCCTTATTTTGCGCTAGACTTCCAGAAATTATTTCATTAACCCCTAGACAACCAGGGATGATACAATTATAACCTTTCCTGCCCTAGACCACCAGTGAGTATAACATTAAAGGGGAACTCCAGTGGAAATTTCTTTTTCAAGTCAACTGGTGCCAAAAAGTTAAACAGACTTCTATGTAAACATCTTAATCCTTCCAGTACTTATCAGCTGCTGTATGCTCCACAGGAAGTTGTGTAGTGTCTTTCCAGTTTGACCACAGTGCTCTCTGCTGACACCTCTGTCCATGTAAGGAATTGTCCAGAGCAGGAGAGGTTTTCTATGGGGATCTGTTCCTACTCTGGACAGTTCCTGACACGGACAGAGGTGTCAGCAGAGAGCACTGTGGTCAGACTGGAAAGATCTGCACAACTTCCTGTGGAGCATACAGCAGCCGATAAGTACTGGAAGGATTAAGATTTTTAAATAGAAGTAATTTACAAATCTGTATAACTTTCTGGCACCAGTTGATTTTGAAAAATTTGTTTTCCACTGGAGTACCCCTTTAACTCATATCTTGTCTTAGATCACCAGTGATACTGACATATGTTCCTAGACCACCAAGGATGTTTGCATTAATCTTTACCATTTTTTTTTCCGACCACCCGGGATGAGTACATTAACCCCTAGACCATCAGGGATGATCATGTTAACCCCTTGACCTCCAGGGATGATTGTATTAACCCCCTCAACCCCCATGGATGATTCCATTAACCCCCTAGACCAGTGTTTCCCAACTAGGGTGCCTCCAGCTGTTGCAAAACTACAACTCCCAGCATGCCCGGACAGCCTTTGGCTGTCCGGGCATGCTGGGAGTTGTAGTTTTGCAACAGCTGGAGGCACCCTGGTTGGGAAACACTGTCCTAGACCAACAAGGAGGAATACATAAACCCCAACCTGCCCTAGACCCCCCCCCAGAGATGATTAAACCAGTGATTATTAAATTTAACCCTGCAATAGACCACTAGGGATTCTTGCACTAACCCTTAAAGGGGTACTCCGGTGGAAAACTTTTTTTTTTTTTTTAAATCAACTGGTGCCAGAAAGTTAAATAGATTTGTAAATTACTTCTATTAAAAAATCTTAATCCTTCCAGTACTTATTAGCGGGTGTATTCTACTGAGGAAATTCTTTTATTTTTGGATTTCTCTTCTGTCTCGACCACAGTGCTCTCTGCTGACCTCTGCTGTCCATTTTAGGAACTGTCCAGAGCAGGAAAAAATTCCCCATAGCAAACATATGCTGCTCTGGCCAGTTCCTAAAATGGACAGCAGAGGTCAGCAGAGAGCACTGTGGTCGTGACAGAAGAGAAATCCAAAAATAAAAGAATTTCCTCAGTAGAATACACCCGCTAATAAGTACTGGAAGGATTAAGATTTTTTAATAGAAGTAATTTACAAATCTGCTTAAACTTTCTGGCACCAGTTGCTTTAAAAAAAAAAAAAAAGTTTTCCACCGGAGTACCCCTTTAAATCACCAGGGATTATTAAATTAACTCCTAAACTACCTAAAATCATATCAGATTATCAGTGTAGGCCTCACCTTCCCCTCATCTTGTGGATAAACCATCAATGTCCAGGTAGGAATACAGAGTTCTAATAAACCTGCTTCAGCAATGTTATTTAATGGGAAATACAAATATTACCTGAACCAGATATAACAATAGAACTGACTGATCCTCGTTAATAAAATGACATAAATAAACCTGATAATAAGGTATAATACATAATAAACCTAATAATAAGGTATAATACATAATAACCTGATAATAAGGTATAATACAAACTAAACCTGATAATAAGGTATATTACATAATAAACCTGATAATAAGGTATAATACATAATAAACCTGATAATAAGGTATAATACAAAATAAACCTGATAATAAGGTATAATACATAATAAACCTGATAATAAGGTATAATACATAATAAACCTGATAATAAGGTATAATACATAATAAACCTGATAATAAGGTATAATACAAGATAAACCTGATAATAAGGTATAATACAAAATAAACCTGATAATAAACCTGATAATAAGGTATAATACTAAATAAACCTGATAATAAGGTATAATACATAATAAACCTGATAATAAGGTATAATACATAATAAACCTGATAATAAGGTATAATACAAAATAAACCGGATAATAAGGTATAATACATAATAAACCGGATAATAAGGTATAATTACACAATAAACCTGATAATAAGGTATAATACATAATAAACCTGATAATAAGGTATAATACAAAATAAACCTGATAATAAGGTATAATACAAAATAAACCTGATAATAAGGTATAATACATAATAAACCAGATAATAAGGTATAATACAAAATAAACCTGATAATACATAATAAACCTGATAATAAGGTATAATACACAATAAACCTGATAATAAGGTATAATACAAAATAAACCTGATAATAAGGTATAATACATAATAAACCTGATAATAAGGTATAATACATAATAAACCTGATAATAAGGTATTATACAAAATAAACCTGATAATAAGGTATAATACATAATAAACCTAATAAAAAGGTATAATACAAAATAAACCTGATAATAAGGTATAATACATAATAAACCTGATAATAAGGTATTATACAAAATAAACCTGATAATAAGGTATAATACATAATAAACCTGATAATAAGGTATAATACAAAATAAACCTGATAATAAGGTATAATACAACATAAACCTAATAAAAAGGTATAATACAAAATAAACCTAATAAAAAGGTATAATACAAAATAAACCTGATAATAAGGTATAATACATAATAAACCTGATAATAAGGTATAATACAAAATAAACCTGATAATAAGGTATAATACATAATAAACCTGATAATAAACCTGATAATAAGGTATAATACAAAATAAACCTGATAATAAGGTATAATACATAATAAACCTGATAATAAGGTATAATACAAAATAAACCTGATAATAAGGTATAATACATAATAAACCAGATAATAAGGTATAATACAAAATAAACCTGATAATAAGGTATAATACATAATAAACCTGATAATAAGGTATAATACATAATAACCTGATAATAAGGTATAATACATAATAACCTGATAATAAGGTATAATACATAATAAACCTGATAATAAACCTGATAATAAGGTATAATACATAATAAACCTGATAATAAGGTATAATACATAATAAACCTGATAATAAGGTATAATACATAATAAACCTGATAATAAGGTATAATACATAATAAACCTGATAATAAGGAATAATACAAGGAAACTCTGATTCCTTCACCTTCAATTTCATCCTTGAAAAGTTCTTCTGTCCCAAACTTCAGGATATCGTCCAGTTCCTGCTTAGTCATGGAGCCGGATTTGGAGCCCAGACCGGGCCGGACCACCAGATGGGTCAGCATCATTTTTCTCTTTGCCACCTGGGTGATCCTTTCTTCTACGGACGCTCTGGTGACGAACCGATAGATCATGACTTTTTTATTCTGCCCAATTCTGTGAGCGCGGCTGAAGGCCTGTAACAGAAGGATTCTTCATGAGGGTCCTGGAGTGTTCTCCTTTAATTAATCTCCTGTAATGTGTTCCCATTATGGAGAACATTACAGAGATCGGACTCGTATTCTACCCAAGGGTACATTCACACGCGCGGATTTTTTGGCGGTTTTCCGCTGCGTATTTGAAAGTGGGTGGGCTCTTCTCGGCTGTCCGCAGCAGATTTTCCGCCACAGTCCTTACTGACTTCAATGGGGCTTGCGGCGGATTTTCCGCAGTGTACATTCCGCCGTGGAAAATCAGCTGCGAACAGCCGAGAAGAGCCCACCCACTTTCAAATACGCAGCGGAAAACCCGCTAAAAAATCTGCACATGTGAACATACCCTTAAAGGGGTACTCCGCCCCTAGACATCTTACCCCCTATCCAAAGAATAGGGCATAAGATGTCTAAACACGGGGGTCCTGCTGCTGGGGACCCCCGCGATCTCCCTGCTGCATCCGGCATTCTTTAGAGCAGTGGTCTCCAACATGTGGACCTCCAGATGTTGCAAAACTACAACTACCAGCATGTCCGGACAGCCAACGGCTGTCCGGGCATGCTGGGAGTTGTAGTTTTGCAAATACTCCTTCACCTATGGCAGTGTTTCCCAGGGTGCCTCCAGCTGTTGCAAAACTACAACTTCCAGCATGCTCAGACAGCCAACAGGGTTGTAGCTTTGCAACAGCTGGAGATCCTCAGTTTGGAGACCACTGGCCAATGGCTGTCCGGGCATGCTGGGAGTTGTAATTTTGCAACATCTGTAGGTCCGCAGGTTGAAGACCACTGCTTTAGAGTGTCGGGTGCAGCGCTGGAGGCTCATGACATCACGCCCCCTCCCATAGACTTGCATTGAGGGGGTGTGGCCGTGATATCACGGTCACGCCCTGCTTGTGACATCATGGCCACACCCCGTATCGCCAGTCATCCGGCACGGAGTGAAGTTCGCTCCATGCACCAGATTTCTGGGGTGCCGCAGCCGAGATCACGGGATAAGGCATAAGATGTCTAGGGGCGGAGTACCCCTTTAAGGCCTAACAAAAGCACCAATTAATTCAGCTATTTTAGGTGAACAAGAGGCACAATAGAAAAGAGATAAACCAGTACTGGGAACCATACAAGGATTTGACCAACCTGGTTGGTGCTTGTTAGAAAACTTTAAAAAATGGCTTGTGCATTCACTTTAATGGAAGCTGAGCTGCAGTAACCCAGCACGGCCACTATACAATGTATGGCACTGTCTCCCTCCAGTCCCATTTATTGTCTATACCGCTGCTGTGGTAAAAATAAGAACCTGTACAACAGTGAACCTGCTTTACTTTCAATAACGTCGACTCAGCTGGACGCAGGCTACGGCGCAGGTGCTAGAACACAACCCCATACCCGCTCTGTTCTGCAAAACTGATATTTCACTCACAGACAAAAGCAATTGATGGCAGAGCCATTTTGCTCATTGTGCTTATCCTTATTCCACTCCGGTGGAAAACTTCTTTTTTTTTTTTAAATCAACTGGTGCCAGAAAGTTAAACAGATTTGTAAATTACTTCTATTAAAAAATCTTAATCCTTCCAGTACTTATTAGCTGCTGAATACTACAGAGCTCTCTGCTGACATCATTACCACAGTGCTCTCTGACATCTCTGTCCATTTTAGGAACTGTCCAGAGCAGCATATCTTTGCTATGGGGATTTTCTCCTACTGATGTCAGCAGTGTTCCAAAAAGAAAATAATTTCCTCTGTAGTATTCAGCAGCTAATAAGTACTGGAAGGATTAAGATTTTTTAATAGAAGTCATTTACAAATCACAAGCGGATTCCATTTTCCTACACAGGACTCTCAATCACTAAGTGCCAGCCCTTTTTCTCTTTATCTGTGGATAATTTACAAATCTGTTTAACTTTCTGGCACCAGTTGATTTACAAAAAAAAAAAAGTTTTCCACCGGAGTACCCCTTTAAAGTAATGCCTTTACCCTCTAGTGGTGATCGCACATATGGTATAGGATTAGGGTAAGGTTGCTACTGTACCCTACTCCTAACCCCACACCCTAAACCCCAAACGTAAAGTGTAACACCTAACCTTAAACCTATACACTGCTGCCCCTAAGAGCATTTAGCACTAGGGGCCAATAGAAGCACTTTAAGCACAATGGGCTCTGGCATTAATTGCTTCTGCCTGATGTCAGCTTTGGCGAACAGAGGGGTGATCGGGATCCAGCTCTGGCAAACTGCTGATCAGAGGAAAAGCTGGGTGTTGGCAAGCCACACTGGTATTAATATAGGCTATCATGGAAAGTGTCTTTGAAGGGTCTATTAAAGGGGTACTCCGGTGAAAACCTTTTTTCTTTTAAATCAACTGGTGGCAGAAAGTTAAACATATTTGTAAATTACTTCCATTAAAAAATCTTAAGCCTTCCAGTACTTATTAGCTGCTGAATGCTACAGAGGAAATTCCTTTCTTTTTGGAACACTGATGACATCACAAGCACAGTGCTCTCTGCTGACATCTCTGTCCATTTTAGCAGCCATGCATAGCAGATATATAGCAGATGTATTAGCAGATGTATGCTAAGGGCAGCATTGTGGCTCAGTGGTTAGCACTACTGCCTTGCAGTGCTGGGGACTTGGGTTCAAATCCCACTAAGGACAACAATAAATAAAGCTTTATTATTATTATAATAATGTCAGCAGAGAGAACTGTGCTCGTGATGTCATCAGAGAGGATTCCAAAAAGAAAAGAATTTCCTCTGTAGTATTCAGCAGCTAATAAGTACAGGAAGGATTAAGATTTTTAAATAGAAGTAATTTACAAATATGTTTAACTTTCTGCCACCAGTTTCACCGGAGTACCCCTTTAAGGATCTATTTACACGTACAGTATTCGGCACAGATTTGATGCGCAGAATTTGAAGCTGTGTTCAGTTCATTTAACTTACATTGGAATCTGCAGCATAATATCCTGAGCATCTAATCTCCGCAGAATACTGTAGGTGTGAATGGACCCTTAAAGGTGAACAGTGGTGTAAATCTTTTAACTTTTCCTGTGCCCGGGCTGCAAAAAACTAAACAAAAAACTTTAAATTCCCCTTCCTATGTTCCCCCGATTTGCCGATATCGGCGTTCCGTTCCTCCGATGCTGCTAGGCTCGGAATGTCACACTGCAGTCAGTGTATTGTGGGCCGGTGATAGGCTAAGCGCACTGTCATGTAAGGAGAGCCCGTGCAGCAGGAAGAAGGCGGGGCCCGAGCTCCTTACGTGCGTTCAGCCTATCATTGGCCGAGGCGGGACATCGCTTTGACTGGCGATACTCTGACTGCAGTGTGACGTTCCGAGCCTAAGAGGCAGGGAGCTGAGCAGCACCAGAGGAACAGGACGCTGATATCGGCGCAACGAAGGAACGTAGGAAGGTGAGTTGAAAATGTTTTTTTTTATTTTGTAGCCCAGGCACAGGATTAGTTAAGAGATTTGCATCGCAGTTCTCCTTTAAGGGGTATTCCAGGATTTTTTTTATATTTGACTGTGCTACAGGGGCTGTAGTTCATAATATAGGGTCTGTCCCTGTCTTTGATGGTGGTCTCGCCATTCTTATGTGATCTTTGCCCCTGAGTTAATTTTTAGCAGCATAAAAAATGAGTGTTGTCTCATGCCTTTCCCAAGTTGCAGAGCTGTCAGTGGTGTTCAAAGGGAGCGTGTGTGTGCTTTAATGGGTGGAGCGACTGTTCTGTGGGAGGGAGATCATTCTCCACAGGGCTGCAGGGAAATGTAGTTTCAAGCACAGCATGCATGGAATGGAGCCTAGCTGTGCTGCAATGAGTGGGGTGACTGATGTGTGGGAGGGAGAAAAGTGACCTCACACTTACAAACAAGGTATTCTGGGACCTGTATTTGGAGTGAGGGAACATTTTACAAAAAGAAAGCAGCGGCATCATGGTGGACTGACAAAATAGCCATTTAGCCCTAAGACAAGCACAGATTGTTTCTAAGCATGTCTATTACTGTCTGGCAGGTAAGTACTAAAGTCACCTTATGTTGAATAACCCCTTTTAATATAACTAACCGCGTGTCATTACAGACTCCATACAATGAATAACGAGTAATGATCTGACCTGTATATCATTGTGGGGGTTCCAGTCCGAGTCATAAATGATGACAGTGTCGGCCGTAGCCAAATTTATCCCCAATCCTCCAGCGCGAGTCGATAATAGGAAACAAAACTGCTGAGCACCTGGGGCTGAAAGATGGAAAAAGCTTATAAAATACCGTAGAAAACTGCAATAATAGAGAGAAAATGTCACATGTAAACGGGAATTTCTTTGAGAGTATAAGCAGCCTTAGAAATTACAGATAAACCAAAGACAATTTCTTGTCTAATCTCCTAAATGGGGATGTGAAGCTTCCACGACAAAAGTTTTAGTTACATGCGGCTGATCTGCTGTGAGAGGGGAAGAGGGAGCCGCCTCATTGAGAGTCAGGACTGTTTACATGACGGCTTCGGTGACCACACACTGTCCTGATCATGGTAATATATAGAGATTGGTTTGTTCCAGCTTAAAGGGGTACTCCGGGGGAACTAAACCCATAGCCCACCCTTTCCCTCTCACCAACCTACTTATTTGTCCAAATATCATTCATTGCCTATATAGAGCAGTTTCCCTCGTTCAGCTGTCACTTACATGCAGGGAGTGTGAGAAAGACGTCATATTCAGATCGACCTTGTCTTTGTGTAAACCCCTCACTGAAACTAGCCCCCACCCTCCTGCAAGACAAACACCATGTGATTTCTAGCTTCACAGCCACACCTCCCCTCCCACTCCCTCTCCCTGTGTGAGGATATTTCTGCCAGAGAAGTCACCCTAGCACATAACGCTGCTCTTTTCCTGCTGTAGATCTAATCACTGACTACTGCCATTCAGAGCATAGCATGATTTATTGCTGGGGGGAAGGATAGTTTAAAAGAAAAGACCTGTACAGTGTGTGCTGCTCACTGTGTTTACAACAACACAGCATGCACACAGATAGTAAGAGCAATTGGCTGGCAGCCATTCCACAGAGCCACACTGACTGCTGGGAGTTGTAGTCTGGGCTGAAAGCAAGGAAAAAATAATATTTAGGAAACAACAGGGGCCACAGGAGCTGGCAAAATCACAAGGATAACTACAGGGGACACAGAACAGGTATTGTGGTGGCTTTCTATTCTAGAACCGGTTGCAGTTTTTGCTCAAGCAGCTTGTAATGTCTATTGCTGAGATCTAATGTTTTAGCAGCAGAAATGATGCCGATAAGAAGTGCAGTATAAGGCTGAGTACATTACACAGAAGCCACAAACATCATTACGATTGGGTTGCACTTATTTATATTGAATTTTATATAAAAATGACAGCAGCTTTTCTGCTTAACCAGCAACCTAATGTGAACTCTTGGGATAGTCGACAGATTCATGCGGCAAATTCTCTGATTCTGCCAAAGGCATCGCTTCACTTCTATTTCTGTGCCTATAGGTGGCAGTATTATGTTGTATAAACTAATGTCTGACTAGTGTTTGAGGCAGTTGTTGCATCCTTTTCTTAAAAACAGTGTTTCCTTACCAGTGTGTCTCCATCTGTTGCAAAACTACATCTCCCAGCATGCCTAAAGAGCCAAACGCTGTCCGGGCATGCTGGGAATTGTAGTTTTATAACAGATGGAGACACACTGGTTGGGAAACGCTCAGGGCTGGTGCAAGGATTTTTGCCACCCTGGGCAAAAGCTAATTTTGCCTCCCCCTTGACTCCGCCCACTTGTCCGCCCTTTGACATGCCCCACCTTACCTCTGGGGTGACACACTGTAACAAGCCCCCTACTTATGTAATTAGCCCACTACTGGGGTGACACAATGTAACAAACCTCCTCCTCATGTAATCTCCTTACTACTGGGGTGACACAATGTAACAAACCTCCTCCTCATGTAATCTCCTTACTACTGGGGTGACACATTGTAACAAACCTCCTCCTCATGTAATCTCCTTACTACTGGGGTGACACATTGTAACAAACCTCCTCCTCATGTAATCTCCTTACTACTGGGGTGACACAATGTAACAAACCTCCTCCTCATGTAATCTCCTTACTACTGGGGTGACACATTGTAACAAACCTCCTCCTCATGTAATCTCCTTACTACTGGGGTGACACACTGTAACAAACCCCCTCTTCATGTAATCTCCTTACTACTGGGGTGATACACTGCACCAAACCTACTCCTCATGTAATCTCCTTACTACTGGGGTGGCACACTGTAACAAACCTCTTCCTCATGCAATCTCCTTACTACTGGGGTGACACACTGTAACAAACCTCCTCCTCATATAATCTCCTTCCTACTGGGGGGACACACTGTAACAAACCTCCTCCTCATGTAATCTCCTTCCTACTGGGGTGACACAATGTAACAAACCTCCTCCTCATGTAATCTCCTTACTAATGGGGGGACACACTGTAACAAACCTCCTCCTCATGTAATCTCCTTACTACTGGGGTGACACACTGTAACAAACCCCCTCCTCATGTAATCTCCTTACTACTGGGGTGACACATTGTAACAAACCTCCTCCTCATGTAATCTCCTTACTACTGGGGTGACACACTGTAATAAACCTCCTTCTTATGTAATCTCCTTACTACTGGGGTGACACACTGTAACAAACCTCCTCCTCATGTAATCTCCTTACTACTGGGGTGACACACTGTAGCAAACCTCCTCCTCATGTAATCTCCTTCCTACTGGGGTGACACAATGTAACAAACCTCCTCCTCATGTAATCTCCTTACTAATGGGGGGACACACTGTAACAAACCTCCTCCTCATGTAATCTCCTTACTACTGGGGTGACACACTGTAACAAACCCCCTCCTCATGTAATCCCCTTACTACTGGGGTGACACACTGTAACAAAACTCCTCCTCATGTAATCTCCTTACTACTGGGGTGACACACTGTAACAAACCTCCTTCTTATGTAATCTCCTTACTACTTGGGTGACACACTGTAACAAACCTCCTCCTCATGTAATCTCCTTACGACTGGGGTGACACACTGTAACAAGCCTCCTCCTTATGCTGCTGGCTGAGTGAGTGGTTCGGATGCTGGTTGTCTAAGTTTCTTGCGGCAGGCAGAGCAGCGCCCCCATCAAGAGGGTGCTCTAGGCGGATGCCTATTTTGCCTATAGGCAGAGCTGGCCCTGGAAACGCTACTTAAGAAGATATTTTTTAGAAGGTTTCCAAGGAGTATATTTAAATTCTATATTATTGATAAGTGTCTGATCAATAGAGATCTCACCACTGGGACCCCAGCAATCATTATAATGGGGTTTCTGAATATCCTATTTCAATAGATCCCCATTCAAGCATATTTGCTGCAGCTTCATCCAACTCTATAGCCCGGAGAAAGCCAAGTGCTGTACTCAGCTATTTCCATCATCACATAGAATACGTTAGACCCCCCAGGTCACAGAACCCCCATTCTGATGATCACTGGGCCTCCCATTAGATGATAAGCGCTGGTTATGACCCCTGATGTCTGCCATTACCTGCCGTGCATGAGGTGAGTGCAGCTCCTGTGCAGAAATTATATGTACGTCCTGGTATGATAAATACCAGCTCATCAGGACATTTAGGCCCCATGTCCTTAAGGGCTTAAAGGGGTATTCCAGGATTTTTTTTTTATATATATCAACTGGCTCCAGAAAGTTAAACAGATTTGTAAATTAATTCTATTACAAATCTTAATCCTTCCAGTACTTATCAGCTGCTGAAGTTGAGTTGTTGATTTCTGTCTGACAACAGTGCTCTCTGCTGACATCTCTGCTTGTCTCAGGAACTGCACAGAGTAGAAGAGGTTTGCTATGGGGATTTGTTTCTACTCTGGACAGTTCCCGAAACAGATGTCAGCAGAGAGCACTTAGACAGAAAAGAACAACTCAACTTCAGCAGCTGATAAGTACTGAAAGGATTAATATTTTTTAATAGAAGTAATTTACAAATCAGTTTAACTGTGTGGAGCCAGTTGATATATAAAAAAAAGTTTTTTTCCTGGATAACCCCTTTAAACCCTTGGTATCCTGACCTGCTTCCCTGACGTCTATACAGTGTTTCGCATATTGTTTTGGACCTTGCTGGACCTCTGCATCATCTCAGAACAGGGACCGCCGCCAAGTTGAGGATCTGCCTCTTAGGCAGGGAGAGTGACAGCTGTGTTCACACCTAACATAGTCCTGCATAATGTGGGCGCACTATATTTTGCGGACACAATTTAAAGATTACGGCCGCATTTTCACAGCCAAATAGTTACACTCTATATTAACGCCATCTTCTGCTGCAATAAACCAATTCTATTTGATGCGCTGGGTTATTCAGAGACTGGATCTGAGTAACATAGTAGTACCATTGAACCTGTCAATTGCCTCCTGACGCAGCCCTCCTGTGATTCCTCCATCTATCCGCTCGTACTTATAGCCTTCGTACTCGAGAAAATCTTCAAGTAAATCCAGCATTTTAGTCATCTATAAAAGTAAGAAGAGCCAGAGTGTTCAGTCACCACGAATATCACATTCAGGTCGGTTTTGTTTACTCATTTTAATCTGCCCTGACATTTAGTGATCTTATTGATATATCTACTAAGCATAGCCATCATAGCTTTACCAAATGTATTAAATTAGGAGAATGCGGCATCTCGATTTCCTCCCAGTTGCCTGTAGTGTCCCCTATCACTGCCCCCCGGGGTCTCTGTAAATGTATTGAAACCGAGAAAGCCTCACAAAAATCCATCTGCTGTAAAACAGTAAATGGAGGAGAGGAGACAGAAGGGGTAGGAGGGGGATGCAGCTGCAGTATCCCTAAAATCCATCTGCTGTAAAATAGTAAATGGAGGAGAGGAGACAGAATGGGTAGGAGGGGGATGCAGCTGCAGTATCCCTAAAATCCATCTGCTGTAAAATAGTAAATGGAGGAGAGAGAAGGGGGTAGGAGGGGGATGCAGCTGCAGTATCCCTAAAATCCATCTGCTGTAAAATAGTAAATGGAGGAGAGGAGACAGAAGGGGTAGGAGGGGGATGCAGCTGCAGTATCCCTAAAATCCATCTGCTGTAAAATAGTAAATGGAGGAGAGGAGACAGAAGGGGTAGGAGGGGGATGCAGCTGCAGTATCCTTATAATCCATCTGCTGTAAAATAGTAAATGGAGGAGAGGAGACAGAATGGGTAGGAGGGGGATGCAGCTGCAGTATCCCTAAAATCCATCTGCTGTAAAATAGTAAATGGAGGAGAGGAGACAGAAGGGGTAGGAGGGGGATGCAGCTGCAGTATCCCTAAAATCAATCTGATGTAAAACAGTAAATGGAGGAGAGGAGAGAAGAGAGGAGAGGGTAGGAAGGGGATGCAGCTGCAGTATCCCTAAAATCAATCTGCTGTAAAACAGTAAATGGAGGAGAGAGAAGGGGGTAGGAGGGGGATGCAGCTGCAGTATCCTTATAATCCATCTGCTGTAAAATAGTAAATGGAGGAGAGGAGAGAAGAGAGGAGAGGGTAGGAAGGGGATGCAGCTGCAGTATCCCTAAAATCAATTTGCTGCAAAACAGTAAATGGAGGAGAGGAGGAGATAGAAGGGGGATGCAACTGCAGTATCCCTATAATCCATCTGCTGTAAAACAGTAAATGGAGAAGAAGATAGAGGAGAGGTAGGAGGGTGATGCAGCTGCAGTATCCCTAAAATCAATCTGCTGTAAAACAGTAAATGGAGGAGAAGAGATAGAAGGGGGTAAGAGGGGGATGCAGCTGCAGTATCCCTAAAATCAATCTGCTGTAAAACAGTAAATGGAGGAGAAGAGATAGAAGGGGGTAAGAGGGGGATGCAGCTGCAGTATCCCTAAAATCAATCTGCTGTAAAACAGTAAATGGAGGAGAAGAGATAGAAGGGGGTAAGAGGGGGATGCAGCTGCAGTATCCCTAAAATAAATCTGCTGTAAAACAGTAAATGGAGGAGAAGAGATAGAAGGGGGTAAGAGGGGGATGCAGCTGCAGTATCCCTAAAATAAATCTGCTGTAAAACAGTAAATGGAGGAGAAGAGAGAGGAGGGGGTAAGAGGGGGATGCAGCTGCAGTATCCCTTCTTCAATGTTTCAGAGCAACATAATGAGGGCAGAGGGAGGGGGGGGGGGGTTAGCTGTAAAGACATTTGATTGGCTTAGAGGAACACAGAAAGATGTGAGATCACCAGGCAGAGTCCAACTATATAGTAGGCATGGAGAGAGTAAAGATGACAACATGGGAGAAAAAAGAGACACAGAAAAGAAAGTTTAATGCCTATTCCAACCAGGGTGCCTCACACTGTTGCAAAACTACAACTCCCAGCATGCCCAGACAGCTCTCCGGCTGGAAATCACTGGTCTATTTAGATGCAGGTCAAAGGGTGACCTAACTGCATCACACATAATCATCACTCCATCCTTACATGGCTGCCAAATAATTCTGCCAAAAATGAGATACCTGAGAAAAAATGAGAACTCTGTGTCCTTCGTCTTTTAACTTTTTCAACATCTTCTGTAGCAGCACCAATTTCCCCGAGGATTTCACTAAGGAACTCCCATCGTAGGAGCCATTTGGCAATACTGGGGCCTCCTAAATAGAAAAATACATGAATTGAAGGGGGTGGAGGTCTCCTAGTCATTAAAGGGGTACTCCGGTGGAAAACATTTTTTTATTTTTTTTAATCAACTGGTGTCAGAAAGTTATACAGATTTGTAAATTACTTCTATATAAAAATCTTAATCCTTCCAGTACTTATCAGCTGCTGTATGCTCCACAGGAAGTTGTGTAGTTCTTTCCAGTCTGACCACACTGCTCTCTGCTGACACCTCTGTCCATGTCAGGAACTGTCCAGAGCAGGAGAGGTTTGCTATGGGGATTTGCTCCTACTCTGGACAGTTCCTGACATGGACAGAGGTGTCAGCAGAGAGCACTGTGGTCAAACTGGAAAGAACTACACAACTTCCTCTGTAGTATACAGCAGCTGATAAGTACTGGAAGGATTAAGATCTCTATATAAAAGTAATTTACAAATCTGATAAACTTTCTGGCAACAGTTGATTTAAAATAAATAGTTTTCCACCAGAGTACCCCTTTAAGGTAGGCCCACCAGGACCCCGTACAGACATAAAGAGGCCGGTATGAATCATACAAGGTCATAGTAGACTTATAACTCTGCGCAGGTGAATGGTTCTGTGTAGTCACCTTTGTCATTCTATTATCCTTAGTGGGTGTCTATTGTGATACATAGAACTTCATTTATGTGTGTATTAATGTATATCTATTTATGTATGTATCTATGTATATCTATTTATATATGTATCTATTTATGTATGTATTAATGTATATCTATTTATGTATGTATCTATGTATACATATCTATTTATGTGTGTATTAATGTATATCTATTTATGTATGTATTAATGTATATCTATTTATGTATGTATCTATGTATATCTATTTATGTATGTATTAATGTATATCTATTTATGTATGTATAATGTATATCTATTTATGTATGTATTAATGTATATCTATTTATGTATGTATTAATGTATATCTATTTATGTATGTATCTATGTATATCTATTTATGTATGTATTAATGTATATCTATTTATGTGTGTATTAATGTATATCTATTTATGTGTGTATCAATGTATATCTATTTATGTATGTATCTATGTATATCTATTTATGTGTGTATTAATGTATATCTATTTATGTGTGTATTAATGTATATCTATTTATGTGTGTATTAATGTATATCTATTTATGTGTGTATTAATGTATATCTATTTATGTATCTATGTATACATATCTATTTATGTGTGTATTAATGTATATCTATTTATGTGTGTATTAATGTATATCTATTTATGTGTGTATTAATGTATATCTATTTATGTGTGTATTAATGTATATCTATTTATGTGTGTATTAATGTATATCTATTTATGTATGTATCTATGTATACATATCTATTTATGTATGTATCTATGTATATCTATTTATGTGTGTATTAATGTATATCTATTTATGTGTGTATTAATGTATATCTATTTATGTGTGTATTAATGTATATCTATTTATGTGTGTATTAATGTATATCTATTTATGTATCTATGTATATCTATTTATGTGTGTATTAATGTATATCTATTTATGTAAGTATTAATGTATATCTATTTATGTGTGTATTAATGTATATCTATTTATGTATGTATTAATGTATATCTATTTATGTATGTATCTATGTATACATATCTATTTATGTATGTATCTATGTATATCTATTTATGTGTGTATTAATGTATATCTATTTATGTGTGTTCCAGCATAACTTGCAAATGGCTGTAGATATTTTGATGGAACTTGGGTCACTTGGGCGCTTATGGTTACTTATATGTCAACTTAAAAAACAGTAGCATTAAATCCACCTTAACCCACCCCCATTTGCGAGGGTTGGGGTTTTACTCTAAAGTTCCATGCAAGTCTATGGGACTTCAGGTACATCTCAAAATGTGTTACTCCCTGGCTACAGAGATTGCCCTTAAAGGGGTACTCCGGTGGAAAACATTTTTTTAAATCCACTGGTGCCAAAAAGTTAAACAGATTAGTAAATTACTTCTATTTAATCTTAATCCTTCCAGTACTTAACAGCTGCTGTATACTACAGAGTAAGTTGTATTTCTTTCTGGAATTCTTTTCTGTCTGACTACAGTGCTCTCTGCTGACACCTCTGTCCATGTCAGGAACTGTCCAGAGCAGGAGAGGTTTTGCTATAGGGATTTGCTCCTGCTCTGTACAGTTCCTGACATGGACAGAGGTGTCAGCAGAGAGCACTGTGGTCAGACTGGAAAGAACTACACAACTTCCTGTGGTGCATAAAGCAGCTGATAAGTACTGGAAGGATTAAGATTTTTGTATAGAAGTAATTTACAAATCTGTATAACTTTCTGGCACCAGTTGATTTAAAAAAAAAATAATGTTTTCCACTGGAGTACCCCTTTAAGTCATGGCTTCCACCCTTTGGGGTATATCCTACAGGTTGTGAACCTAGGGTATAGGATATTTACCACCTATTGAAATCATAATACATATCCATAGCCCTATTACTGAATGCCAAAATCACATGATATATGAGGAGGGGTCAAGCCTGTGGAGAAATGTTTAGTGCTATCTGGTGGGCCAATGGATGCCCTTCATAGGTTGTATCCATAGGGTATACATTTGAGTGCATATATAGTACATACAAATATATATTTTTTTCCATTTATTTTTTTATTATTATAATTATTATTATATTATTTTTTTTCAGTTTTGTCAATTTTTTTTAAGGAAACACATTTAGATACATTTTATTTACATATTTATGTACATTATTATTATTATTACTATATTATTATTATTTTTAAATATATTTTTTCAGTTTTGTAGGTTTATTTTATAATTTTTTTAGATGTTTAGGGAAAACTTATTTTTTTATATTTTTGTAGGATTTTTTTTTTTTTTATACATGTAAAAAAGTATAAGTTAAAGGGGTACTCCGGTGAAAACCTTTTTTCTTTTAAATCAACTGGTGGCAGAAAGATAAACATATTTGTAAATTACTTCTATTAAAAAAATCTTAATCCTTCCTGTACTTATTAGCTGCTGAATACTACAGAGGAAATTCTTTTCTTTTTGGAATGCTCTCTGATGACATCACGAGCACAGTGCTCTCTGCTGACGTTATTATAATAATAATAATAACACTTTATTTATTGTTGTCCTTAATGGGATTTGAACCCAAGTCCCCAGCACTGCTAACCACTGAGCCACCATGCTGCCCTTAGCGTACATCTGCTATGCATGGTTGCTAAAATGGACAGAGATGTCAGCAGAGAGCACTGTGCTCGTGATGTCATCTGTGTTCCAAAAAGAAAGGAATTTCCTCTGTAGCATTCAGCAGCTAATAAGTACTGGAAGGATTAAGATTTTTTAATAGAAGTAATTTACAAATATGTTTAACTTTCTGCCACCAGTTGATTTTAAAAAAAAAAGTTTTTCACCGGAGTACCCCTTTAAGTATAAGTACAAGGTTCTGGAATTCTTAGTCTATGGCGGTTGGTGCATGCTGTTATAGGTCAGTATACGCCTACACTATTGGGGTAATCGATCAAACCATTGCAGCCGGAGCACATAGTGACTGCACGAGGAGCAGGGCCGAGCTCACTGCTAATAGAATATGACGAATGACCCTTGACTGAGGGTTTGGTGCAGTGCAGCAGTAAAGTAATTAGAGATCTCTACAACCCCAGACTATGGGGGAGATTTATTGCGCGGTCTTATAGTAAGAGATCCGTGATCTTACTGCTCTATGGTAAACGGAGCAGAAATTATTCAGATTTGTTGCTTTTGTCTGCAGCATCATTTAAGCGCCATCCATTTGACAAATGGGACTACTCCAGCGGATGTTCTATCTAAGGGACTTCCGACGTTTGACCTGAGCAGTGGATTTCCTATAGAAATGAATGGGAGGCTGCTGCAAGATGGAATCCGAGCAGAATATCCTAGTGGAAAATCTGTGCAGATTCTCCAAAGCGTGAATCGTATAAAACAGCTTAAAGGGGTTATCCAGGAAAAAACTTTTTTTATATATATATCAACTGGCTCCAGAAAGTTAAACAGATTCGTAAATTACTTCTATTAAAAAATCTTAATCCTTCCAATAATTATCAGCTGCTGAAGTTGAGTTGTTGTTTTCTGTCTGACAACAGTGCTCTCTGCTGACATCTCTGCTTGTCTCGGGAACTGCACAGAGTAGAAGAGGTTTGCTATGGGGATTTGCTTCTAAACTGGGGGACCCCGAGACAGGTGTCATCAGAGAGCACTTAGACAGAAAAGAACAACTTAACGTCAGCAGCTTATAAGTACTGAAAGGATTAAGATTTTTTTAATAGAAGTAATTTACAAATCTGTTTAACTTTCTGGAGCCAGTTGATATATATATATATATATATATATATATATATATATATATATAAAAGTTTTTTTTCCTGGATAACCCCTTTAATAACTCTCCTCCTTTAACTTTAAAGGGGTACTCCACTGGCCAGCTTTCGGAACATTTAGTTCCAAACTCTGTGTGCACGCGCTGCGGGGGTCGGCCACGCCCCCTTAATGCAAGTCTACGTCGAACACTGGCCAGTGGAGTACCCCTTTAAGACAGTGTTTCCCAACCAGTGTGCTTCCAGCTGTTGCAAGACTACAACGTCTAGGTTAACTCTACACTGGCCTATTCAGGTGCAGGTTGATGACAATGGTTGGGTAACACTGCTTTAAAGGGGTACTCCGGTGGAAAACAAATGTTTTCAAATTCATACTGGTGCCAGAAAGTTCTACAAATTTGTAAATTACTTCTATTTAAAAATCTTAATCCTTCTAGTACTTATCAGCTGTTGTATGCTCCACAGGAAGTTGTGTATGTGGTGGCCCAGTACAGAAGTTGCACCCCTGTACCCTTGCTGCCCTGTCAGCCTCCTTACAGTGTCCCCTGGGCCCCCCCCCCCCCTGCATCCGTTCCCCTTGCATATTCTTTTGTATGTGTGTTATCTCCTGTAATATACCTGTAAGGTGTTATAGCTTTAAGAATAGTTGACATGTGATTGACCTGATGTCATGTGATTGTAACCCAGTGAGTTGTCAGTCACCATGTGACCTAAGGGGGACCTATGGGACCCCTCCTAGTCTGCCCCATATAAGCCCTGGGTGGAGCTAGCTATCTCTCTTAAAGGGGTACTCCGGTGAAAAACTTTTTTTTTTTAAATCAACTGGTGCCAGAAAGTTAAACAGATTTGTAAATTACTTCTATAAAAAAATCTTAATCCTTCCTGTACTTATTAGCTGCGGAACACTACAGCGGAAATTCTTTTCTTTTTTAAACACAGAGCTCTCTGCTGACATCACGAGCACAGTGCTCTCTGCTGACATCTCTGTCCATTTTAGGAACTGTACAGAACAGCATATGTTTTCTATGGGGATTTCCTTTTACTCTGGACAGTTCCTAAAATGGACAGAGATGTCAGCAGAGAGCACTGTGCTCGTGATGTCAGCAGAGAGCACTGTGCTCGTGATGTCAGCAGAGAGCTTTGTGTGCCAAAAAGAAAATAATTTCCTCTGTAGTATTCAGCAGCTAATAAGTACTGGAAGGATTAAGATTTTTTAATAGAAGTAATTTACAAATCTGTTTAACTTTCTGGCACCAGTTGAATTAAAAAGTTTTTCACTGGAGTACCCCTTTAAGGTGTGTGTCTGGAGTGCAGAGGAGGCCTAAAGTCAGTCAAGCAGCCATGGATCCTAAAGTCAAGTGCCCCACAGGTCAAGTCAAAGCCTGGTAAGATACAGAAGGGGTTAAGTCAGTCCAAGTCATCCTGTCTCACGTCAGCGTGGCCTGCATCCAAATTGTCCAAGTCCACTATAAGTCCCAGCAAGCCCTGTGGTCTCTGAAGTCACTGGTCACCTCCGTGGACCTAGACAAGCTGTATAGACTGTTACACCTGTCTGACTCAATAAAGCTGCCGTTGTTCCATAACTTGGCGTCGGAGTCATTATTTGCCCCCGTGCCTAGCCCAGGATCCAGCGGTATTCCTTCGGGTGGTGTAGAGGATTAACCACGCCCTGGTGTCACGAACACAAGGGGTTAATGCCCCTAGCGTAATTCCATCTGCTCTCATCACACCCTCACATGTAGTTCTCTCCCGTCTGACCACAGTGCTCTCTGCTGACACCTCTGTCCATGTCAGGAACTGTCCAGAGCAGGAGAGGTTTTGCTATAGGGATTTGCTCCTGCTCTGTACAGTTCCTGACATGGACAGAGGTGTCAGCAGAGAGCACTGTGGTCAGACTGGAAAGAACTACACAACTTCCTGTGGTGCATAAAGCAGCTGATAAGTACTGGAAGGATTAAGATTTTTGTATAGAAGTAATTTACAAATCTGTATAACTTTCTGGCACCAGTTGATTTAAAAAAAAAATAATGTTTTCCACTGGAGTACCCCTTTAAGTCATGGCTTCCACCCTTTGGGGTATATCCTACAGGTTGTGAACCTAGGGTATAGGATATTTACCACCTATTGAAATCATAATACATATCCATAGCCCTATTACTGAATGCCAAAATCACATGATATATGAGGAGGGGTCAAGCCTGTGGAGAAATGTTTAGTGCTATCTGGTGGGCCAATGGATGCCCTTCATAGGTTGTATCCATAGGGTATACATTTGAGTGCATATATAGTACATACAAATATATATTTTTTTCCATTTATTTTTTTATTATTATAATTATTATTATATTATTTTTTTTCAGTTTTGTCAATTTTTTTTAAGGAAACACATTTAGATACATTTTATTTACATATTTATGTACATTATTATTATTATTACTATATTATTATTATTTTTAAATATATTTTTTCAGTTTTGTAGGTTTATTTTATAATTTTTTTAGATGTTTAGGGAAAACTTATTTTTTTATATTTTTGTAGGATTTTTTTTTTTTTTATACATGTAAAAAAGTATAAGTTAAAGGGGTACTCCGGTGAAAACCTTTTTTCTTTTAAATCAACTGGTGGCAGAAAGATAAACATATTTGTAAATTACTTCTATTAAAAAAATCTTAATCCTTCCTGTACTTATTAGCTGCTGAATACTACAGAGGAAATTCTTTTCTTTTTGGAATGCTCTCTGATGACATCACGAGCACAGTGCTCTCTGCTGACGTTATTATAATAATAATAATAACACTTTATTTATTGTTGTCCTTAATGGGATTTGAACCCAAGTCCCCAGCACTGCTAACCACTGAGCCACCAGGCTGCCCTTAGCGTACATCTGCTATGCATGGTTGCTAAAATGGACAGAGATGTCAGCAGAGAGCACTGTGCTCGTGATGTCATCTGTGTTCCAAAAAGAAAGGAATTTCCTCTGTAGCATTCAGCAGCTAATAAGTACTGGAAGGATTAAGATTTTTTAATAGAAGTAATTTACAAATATGTTTAACTTTCTGCCACCAGTTGATTTAAAAAAAAAAAGTTTTTCACCGGAGTACCCCTTTAAGTATAAGTACAAGGTTCTGGAATTCTTAGTCTATGGCGGTTGGTGCATGCTGTTATAGGTCAGTATACGCCTACACTATTGGGGTAATCGATCAAACCATTGCAGCCGGAGCACATAGTGACTGCACGAGGAGCAGGGCCGAGCTCACTGCTAATAGAATATGACGAATGACCCGTGACTGAGGGTTTGGTGCAGTGCAGCAGTAAAGTAATTAGAGATCTCTACAACCCCAGACTATGGGGGAGATTTATTGCGCGGTCTTATAGTAAGAGATCCGTGATCTTACTGCTCTATGGTAAACGGAGCAGAAATTATTCAGATTTGTTGCTTTTGTCTGCAGCATCATTTAAGCGCCATCCATTTGACAAATGGGACTACTCCAGCGGATGTTCTATCTAAGGGACTTCCGACGTTTGACCTGAGCAGTGGATTTCCTATAGAAATGAATGGGAGGCTGCTGCAAGATGGAATCCGAGCAGAATATCCTAGTGGAAAATCTGTGCAGATTCTCCAAAGCGTGAATCGTATAAAACAGCTTAAAGGGGTTATCCAGGAAAAAACTTTTTTTATATATATATCAACTGGCTCCAGAAAGTTAAACAGATTCGTAAATTACTTCTATTAAAAAATCTTAATCCTTCCAATAATTATCAGCTGCTGAAGTTGAGTTGTTGTTTTCTGTCTGACAACAGTGCTCTCTGCTGACATCTCTGCTTGTCTCGGGAACTGCACAGAGTAGAAGAGGTTTGCTATGGGGATTTGCTTCTAAACTGGGGGACCCCGAGACAGGTGTCATCAGAGAGCACTTAGACAGAAAAGAACAACTTAACGTCAGCAGCTTATAAGTACTGAAAGGATTAAGATTTTTTTAATAGAAGTAATTTACAAATCTGTTTAACTTTCTGGAGCCAGTTGATATATATATATATATATATATATATATATATATATATATATAAAAGTTTTTTTTCCTGGATAACCCCTTTAATAACTCTCCTCCTTTAACTTTAAAGGGGTACTCCACTGGCCAGCTTTCGGAACATTTAGTTCCAAACTCTGTGTGCACGCGCTGCGCGGGTCGGCCACGCCCCCTTAATGCAAGTCTACGTCGAACACTGGCCAGTGGAGTACCCCTTTAAGACAGTGTTTCCCAACCAGTGTGCTTCCAGCTGTTGCAAGACTACAACGTCTAGGTTAACTCTACACTGGCCTATTCAGGTGCAGGTTGATGACAATGGTTGGGTAACACTGCTTTAAAGGGGTACTCCGGTGGAAAACAAATGTTTTCAAATTCATACTGGTGCCAGAAAGTTCTACAAATTTGTAAATTACTTCTATTTAAAAATCTTAATCCTTCTAGTACTTATCAGCTGTTGTATGCTCCACAGGAAGTTGTGTATGTGGTGGCCCAGTACAGAAGTTGCACCCCTGTACCCTTGCTGCCCTGTCAGCCTCCTTACAGTGTCCCCTGGGCCCCCCCCCCCTGCATCCGTTCCCCTTGCATATTCTTTTGTATGTGTGTTATCTCCTGTAATATACCTGTAAGGTGTTATAGCTTTAAGAATAGTTGACATGTGATTGACCTGATGTCATGTGATTGTAACCCAGTGAGTTGTCAGTGACCATGTGACCTAAGGGGGACCTATGGGACCCCTCCTAGTCTGCCCCATATAAGCCCTGGGTGGAGCTAGCTATCTCTCTTAAAGGGGTACTCCGGTGAAAAACTTTTTTTTTTTAAATCAACTGGTGCCAGAAAGTTAAACAGATTTGTAAATTACTTCTATAAAAAAATCTTAATCCTTCCTGTACTTATTAGCTGCGGAACACTACAGCGGAAATTCTTTTCTTTTTTAAACACAGAGCTCTCTGCTGACATCACGAGCACAGTGCTCTCTGCTGACATCTCTGTCCATTTTAGGAACTGTACAGAACAGCATATGTTTTCTATGGGGATTTCCTTTTACTCTGGACAGTTCCTAAAATGGACAGAGATGTCAGCAGAGAGCACTGTGCTCGTGATGTCAGCAGAGAGCACTGTGCTCGTGATGTCAGCAGAGAGCACTGTGCTCGTGATGTCAGCAGAGAGCTTTGTGTGCCAAAAAGAAAATAATTTCCTCTGTAGTATTCAGCAGCTAATAAGTACTGGAAGGATTAAGATTTTTTAATAGAAGTAATTTACAAATCTGTTTAACTTTCTGGCACCAGTTGAATTAAAAAGTTTTTCACTGGAGTACCCCTTTAAGGTGTGTGTCTGGAGTGCAGAGGAGGCCTAAAGTCAGTCAAGCAGCCATGGATCCTAAAGTCAAGTGCCCCACAGGTCAAGTCAAAGCCTGGTAAGATACAGAAGGGGTTAAGTCAGTCCAAGTCATCCTGTCTCACGTCAGCGTGGCCTGCATCCAAATTGTCCAAGTCCACTATAAGTCCCAGCAAGCCCTGTGGTCTCTGAAGTCACTGGTCACCTCCGTGGACCTAGACAAGCTGTATAGACTGTTACACCTGTCTGACTCAATAAAGCTGCTGTTGTTCCATAACTTGGCGTCGGAGTCATTATTTGCCCCCGTGCCTAGCCCAGGATCCAGCGGTATTCCTTCGGGTGGTGTAGAGGATTAACCACGCCCTGGTGTCACGAACACAAGGGGTTAATGCCCCTAGCGTAATTCCATCTGCTCTCATCACACCCTCACATGTAGTTCTCTCCCGTCTGACCACAGTGCTCTCTGCTGACACCTCTGTCCATGTCAGGAACTGTCCAGAGAAGGAGAGGTTTGCTATGGGGATTTGCTCCTACTCTGGACAGTTCCTGACACAGACAGAGGTGTCAGCAGAGAGCACTGTGGTCAGACTGGAGAGAGCTACACAACTTCCAGCGGAGCATACAGCAGCTGATAAGTACTGGAAGGATTAAGATTTTTAAATAGAAGTAATTTACAAATCTGTTGAACTTTCTGGCACCAGTTGATTTGAAAACCTTTCTATTCCACCAGAGTACCCCTTTAAGGTGATGTAATATGAATGATGATATTCATCAATATATGTGGCCTTTGAAATTAACCCCATATTAGTCATGCCTGTGAGGTTTATACACACAGAGCATGATGGGCACAGGAATGCCCCAATGTGAGGATACGTCACGTATAGGAAATCAAATGTCGCCATTACATACTGAATTGGGGTGTAAATAGCGCCCCAGTGCCCGTCCATATCGCACCCACTGGCGGATCTTACCACAGCAGCAACAGGAAAGAGGTATGGGTGGTTACAGCACTTCTTCAAGTCCATCATAATATTCAGCAGGGACACCTGGTTCCCACCTCCTTTGGAATTCAAGGCTTCAAAATTTCTGGTTAAAATGAACTTATAATATTTCCTGCAACAAAGTCACAAAAAGAAAAAAGAATCAAAAAAATACAAAAGGAAATAGGTAAAAAAAGATTAATGATAAGGAAGCAGTAAAGTTTACCCTTTGTTGATTTCTCAGCAAATTTATGGTGATTCTGCTGCAAAATCCACGTTACAAGCAGACGTCTTTAAAGGGGTACTCCGGTGGAATTCTTTTTTTTAAATCAACTGTTGCCAGTAAATTACTTCTATTTAAAAATCGTAATCCTTCCAGTACTTATCAGCTGCTGTATGCTCCACAGGAAGTTGTGTAGTTCTTTCCAGTCTGACCACAGTGCTCTCTGCTGACACCTCTGTCCATGTCAGGAACTGTCCAGAGCAGGAGAGGTTTGTTATGGGGATATGATTCTAATCTGGACAGTTCCTGACATTGGCAGAGGTGTCAGCAGAGAACACTGTGGTGAGACTGAAAAGAACTACACAACTTCCTGTGGAGCATACAGCAGCTGATAAGTCCTGGAAGGATTAAGATTTTTAAATAGAAGTAATTTACTGGCACCAGTTGATTTAAAAAAATAAATAAAAATGCTGTAACCACCTATACAGCATGATAAGGTATTGAAAGGATTAAGATTTTTTAATAGAAGTCATTTACAAATCTCTTTAAATTTCAGGCACCAGGTGATTAAAAAAAAAAATATATATATATATATGTTTTCCACCGGAGTACCCCTTTAATGCCTTCCCAATATTTTGTAATGGATATTATGAAATAATAAAGTTAAAAAGTCAGGTCAGGGACCATGGAGTGGGCTCGGGGGCTGGCATTCCTAATAGATTAGAGAGATCGCAATACACAAACACTGCCTGAAACAAAAATACCCCAGGACATAATTGCAGTTTTTTTTTGTTAATTCAGATTCCCAAAAAATGGAAAGCGGCCAAGAGTCCAATCCATTCCAAAATGCTACCAATAAAAACTACAGATCACAGTGTAAAAAATAAGACCAGAAACTTCAAATAAACATGTGTTCAGGGATGAGCTTAAATACAAAAGAACATGCCCAAGTGAAAGGATTAATGCAAAAAGCCAAAATTGGCCCTGTCTAGATGCAGACAAGGCACTCACTGAGATCTGCAGGGCCCAACCAACCCATTGGTGCCACAACACAAGCATATAGGTGGTAAGGTCTTGCTAAGGGTGAGAAAAAACAAATACCTCCAACGTGTTTCTGCCACTGAATCTATAAGCAGTGTCATCAGGGGGTTATATTATGGTAGTAAGGACCAAACAACAATTCATAAATAAAATGCAAAGTAATATACAAATTGGATGGTGGTGACCAACAGGCCTAGAGAGAAAAGTCTGTCCCTATAGAAACCTGGAAGGAAAAATATACATAGCAGACTCAATATGTATCACAAATGAAAAGTGACTTTTGTTCCGTGGACAGGCAAGTGCGATGTTTCGGTGTTTTCACACCACCATACTTAAAGGGGTATTCCAGGAAAAAACTTTTATATATATATATCAACTGGCTCCAGAAAGTTAAACAGATTTGTAAATTACTTCTATTAAAAAATCTTAATCCTTCCAATAGTTATTAGCTTCTGAAGATTTCTGTCTAACTGCTCAATGATGATGTCATGTCCCGGGAGCTGTGCATGATGGGAGAATATCCCCATAGGAACTGCACAGCTCCCGGGACGTGAGTCATCAGAGAGCAGTTAGACAGAAAACAACAACTCAACTTCAGAAGCTAATAACTATTGGAAGGATTAAGATTTTTTAATAGAAGTAATTTTAAATCTGTTTAACTTTCCGGAGCCAGTTGGTAAATAAAAAAAAAGTTTTGGCCTGGAATACCCCTTTAACTTTAAAGGGGTACTCCACTGGCCAGCTTTCGGAACATTTAGTTCCAAACTCTGTGTGCGTGCACTGTGGGGGTCGGCCATGCCCCCTTGTGACATCACGCCACGCCCCCTTAATGCAAGTCTATGCAGAACACTGGACAGTGGAGTACCCCTTTAAGACAGTGTTTCAAAACACCAGCTGTTTCAAAACTACAACCTTGCTGGGAGTTGTAGTTCTGCAAGGTCTAGGTTAACTCTGGTTGGGAAACACTGGCCTATTCAGATGCAGGTTGATGACAATGGTTGGGTAACACTGCTTTAAAGGGGTACTCCGTGGAAAATATTTTTTCTTTTTTAAATCAACTGGTGCCAGAAAGTTAAACAGATTTGTAAATTACTTCTATTAAAAAATCTTAATCCTTCCAGTACTTATTAGCTGCTGAATACTACAGAGGAAATTATTATCTTTTTGGAACACAGAGCTCTCTGCTGACATCTCTGTCCATTTTAGGAACTGTCCAGAGCAGCATATGTTTTCTATGGGGGATTTTTTCCTACTCTGGACAGTTCCTAAAATGGCCAGAGATGTCAGCAGAGAGCACTGTGCTTGTGATGTCAGCAGAGAGCTATGTGTTCCAAAAAGAAAAGAATTTCCTCTGTAGTATTCAGCAGCCAATAAGTACTGGAAGGATTAAGATTTTTTAATAGAAGTAATTTACAAATCTGTTTAACTTTCTGGCACCAGTTGATTTAAAGAAAAAAAGTTTTCCACCGGAGTACCCCTTTAACCCCTTAAGGACGCAGGACGTAAATGTACGTCCTGGTGCGGTGGTACTTAACGCACCAGGAAGTACATTTACGTCCTAAGCATAACCGCGGGCATCGGAGCGATGCCCGTGTCATGCGCGGCTGATCCCGGCTGCGATCTCGCGGGCGTCCGCCATTAACCCCTCAGGTGCCGGGATCAATACAGATCCCGGCATCTGCGGCAGTGCGCGATTTGAATGAATGATCGGATCGCCCGCAGCGCTGCTGCGGGGATCCGATCATTCATGACGCCGCACGGAGGTCCCCTCTCCTTCCTCCGTGCGGCTCCCGGCGTCTTCTGCTCTGGTCTGAGATCGAGCAGACCAGAGCAGAAGATGACCGAAAACACTGATCTGTTCTATGTCCTATACATAGAACAGATCAGTATTAGCAATCATGGTATTGCTATGAATAGTCCCCTATGGGGACTATTCAAGTGTAAAAAAAAAATGTCAAAGTAAAAAAAAAGTGAAAAATCCCCTCCCCCATAAAAAAGTAAAACGTCAGCTTTTTACTATTTTACCCCCAAAAAGCGTAAAAATTTTTTTTTCTAGACATATTTGGTATCGCCGCGTGCGTAAATGTCCGAACTATTAAAATAAAATGTTAATGATCCCGTGCGGTTAACGGCGTGAACGAAAAAATAAATAAAAAAGTCCAAAATTCCTACTTTTTTAATACATTTTATTTTAAAAAAAATTATAAAAAATGTATTAAAAGTTTTTTATATGCAAATGCGGTATCAAAAAAAAGTACAGATCATGGTGCAAAAAATGAGCCCCCATACCGCCGCTTATACGGAAAAATAAAAAAGTTATAGGTCATCAAAATAATGGGATTATAAACGTACTGTTACGCCTAGCGCTCCGGGTCCCCGCTCCTCCCCGGAGCGCTCACGGCGTCTTTCTCCCTGCAGCTCCCCGGTCAGTCCCGCTGACCGGGAGCGCTGCTCTGTCATGGCCGTTGGGGATGCGATTCGCACAGCGGGACGCGCCCGCTCGCGAATCGCATCCCAGGTCACTTACCCGTTCCCGTCCCCTGCTGTCATGTGCTGGCGCGCACGGCTCCGCTCTCTAGGGCGCGCGCGCGCCAGCTCCCTGAGACTTAAAGGGCCAGTGCACCAATGATTGGTGCCTGGCCCAATTAGCTTAATTGGCTCCCACCTGGTCCCTGACTATATCTAACCTCCTCCCATGCACTTCCTTGCCGGATCTTGTTGCCCTTGTGCCAGTGAAAGCGTTTTGTGTGTTTAAACCCTGTGTACCAGAACTTCTGCTATCTCCCCTGACTACGAACCTTGCCGCCTGCCCCCGACCTTCTGCTACGTCCGACTTTGCTTCTGCCTACTCCCTTGTACCTCGCCTATCTTCAGCAGCCAGAGAGGTGAGCCGTTGCTAGTGGATACGACCTGGTCACTACCGCCGCAGCAAGACCATCCCGCTTTGCGGCGGGCTCTGGTGAAAACCAGTAGTGTCTTAGAACCGGTCCACTAGCACGGTCCTCGCTATCCCTCTCTGGCACAGAGGATCCACCTCCTGCCAGCCGGCATCGTGACAGTAGATCCGGCCATGGATCCCGCTGAAGTTCCTCTGCCAGTTGTCGCTGACCTCCCTACGCTGGTCGCCCAGCAAGCTCGTCAGATCGCCCAGCAGTCGCAACAGATAGCGCAACAAGATCACCAGCTGTCGTACTTGACCACCATGACACAGCAACTCCAGTCACAACTACAGCAAGTACAGTCGCAGCTACAGCAGCAACAACCATCTCCTCCGCCAGCTCCAGCACCCCTTCCGCAGCGAGTGGCCGCTCCTAGCCTCTGCCTGTCCTTGCCGGACAAATTTAATGGGGACTCTAAGTTTTGCCGTGGCTTTCTTTCGCAATGTTCCTTGCACTTGGAGATGATGTCGGATCAGTTTCCTACTGAAAGGTCTAAGGTGGCTTTCGTAGTCAGCCTTCTGTCTGGAAAAGCTCTGTCATGGGCCACACCGCTCTGGGACCGCAATGACCCCGTCACTGCCTCTGTACACTCCTTCTTCTCGGAAATTCGAAGTGTCTTTGAGGAACCTGCCCGAGCCTCTTCTGCTGAGACTGCCCTGCTGAACCTGGTCCAGGGTAATTCTTCCGTTGGCGAGTATGCCATACAATTCCGTACTCTTGCTTCTGAACTTTCCTGGAATAATGAGGCCCTCTGCGCGACCTTTAAAAAAGGCCTATCCAGCAACATTAAAGATGTTCTGGCCGCACGAGAGACTCCTGCTAACCTGCATGAACTCATTCATCTAGCCACTCGCATTGACATGCGTTTTTCTGAGAGGCATCAAGAGCTCCGCCAGGAAAAAGACTTAGATCTCTGGACACCTCTCCCACAGTCTCCACTGCAATCTGCGCCTAGGCCTCCCGCCGAGGAGGCCATGCAAGTGGATCGGTCTCGCCTGACCCTGGAAGAGAGGAATCGCCGTAAGGAAGAGAATCTTTGTCTGTACTGTGCCAGTACTGAACATTTTTTGGTGGATTGCCCAATCCGTCCTCCACGTCTGGGAAACGCACGCTCGCACCCAGCTCTCGTGGGTGTGGCGTCTCTTGATGCTAAGTCGGCTTCTCCACGTCTCACGGTACCTGTTCGGATTTCCACTTCAGCCAGCTCTCCCCTCTCAGCCGTGGCCTGCCTGGACTCTGGAGCTTCTGGGAATTTTATTCGGGAGTCCTTTGTGAATAAATTCCGCATTCCGGTGACCCGTCTTGTCAAGCCACTCCACATTTCCGCGGTCAACGGAGCCAGGTTGGATTGCACCGTGCGTTACCGCACGGAGCCCCTCCTAATGTGCATCGGACATCATCACGAGGAGATTGTATTTTTTGTCCTTCCTAATTGCACTTCTGAAGTTCTCCTTGGACTACCCTGGCTTCAACACCATTCCCCAACCCTGGATTGGTCCACTGGGGAGATCAAGAGTTGGGGCCCCTCTTGTTCCAAGGACTGCCTTCAACCGGTTCCCAGTACTCCCTGCCGTGACCCTGTGGTTCCTCCTGTATCCGGTCCCCCTAAGGTCATTAAGGACTCTGCCTGCCACAGGAAATGCCCCTCCCCCCCTCCCAGTTCCATCAGGCAAGCTTCTGTGTCCCCTCATGGCCCTCATCCTGGTGTCACACTGCCCCGTGCCAGGTCTCGCCCTCTGCCCTCTCTCCCCATTCCTACTCCTGCGGTTCTGCCTGCCGTTGAGGAATCCCTCCATCCTTTCCCGGTGTCCTCATCCCAGGGGAGGCAGTTACCCGATAAAGAGAAGGGGAGACCTAAGGGGGGGGGGGGTACTGTTACGCCTAGCGCTCCGGGCCCCCGCTCCTCCCCGGAGCGCTCACGGCGTCTTTCTCCCTGCAGCTCCCCGGTCAGTCCCGCTGACCGGGAGCGCTGCTCTGTCATGGCCGTTGGGGATGCGATTCGCACAGCGGGACGCGCCCGCTCGCGAATCGCATCCCAGGTCACTTACCCGTTCCCGTCCCCTGCTGTCATGTGCTGGCGCGCGCGGCTCCGCTCTCTAGGGCGCGCGCGCGCCAGCTCCCTGAGACTTAAAGGGCCAGTGCACCAATGATTGGTGCCTGGCCCAATTAGCTTAATTGGCTCCCACCTGGTCCCTGACTATATCTAACCTCCTCCCATGCACTTCCTTGCCGGATCTTGTTGCCCTTGTGCCTAGTGAAAGCGTTTTGTGTGTTTAAACCCTGTGTACCAGAACTTCTGCTATCTCCCCTGACTACGAACCTTGCCGCCTGCCCCCGACCTTCTGCTACGTCCGACTTTGCTTCTGCCTACTCCCTTGTACCTCGCCTATCTTCAGCAGTCAGAGAGGTTGAGCCGTTGCTAGTGGATACGACCTGGTCACTACCGCCGCAGCAAGACCATCCCGCTTTGCGGCGGGCTCTGGTGAAAACCAGTAGTGTCTTAGAACCGGTCCACTAGCACGGTCCTCGCTATCCCTCTCTGGCACAGAGGATCCACCTCCTGCCAGCCGGCATCGTGACACGTACTAATTTGGTTAAAAAGTTTGTGATTTTTTTTAAGCGCAACAATAATATAAAACTATGTAATAATGGGTATCATTTTAATTGTATTGACCCTCAGAATAAAGAACACATGTCATTTTTACCATAAATTGTACGACGTGAAAACGAAACCTTCCAAAATTAGCAAAATTGCGTTTTTCGTTTTCATTTCCCCACAAAAATAGTGTTTTTTGGTTGCGCCATACATTTTATGATATAATGAGTTATGTCATTACAAAGGACAACTGGTCGCGCAAAAAACAAGCTCTCATACTAGTCTGTGGATGAAAATATAAAAGAGTTATGATTTTTAGAAGGCAAGGAGGAAAAAATGAAAACGTAAAAATTAAATTGTTCTTAAGTTCTTAAGGCCAAAATGGGCTGAGTCCTTAAGGGGTTAAAGGGCTATAAATATATATATATATATATATATATATATATATATATATATATATATATATGAGTTTTCACTAAATATTTAAAAAAGCAAAAAAATTAATAAACCTACAAAACAGAACCTACATTTTCCCAATCATCAAAATATAAATAACTCTACAAAACAGAAAAGATATGTACATCAATAAGTTTTCCCTAAACATAAAAATGTTTTAAAAATAAATAAACCTACAAAAACAGAAAAAGGCCATAAGGCGGTAAAGCGCGGTGTTTCGGGCGTCTTGCACTCACTTCTGCATTTGGCTGAGCTCCACTCGTACTATCAGCTCTGTTTTGGCTGGCATGTTCTTGAAGACATCTGCTTTCAGCCTCCGCAGCATGTGAGGCCCCAGTAAGTCATGGAGTTTTTTTATTTGGTCCTCCTTAGAGATGTCAGCAAATTCTTCCAGGAAACCGTCCAGATTGCTGAGAGGGAAGCATCACATAAAGAGGCATAAAAAGCGTAAATAAAGATGGATCCAACAATCTGCCGCAGAAAAAGTCAGTAAATTGAGGCCCCGACTCCGAGGAGACTTTATATGGACCAAATGGGTTCGGACGGGTTGTCAGGTCAGAGGATATGGCGGCACAATGATATATAACACTGACAGGGTGGAGACCCGACCGCATGGAGTTTGTATGTTCTCCCCACTATAATCCCCCATGGTGCATTGTGCCTCCCATTATATACATGGGGCAGGGAACAACGGAGAGCTGACGGCACATGTACGCTCCATCATCTGCATAATATGTACACAATACTGATTTTGGTTATATATATATGCAAATTTACTAATTGATGATGTCATGTAATGATTGTGGGCGGAGTATAAAAGCCCATTACTTATTACTTGTAATCAAGAGAACGTGAGACTGGTGACAAATCATGGAATAAACTTTTCACGCTAATTCTATCTAAGTGGTGTGCTGCATCTATGTCGATATTTAGATAGAGAAAATCAAAAACTACCCCAATGGGTAACTGATCGCACGCTACTTACAAGAGCATAACAAAGACAAGAAAAATGCGTTGTAGAGATCAAACAATACTTTATTAAACACACAGAAGCATTAAAAACCCATAAAAGGGATTGAAAGAAGTACAATACACATTATAATGATGGCCACAATGGACCAGACTAAAGAATGATGGCTACTAATGAGATAAATGTAAAACACAGGAATGTATGTAAACAAATCCTTATTGTTGGGCCTAAACCCACATGAGAAGATAGAACATGATAAAACAGGTTACTCTAGTGCTGAATAGATTATAGCAAAATATATAACAACATATAGAAAACCACAGTGGGACAGAGTATACCTGGGTACCCAACACCCATGTTCTATCTTCTCATGTGGGTTTAGGCCCAACAATAAGGATTTGTTTACATACATTCCTGTGTTTTACATTTATCTCATTAGTAGCCATCATTCTTTAGTCTGGTCCATTGTGGCCATCATTATAATGTGTATTGTACTTCTTTCAATCCCTTTTATGGGTTTTTAATGCTTCTGTGTGTTTTATAAAGTATTGTTTGATCTCTACAACGCATTTTTCTTGTCTTTGTTATGATATTTAGATAGATCAATACATAGATAGATATGAGATAGATAGATATGAGATAGATAGATAGATATGAGATAGATAGATATGAGATAGATAGATATGAGATAGATAGATATGAGATAGATAGATATGAGATAGATAGATAGATATGAGATAGATAGATATGAGATAGATAGATATGAGATAGATATATAGATATGAGATAGATAGATATGAGATAGATATGAGATAGATATGAGATAGATAGATAGATATGAGATAGATAGATAGATAGATAGATATGAGATAGATATATAGATATGAGATAGATAGATATGAGATAGATATGAGATAGATATGAGATAGATAGATAGATATGAGATAGATAGATAGATATGATATAGATATGAGATAGATATGAGATAGATATGAGATAGATATGAGATAGATATGAGATAGATAGATATGAGATAGATATGAGATAGATAGATAGATATGAGATAGATATGAGATAGATAGATAGATATGAGATAGATAGATATGAGATAGATAGATATGAGATAGATAGATATGAGATAGATAGATAGATATGAGATAGATATGAGATAGATAGATATGAGATAGATAGATATGAGATAGATAGCTTTATTTGTTTTGTGCATAACACACACATTTTGTATTACTGTTAAGCCCCCCCCCTATTTACATAAATCTTTGTGCCCGATTTACGCTCTTACTTGTGACTCTCAGTATGAAATTGCTTTTTACATTTTAAAGCCATCCAAAAAATTCATGCAAATGATGTATATAAAGAAGGGCGCTCGCAGGAAGGCTATAATCAATATGCGTTCCCTGTGACTCATCACCGCTCGCACTCCGTCGCCGAGGACATGCGAACCCTCCCACCATGAATTATTCATCAGTTATATTTTCCACTGTCGGAGACAACAGATCTTAATGATGTAGACAATAATGGAGCGGATGAGACAGCAGCCATGAAACAAAGGAAGGAGCACACGAGTCCTCGCAGGCCGCAGGGAGATGGGGCTCCGGCTCTTCACTCTCATTACTGTACACTGAATACAGGGAGATGGGGCTGCGGCTCTTCACTCTCATTACTGTACACTGAATACAGGGAGATGGGGCTGCGGCTCTTCACTCTCATTACTTTACACTGAATACAGGGAGATGGGGCTGCGGCTCTTCACTCATTACTGTACACTGAATACAGGGAAATGGGGCTGCGGCTCTTCACTCTCATTACTGTACACTGAATACAGGGAGATGGGGCTCCGGCTCTTCACTCTCATTACTGTACACTGAATACAGGGAGATGGGGCTGCGGCTCTTCACTCTCATTACTGTACACTGAATACAGGGAGATGGGGCTGCGGCTCTTCACTCATTACTGTACACTGAATACAGGGAAATGGGGCTGCGGCTCTTCACTCTCATTACTGTACACTGAATACAGGGAGATGGGGCTCCGGCTCTTCACTCTCATTACTTTACACTGAATACAGGGAGATGGGGCTCCGGCTCTTCACTCTAATTGCTTTACAGTGAAAACAGGGAGATGGGGCTGCGGCTCTTCACTATCATTACTTTACACTGAATACAGGGAGATGGGGCTGCGGCTCTTCACTCTCATTACTTTACACTGAATACAGGGAGATGGGGCTGCGGCTCTTCACTCTCATTACTGTACACTGAATACAGGGAGATGGGGCTGCGGCTCTTCATTCTCATTACTTTACAGTGAAAACAGGGAGATGGGGCTGAGGCTCTTCACTCTAATTACTTTACACTGAATACAGGGAGATGGGGCTGCGGCTCTTCACTCTAATTACTTTACACTGAATACAGGGAGATGGGGCTGCGGCTCTTCACTCTAATTGCTTTACAGTGAAAACAGGGAGATGGGGCTGCGGCTCTTCACTCTCATTACTTTACACTGAATACAGGGAGATGGGGCTGCGGCTCTTCACTCATTACTTTACACTGAATACAGGGAGATGGGGCTGCGGCTCTTCACTCTCATTACTTTACAGTGAAAACAGGGAGATGGGGCTGCGGCTCTTCATTCTCATTACTTTACACTGAATACAGGGAGATGGGGCTGAGGCTCTTCACTCTCATTACTTTACACTAAATACAGAGAAATGGGGCTGTGGCTCTTTACTCTCATCACTTTACACTGAATACAGGGAGATGGGGCTGCGGCTCTTCACTCTCATTACTTTACACTGAATACAGGGAAATGGGGCTGCGGCTCTTCATTCTCATTACTTTACACTGAATACAGGGAGATGGGGCTGCGGCTCTTCATTCTCATTACTTTACACTGAATACAGGGAGATGGGGCTGCGGCTCTTCACTCATTACTTTACACTGAATACAGGGAGATGGGGCTGCGGCTCTTCATTCTCATTACTTTACACTGAATACAGGGAGATGGGGCTGCGGCTCTTCACTCATTACTTTACACTGAATACAGGGAGATGGGGCTGCGGCTCTTCACTCTAATTGCTTTACAGTGAAAACAGGGAGATGGGGCTGCGGCTCTTCACTATCATTACTTTACACTGAATACAGGGAGATGGGGCTGCGGCTCTTCACTCTCATTACTTTACACTGAATACAGGGAGATGGGGCTGCGGCTCTTCACTCTCATTACTGTACACTGAATACAGGGAGATGGGGCTGCGGCTCTTCATTCTCATTACTTTACAGTGAAAACAGGGAGATGGGGCTGAGGCTCTTCACTCTAATTACTTTACACTGAATACAGGGAGATGGGGCTGCGGCTCTTCACTCTAATTACTTTACACTGAATACAGGGAGATGGGGCTGCGGCTCTTCACTCTAATTGCTTTACAGTGAAAACAGGGAGATGGGGCTGCGGCTCTTCACTATCATTACTTTACACTGAATACAGGGAGATGGGGCTGCGGCTCTTCACTCTCATTACTTTACACTGAATACAGGGAGATGGGGCTGCGGCTCTTCACTCTCATTACTGTACACTGAATACAGGGAGATGGGGCTGCGGCTCTTCATTCTCATTACTTTACAGTGAAAACAGGGAGATGGGGCTGAGGCTCTTCACTCTAATTACTTTACACTGAATACAGGGAGATGGGGCTGCGGCTCTTCACTCTAATTGCTTTACAGTGAAAACAGGGAGATGGGGCTGCGGCTCTTCACTCTCATTACTTTACACTGAATACAGGGAGATGGGGCTGCGGCTCTTCACTCATTACTTTACACTGAATACAGGGAGATGGGGCTGCGGCTCTTCACTCTCATTACTTTACAGTGAAAACAGGGAGATGGGGCTGCGGCTCTTCATTCTCATTACTTTACACTGAATACAGGGAGATGGGGCTGAGGCTCTTCACTCTCATTACTTTACACTAAATACAGAGAAATGGGGCTGTGGCTCTTTACTCTCATCACTTTACACTGAATACAGGGAGATGGGGCTGCGGCTCTTCACTCTCATTACTTTACACTGAATACAGGTAGATGGGGCTGCGGCTCTTCACTCTCATTACTTTACACTGAATACAGGGAAATGGGGCTGCGGCTCTTCATTCTCATTACTTTACACTGAATACAGGGAGATGGGGCTGCGGCTCTTCATTCTCATTACTTTACACTGAATACAGGGAGATGGGGCTGTGGCTCTTCACTCATTACTTTACACTGAATACAGGGAGATGGGGCTGCGGCTCTTCATTCTCATTACTTTACACTGAATACAGGGAGATGGGGCTGCGGCTCTTCACTCATTACTTTACACTGAATACAGGGAGATGGGGCTGCGGCTCTTCACTCTAATTGCTTTACAGTGAAAACAGGGAGATGGGGCTGCGGCTCTTCACTCTCATTACTGTACACTGAATACAGGGAGATGGGGCTGCGGCTCTTCACTCTCATTACTTTACACTGAATACAGGGAGATGGGGCTGCGGCTCTTCACTCTCATTACTGTACACTGAATACAGGGAGATGGGGCTGCGGCTCTTCATTCTCATTACTTTACAGTGAAAACAGGGAGATGGGGCTGAGGCTCTTCACTCTAATTACTTTACACTGAATACAGGGAGATGGGGCTGCGGCTCTTCACTCTAATTACTTTACACTGAATACAGGGAGATGGGGCTGCGGCTCTTCACTCTAATTGCTTTACAGTGAAAACAGGGAGATGGGGCTGCGGCTCTTCACTCTCATTACTTTACACTGAATACAGGGAGATGGGGCTGCGGCTCTTCACTCATTACTTTACACTGAATACAGGGAGATGGGGCTGCGGCTCTTCACTCTCATTACTTTACAGTGAAAACAGGGAGATGGGGCTGCGGCTCTTCATTCTCATTACTTTACACTGAATACAGGGAGATGGGGCTGAGGCTCTTCACTCTCATTACTTTACACTAAATACAGAGAAATGGGGCTGTGGCTCTTTACTCTCATCACTTTACACTGAATACAGGGAGATGGGGCTGCGGCTCTTCACTCTCATTACTTTACACTGAATACAGGTAGATGGGGCTGCGGCTCTTCACTCTCATTACTTTACACTGAATACAGGGAAATGGGGCTGCGGCTCTTCATTCTCATTACTTTACACTGAATACAGGGAGATGGGGCTGCGGCTCTTCATTCTCATTACTTTACACTGAATACAGGGAGATGGGGCTGCGGCTCTTCACTCATTACTTTACACTGAATACAGGGAGATGGGGCTGCGGCTCTTCATTCTCATTACTTTACACTGAATACAGGGAGATGGGGCTGCGGCTCTTCACTCATTACTTTACACTGAATACAGGGAGATGGGGCTCCGGCTCTTCACTCTCATTACTTGACACTGAAAACAGGGAGATGGGGCTGCGGCTCTTCATTCTCATTACTTTACACTGAATACAGGGAGATGGGGCTGCGGCTCTTCACTCTCATTACTTTACACTGAATACAGGGAGATGGGGCTGCGGCTCTTCACTCATTACTTTACACTGAATACAGGGAGATGGGGCTGCGGCTCTTCACTCTCATTACTTTACAGTGAAAACAGGGAGATGGGGCTGCGGCTCTTCATTCTCATTACTTTACACTGAATACAGGGAGATGGGGCTGAGGCTCTTCACTCTCATTACTTTACACTAAATACAGAGAAATGGGGCTGTGGCTCTTTACTCTCATCACTTTACACTGAATACAGGGAGATGGGGCTGCGGCTCTTCACTCTCATTACTTTACACTGAATACAGGTAGATGGGGCTGCGGCTCTTCACTCTCATTACTTTACACTGAATACAGGGAGATGGGGCTGCAGCTCTTCATTCTCATTACTTTACACTGAATACAGGGAGATGGGGCTGCGGCTCTTCATTCTCATTACTTTACACTGAATACAGGGAGATGGGGCTGCGGCTCTTCACTCATTACTTTACACTGAATACAGGGAGATGGGGCTCCGGCTCTTCACTCTCATTACTTGACACTGAAAACAGGGAGATGGGGCTGCGGCTCTTCATTCTCATTACTTTACACTGAATACAGGGAGATGGGGCTGCGGCTCTTTACTCTCATTACTTTACACTGAATACAGGGAGATGGGGCTGCGGCTCTTCACTCTCACTACTTTACACTGAATACAGGGAGATGGGGCTGCGGCTCTTCACTCATTACTTTACACTGAATACAGGGAGATGGGGCTGCGGCTCTTCACTCTCATTACTTTACACTGAATACAGGGAGATGGGGCTGTGGCTCTTCCCTCTCATTACTTTACACTCAATACAGGGGGATGGGGCTGCGGCTCTTCCCTCTCATTACTTTACACTGAATACAGGGAGATGGGGCTGTGAGTATGATAGGACCAACCTGGTCACTACATTAAGGTGCCTGGCTATATAGTAAAATAAGGTGCTGTATTAGATCACTTACCCATTGTAATATACCACTACTGCCTGCCCCAACGCACGTTTCGTCTTGTAGACTTTATCAGGGGACCCAAACTAATACTGACTCATGCCCAGACTCCTTAAAGGGGTATTCCAGGAAAAAACTTTTTTTTAATATCAACTGGCTCCAGAAAGTTAAACAGATTTGTAAATTACTTCTATTAAAAAATCTTAATCCTTTCAATAATTATCAGCTGCTGAAGTTGAGTTGTTGTTTTCTGTCTGGCAACAGTGCTCTCTGCTGACATCTCTGCTTGTCTCAGCAACTGCACAGAGAAGAAGAGGTTTGTTATGGGAATTTGCTTCTAAACTGGGCGGTTCCCAAGACAAGTGTCAGAAAAGAACAACTCAACTTCAGCAGCTCATAAGTACTGAAAGGATTAAGATTTTTTAATAGAAGTAATTTACAAATCTGTTTAACTTTTTGGAGCCAGTTGATATATAAAAAAAAGTTTTATCCTGGAATACCCCTTTAAACTAAAACAGACTGAAGACCAGACCCTAAAATAATGCAGGCCACAGACCCGACTGCCAAAACTAATACAGACCCCACACCAGACCCCTAAACCAATACAAGCCACATACCAGACTCTCTAAATACAGACCCCAGACTAAACTTGGTCTGAAATGTTAACTAATCTGCTGGATATGGCCGGTTCGGTCAACTTTTCACTAATGTGTTTGGGAAGATTCAGAGATGGGCTGAGCCTGTACTTTTCAGCTATTTGTATATTTAGCAATTTGTATTGTCACATATTGTATTGGAGCAGATAGAGACTTGTTTCCATATATTTGTCTCCTTCGTCCTGGCAACTACCAAGAAACACTTACTTGAATCTTTCCGGGGTGAGGAAGTTGAGAAGGTGGAAGAGTTCCTCCAGGTTATTCTGCAGCGGGGTTCCAGTTAGCAGCAGTTTGTAGTCAATCTTATAGCTATTTAATACCCTAAAGAACTTGGAAAAGAAAGTTATGCAGTGGCAGTCCAGAAAAGACATAGCCGTAGCCAAGTCTGGTTTAAAGGGGTACTCCACCCCTATCTAAAGGATAGGGGATAAGATGTCTGATCGCCGAGTTCCCGCCACTGGGGACCCCTGCAATCTTGGCTGCAGCCCCCCAGATATGCAGTGGACGGAGCGAACTTCGCTCCCTGCTGGATGACTGGCGATGCAGGCTCGTGACATCATGGCCACGCCCCGCTCGTGATGCCACGGCCCCTCAATGCAAGTCTATGGGAGGGGGCGTGACGGAAGTCACGCCCCCTCCCATAGAATTGCATTGAGGGGGCGTGACCGTGACATCACGAGCGGGGTGCGGCCTCCAGCGCTGAACCAGACGCTCTAAACCAACGGCGGGAGCAGCACGGAGCACCCGGGGTCCCCAGCGATCAGACATCTTACCCCGTAATCCTTTGGACAGGGGATAAGATGTCTAGGGGCAAAGTACTCCTTTAAAGGGGTTATCCGGGAAAAAACTTTATATATATATATATATATATATATATATATATATATATATATATATCTCAACTGGCTCCAGAATGTTAAACAGATTTGTAAATTACTTCTATTAACAAATCTTAATCCTTTCAGTACTTATGAGCTTCTGAAGTTAAGGTTGTTCTTTTCTGTCTAAGTGCTCTCTGATGACACCTGTCTTGGGAAACGCCCAGTTTAGAAGAGGTTTGCTAAGGGGATTTGCTTCTAAACTGGGAGGTTCCCAAAACAGGTGTCATCAGAGAGCACTTAGACAGAAAAGAACAACTCAACTTCAGAAGCTCATAAGTACTGAAAGGATTAAGATTTTTTAAATAGAAGTAATTTACAAATCTGTTTAACTTTCTGGAGCCAGTTGGCATATATAAAAAAAAAAGTTTTCCCTAGATAACCCCTTTAAGTCCACTAAGGGAACTAAAAGTATTTACAAAAACAATATTATATAGAAGTAAAAATAAATAAGTAAAAAAAAAAATAAAAAACGACAACATTGAAAACAAAAAATTCACATTTCCCAATATTTTTTTGTAATTTTTTAGTAAGCCCATACAAGTGATACATGGCGTTTGTAAATATCCCTACTATAGAAATATATTAGAAAAAAGCACCCAGAACCAGAATAGCTGTTTTTGGGTCTCTATGATACAGGTTATAATTTCATTGAGCACCAAAAAACAATCCCTCATAAAATAGTCCTAAAATTTCATTTTTTTTTTCTTATTCCGGCTCCTCAGCTGATACCTTAGTTAACGCCTAGGTTGAACCCAGGGACATTTGCGGCCCCTTAGTAGCCTCGGCGAAAAAGGGGCATCAAACCTGGATCCTTGCAGGTGCCTTTTGGCCGGGAGGTGAAGTGTAGGTTTGTTGGGGGGGGCCTCTCTCCTGTCGGAGAAGGGCTTAGCGATAGATCGCATACTTTGTGCATGTTTTTTTAATGTGACACGTTTGCACTTTTTCTTGCACTTTGGGTGATAGAGAACACGCGCCACGCGCCTTAAATTCCATGAAATTTTTTTTTACACATTCTATAATTTTTTTTTTTATACATAACAGTAAAACTCGTCCATCAAAAAAATAGGCCATCATACAAAAGTTATATAAAAATGTAAATAAATAAAAAAAAAAGTAAAAAAAAAAAAAAGTTATGGCTCTCATAAGGTGAGAAGAAAGAAACAAAGATGCCAAAAAATCACTGTACAGGGAAGGGGTGAATATTTGATGAGGCAGCGCTATTGTTCCAAAAAAGAATAACAAAAGGCATAAGACCCTCCTGTGGCATCTCCGCTAGTTGTCACCTGTGCCCGTTCTTTTATGTAAAACCAGCAGGGTGACAGCTGAGGGCGGTGTGCATCGAGGGGTCGGCAAAATCAATGTCTGCGGTCAGATCACACAGCTCCTCTCCCCTGGATGTGCAGCGGAAACATTATTTATGTTGTCATTTTACATCTGGACAATAAATCTACACTGCTCAAAAATATAAAGGGAACACGAAGATATCACGTCCTAGATCTGAATGAACTAATCGTATGAAATACTTTCCTCTTTACATAGCTGAATGCGCTGACAACAAAACCACCAAAAATTATCAATGGAAATCATCAACCCATGGAGGTCTGGATATGGAGTCACTCAAAATCACAGAGGAAAACCCCACTACAGGCCGATCCAACTTTATGTAATGTCCTTAATACAAGTCCCAATGAGGCTCAGTAGTGTGTGTGGCCTCCACGTGCCCGTATGACCTCCCTACAACGCCTGGGTATGATCCTGATGAGGTGGAGGATGGTCTCCTGAGGGATGTCCTCCCAGACCTGGACTAAAGCATCCGCCAACTCCTGGACAGTCTGTGGTGGATGGAGCGAGACGTCCCAGATGTGCTCAATCGGATTGAGGGGAACGGGCGGCCAGTCCATAGTATCAATGCCTTCCTCTTGTAGGAACTGCCGACACACTCCAGCCACATGAGGTCTAGCATTGTCTTGTATTAGGAGGAACCCAGGGCCAACCGCACCAGTATATGGTCTCACAAGGGGTCTGAGGATCTCATCTCGGTACCTAATGGCAGTCAGGCTACCTCTGGCAAGCACATGGAGGGCTGTGCGGCCCCCCCAAAGAAATGCCACCCCACACCATTACTGACCCACCGCCAAACCGGTCATGCTGGAGGATGTTGCAGGCAGCAGAACGTTCTCCACAGCGTCTCCAGACTCTGTCACATCTGTCACATGTGCTCAGTGTGAACCTGCTTTCATCTGTGAAGAGCACAGGGCGCAAGTGGTGAATTTGCCAATCTTGGTGTTCTCTGGCAAATGCCAAACGTCCTGCACGGTATTGGGCTGTAAGCACAACCCCCACCTGTGGACGTCAGGCCCTCATACCACCCTCATGGAGTCTGTTTCTGACCATTTGAGTGGACACATGCACATTTGTAAAAGAAAAGAAAAAAACTCCAAGGTGGTGCTGTTCCAGCAAAAACATGAACTTCTGGTATTTCGCTTAAAAAACTATATTCATTGATAAAATCAGTTTAGCAAGCCCATAACAAAGCAAGACGCGTTTCGGGTCCCTGCGTACCCTTTCTCAATTGCAGATATATAAAACAACTTGCTGGGGCCATTTTATACATAAAAAAAGACCTTAGGGGCGTGGTTGGCCCGTTAGTCATATACATAACAAAAAAGAGTCATAAATCAAACAACAATTATTGTACATAAAGTGCATCAATGATATATTCCTCAAATTGCTAAAACTTAGTAAAAAATTGTTTATAAAAAGCTAAATATAGCAGTTCGACCCGGATATAGTCTGGATAAAATTCTTCTGGGCTTATCAGAAGAAATAAAACACTTACCAAAATTCTTAGATTAGTCAAAAAGACATTAATCTAAGAATTTTGGTAAGTGTTTTATTTCTTCTGATAAGCCCGGAAGACTATATCCGGGTCGAACTGCTATATTTCGCTTTTTATAAACAATTTTTTACTAAGTTTTAGCAGTTTGAGGAATATATCATTGATGCACTTTATGTACAATAATTGTTGTTTGATTTATGACTCTTTTTTGTTATGTATATGACTAACGGGCCAACCACGTCCCCTAAGGTCTTTTTTTATGTATAAAATGGCCCCAGCAAGTTGTTATATATATCTGCAATTGAGAAAGGGTACGTAGGGACCCGAAACGCGTCTTGCTTTGTTATGGGCTTGCTAAACTGATTTTATCAATAAATATGTTTTTTTAAGCGAAATACCAGAAGTTCATGTTTTTGCTGGAACAGCACCACCTTGGAGTTTTTTTCTTTTCTTTTCTTTTGTTGGATTACTGGACCCAAAGCCACGGTATCCAGTCAAGCTCCTATGGCCGGCAGTTCCACTGATACCCCAATAGCTGGGGCGATATGCTAAATACCAAGAGGTTCAGCAGGTGAGAGTCCATATACTAGACCCTCGCCTTTTTACTGAAGCTCGCAGGATTACACGAGGCGCTGCCCTCTCTCTTTTTTCTTTTCTCTTTATCTTTAACATGCACATTTGGGGCCTGCTGGAGGTCATTTTTCAGGGCTCTGGCAGTGCTCCTCCTGCTCCTCCTTGCACAAAGGAGGAGGTAGCGGTCCTGCTCCTGGGTTGTTGCCTCATACGGCCTCCTCCACGTCTCCTGATGTACTGGCCTGTCTTCTGGTAGCACCTCCATGCTCTGGACACTACACTGACAGACACAGCAAACCTTCTTGTCACAGCTCGCATTGATGTGCCATCCTGGATGAGCTGCACTTCCTGAGCCACTTGTGTGGGTTGTAGACTCCGTCTCATGCTACCACTAGAGTGAAAGCACCGCCAGCATTCAAAAGTGACCAAAACATCAGCCAGAAAGCATAGGAACTGAGAAGTGGTCTGTGGTCACCACCTGCTGAACCACTCCTTTATTGGGGGTGTCTTGCTAATTGCTATAATTTCCACCTGTTGTCTGTTCCATGTGGAATTGATTGTCAATCAGTGTTCTTCCTGAGTGGACAGTGGGATCTCACACAAGTGTCAGTGACTTGGAGTTACATTGTGTTGTCTTCGTGTTCACCTTATTTTCTTGAGCAGAGTATTAAAGACCTTGTGTAAAGTCAGGACACAAATACATTCTGTGTGGAAGAGCAATAATTCTTTACTCCTGTATTGTGTCATCTCAGAGTAAGGAGCTTAAAGGGAACCTGTCACATTTGAAATGCACTGCAGTCTGCAGGCGTCAGGTTGTAGAGCAGGAGGAGCTGAGCAGATGATATATACAATACAGAACAATCTGCAGGTAACATGTTATAGAGCAGGAGGAGCTGAGCAGATGATATATACAATACAGGACAATCTGCAGGTAACATGTTATAGAGCAGGAGGAGCTGAGCAGATGATATATACAATACAGTACAATCTGCAGGTAACATGTTATAGAGCAGTAGGAGCTGAGCAGATGATATATACAATACAGTACAATCTGCAGGTATCATGTTATAGAGCAGGAGGAGCTGAGCAGATGATATATACAATACAATCTGCAGGTAACATGTTATAGAGCAGGAGGAGCTGAGAAGATGATATATACAATACAATACAATCTGCAGGTAACATGTTATAGAGCAGGAGGAGCTGAGCAGATGATATATACAATACAGTACAATCTGCAGGTATCATGTTATAGAGCAGGAGGAGCTGAGCAGATGATAAATACAATACAGTACAATCTACAGGCATTAGGTTATATAGAAGGTTAAACTGTAATCTACTGTATTGTATATATCATCTGCTCAGCTCCTCCTGCCGTATAACATGTTACCTGCAGATTGTACTGTATTGTATATATCATCTGCTCAGCTCCTCCTGCCGTATAACATGTTACCTGCAGATTGTACTGTATTGTATATATCATCTGCTCAGCTCTTCCTGCTCTATAACATGTTACCTGCAGATTGTACTGTATTGTATATATTATCTGCTCAGCTCCTCCTGCTCTATAACATGATACCTGCAGATTGTACTGTATTGTATATATATCATCTGTTCAGCTTCTCCTGCTCTATAACATGTTACCTGCAGATTGTACTGTATTGTATATATCATCTGCTCAGCTCCTCCTGCTCTATAACATGATACCTGCAGATTGTACTGTATTGTATATTTCATCTGCTCAGCTCCTCCTGCTCTATAACATGATACCTTCAGATTGTACTGTATTGTATATATCATCTGCTCAGCTCCTCCTGCTCTATAACATGTTACCTGCAGATTGTACTGTATTGTGTATATCATCTGCTCAGCTCCTCCTGCTCTATAACATGATACCTGCAGATTGTACTGTATTGTATATATCATCTGCTCAGCTCCTCCTGCTCCATAACATGATACCTGCAGATTGTACGGTATTGTATATATCATCTGCTCAGCTCCTCCTGCTCTATAACATGATACCTGCAGATTGTATTGTATTGTATATATCATCTGCTCAGCTCCTCCTGCTCTATAACATGTTACCTGCAGATTGTACAGTATTGTGTATATCATCTGCTCAGCTCCTCCTGCTCTATAACATGATACCTGCAGATTGTACTGTATTGTATATATCATCTGCTCAGCTCCTATTGCTCTATAACATGATACCTGCAGATTGTACTGTATTGTATATATCATCTGCTCAGCTCCTCCTGCTCTATAACATGTTACCTGCAGATTGTACTGTATTGTGTATATCATCTGCTCAGCTCCTCCTGCTCTATAACATGATACCTGCAGATTGTACTGTATTGTATATATCATCTGCTCAGCTCCTCCTGCTCTATAACATGATACCTGCAGATTGTACTGTATTGTATATATCATCTGCTCAGCTCCTCCTGCTCTATAACATGATACCTGCAGATTGTACGGTATTGTATATATCATCTGCTCAGCTCCTCCTGCTCTATAACATGATACCTGCAGATTGTATTGTATATATCATCTGCTCAGCTCCTACTGCTCTATAACATGATACCTGCAGATTGTACTGTATTGTATTGTATATATCATCTGCTCAGCTCCTCCTGCTCTACAACATGATACCTGCAGATTGTACTGTATTGTATATATCATCTGCTCAGCTCCTCCTGCTCTATAACATGATACCTGCACATTGTACTGTATTGTATATATCATCTGCTCAGCTCCTCCTGCTCTATAACATGATACCTGCAGATTGTACTGTATTGTATATATCATCTGCTCAGCTCCTCCTGCTCCATAACATGATACCTGCAGATTGTACGGTATTGTATATATCATCTGCTCAGCTCCTCCTGCTCTATAACATGATACCTGCAGATTGTATTGTATTGTATATATCATCTGCTCAGCTCCTCCTGCTCTATAACATGTTACCTGCAGATTGTACTGTATTGTGTATATCATCTGCTCAGCTCCTCCTGCTCTATAACATGATACCTGCAGATTGTACTGTATTGTATATATCATCTGCTCAGCTCCTATTGCTCTATAACATGATACCTGCAGATTGTACTGTATTGTATATATCATCTGCTCAGCTCCTCCTGCTCTATAACATGTTACCTGCAGATTGTACTGTATTGTGTATATCATCTGCTCAGCTCCTCCTGCTCTATAACATGATACCTGCAGATTGTACTGTATTGTATATATCATCTGCTCAGCTCCTCCTGCCGTATAACATGTTACCTGCAGATTGTACTGTATTGTATATATCATCTGCTCAGCTCTTCCTGCTCTATAACATGTTACCTGCAGATTGTACTGTATTGTATATATTATCTGCTCAGCTCCTCCTGCTCTATAACATGATACCTGCAGATTGTACTGTATTGTATATATATCATCTGTTCAGCTCCTCCTGCTCTATAACATGTTACCTGCAGATTGTACTGTATTGTATATATCATCTGCTCAGCTCCTCCTGCTCTATAACATGATACCTGCAGATTGTACTGTATTGTATATTTCATCTGCTCAGCTCCTCCTGCTCTATAACATGATACCTTCAGATTGTACTGTATTGTATATATCATCTGCTCAGCTCCTCCTGCTCTATAACATGTTACCTGCAGATTGTACTGTATTGTGTATATCATCTGCTCAGCTCCTCCTGCTCTATAACATGATACCTGCAGATTGTACTGTATTGTATATATCATCTGTTCAGCTCCTCCTGCTCCATAACATGATACCTGCAGATTGTACGGTATTGTATATATCATCTGCTCAGCTCCTCCTGCTCTATAACATGATACCTGCAGATTGTATTGTATTGTATATATCATCTGCTCAGCTCCTCCTGCTCTATAACATGTTACCTGCAGATTGTACAGTATTGTGTATATCATCTGCTCAGCTCCTCCTGCTCTATAACATGATACCTGCAGATTGTACTGTATTGTATATATCATCTGCTCAGCTCCTATTGCTCTATAACATGATACCTGCAGATTGTACTGTATTGTATATATCATCTGCTCAGCTCCTCCTGCTCTATAACATGTTACCTGCAGATTGTACTGTATTGTGTATATCATCTGCTCAGCTCCTCCTGCTCTATAACATGATACCTGCAGATTGTACTGTATTGTATATATCATCTGCTCAGCTCCTCCTGCTCTATAACATGATACCTGCAGATTGTACTGTATTGTATATATCATCTGCTCAGCTCCTCCTGCTCTATAACATGATACCTGCAGATTGTACGGTATTGTATATATCATCTGCTCAGCTCCTCCTGCTCTATAACATGATACCTGCAGATTGTATTGTATATATCATCTGCTCAGCTCCTACTGCTCTATAACATGATACCTGCAGATTGTACTGTATTGTATTGTATATATCATCTGCTCAGCTCCTCCTGCTCTACAACATGATACCTGCAGATTATACTGTATTGTATATATCATCTGCTCAGCTCCTCCTGCTCTATAACATGATACCTGCACATTGTACTGTATTGTATATATCATCTGCTCAGCTCCTCCTGCTCTATAACATGATACCTGCAGATTGTACTGTATTGTATATATCATCTGCTCAGCTCCTCCTGCTCCATAACATGATACCTGCAGATTGTACGGTATTGTATATATCATCTGCTCAGCTCCTCCTGCTCTATAACATGATACCTGCAGATTGTATTGTATTGTATATATCATCTGCTCAGCTCCTCCTGCTCTATAACATGTTACCTGCAGATTGTACTGTATTGTGTATATCATCTGCTCAGCTCCTCCTGCTCTATAACATGATACCTGCAGATTGTACTGTATTGTATATATCATCTGCTCAGCTCCTATTGCTCTATAACATGATACCTGCAGATTGTACTGTATTGTATATATCATCTGCTCAGCTCCTCCTGCTCTATAACATGTTACCTGCAGATTGTACTGTATTGTGTATATCATCTGCTCAGCTCCTCCTGCTCTATAACATGATACCTGCAGATTGTACTGTATTGTATATATCATCTGCTCAGCTCCTCCTGCTCTATAACATGATACCTGCAGATTGTACTGTATTGTATATATCATCTGCTCAGCTCCTCCTGCTCTATAACATGATACCTGCAGATTGTACGGTATTGTATATATCATCTGCTCAGCTCCTCCTGCTCTATAACATGATACCTGCAGATTGTATTGTATATATCATCTGCTCAGCTCCTACTGCTCTATAACATGATACCTGCAGATTGTACTGTATTGTATTGTATATATCATCTGCTCAGCTCCTCCTGCTCTACAACATGATACCTGCAGATTGTACTGTATTGTATATATCATCTGCTCAGCTCCTCCTGCTCTATAACATGATACCTGCACATTGTACTGTATTGTATATATCATCTGCTCAGCTCCTCCTGCTCTATAACATGATACCTGCACATTGTACTGTATTGTATATATCATCTGCTCAGCTCCTCCTGCTCTATAACATGATACCTGCAGATTGTACTGTATTGTATATATCATCTGCTCAGCTCCTCCTGCTCTATAACATGATACCTGCAGATTGTACTGTATTGTATATATCATCTGCTCAGCTCCTCCTGCTCTATAACATGATACCTGCAGATTGTACTGTATTGTATATATTATCTGCTCAGCTCCTCCTGCTCTATAACATGATACCTGCAGATTGTACTGTATTGTATATATCATCTGCTCAGCTCCACCTGCTCTATAACATATTACCTGCAGATTGTACTGTATTGTATATATCATCTGCTCAGCTCCTCCTGCTCTATAACATGATACCTGCAGATTGTACTGTATTGTATATATCATCTGCTCAGCTCCTCCTGCTCTATAACATGATACCTGCAGATTGTACTGTATTGTATATATTATCTGCTCAGCTCCTCCTGCTCTATAACATGATACCTGCAGATTGTACTGTATTGTATATATCATCTGCTCAGCTCCTCCTGCTCTATAACATGATACCTGCAGACTGTATTGTATATATTATCTTGTCAGGAATGATCACATGAATATTTAAATATGCAAGAAGGTTTCCACCCCTGTTATAAACAATAACTTACTTTTGACTGGTTGTTTTTCAGTCGGTGAGCCTCATCCACCACCAGACATGCCCATTCGATGGAGCCCAGAATCGCATGGTCAATGGTGATCAGCTCATATGATGTGAGGAGAACGTGAAATTTTATCTGAGCTTCTTTCTAGACAGAAAATAAAATGTTGAGAATTGAGCATTAAGTTTTGTAAAGATTTAGATGCTTTTTATCATTATAGCTTATAATAAAGCCGTATTCCGAGGCAAAAGCCAAGGCTTAGACGTCTATATCTGCTGCCGATCTACTTAAGGATTTCGCCCCGATGCCATCTAATGAAGCTGGTTTCATGGCATTTCCATGCAGAAGAAGTAGCGGAGCCAGAAACCACACAGAAAAGGATGTGAACAGGGCTGAGAACCCCCCATTCACATATATACTGCTCATTACATGTATCCCTTCTATTTCCACCATAAACATGCAGGCTCAGCTTGACCGAGCATGCATGTCTATTTATTTTGGATATAAACCTAAACAGGTGCCTGATCCTTATGGCAGCAACTTATCTACTACACTTACAAAGATTAGTTTATAATAACGACAAAGAAGACATGAGAGACGGCACTCACCGAGAGACGCTTTATACATGATGTGGGAGCATAGCTGGTACAGGCAGGTCTGGCGGTGCGAGAAGAAATGGTTCCGGCTGCACCTGCTCTCACACCGCCAGACCTGCCTGTACCAGCTATGCTCCCACATCATGTATAAAGCGTCTCTCGGTGAGTGCCGTCTCTCATGTCTTCTTTGTCGTTACCTGTACTATTTAGACTGATCACCACCGCACCGGATTATGACAGGTCGGCTCCGACTATCCCCAGTATCGTGCTAACACCCAGTGACGTCAGTGCAGGATTTGTCCTGCTATCTTACTGCATATTTAGTTTATAATAAAATCCATCATGCATGACCCTGGCTGTCTGGTTTAGAAAACCCACAAGGGTTAATAGATAGGGGTCCCTAATTTATAAATGGCATAATTGAACAGGAAAGGAGAACGGCTGCAAACAGAGTCTCCCTGTCTGGAGGACCCAGCATACTATTAGCACCAATGAGAGATGTGTAATGCCTCAATTCTCCTGTGGTAGCGCTGAAGGGCAAGTAAACGGTTCTCAGGCAGATTACAGCTGATCACTGGTGATCTAAGGATCTGAAGAAACAGCGGGATAATGTTTTTAGGTTATATAGGAATTTTGCCACCCCTTGACCCCGCCCATTGACTCCGCCCTTTGACACGACCCACCTTACTACTGGGGTGACACACTGTAACAAATCTCCTCCTCATGTAATCTCCTTACTACTGGGATGACACACTGTAACAAACCTCCTCCTCATGTAATCTCCTTACTACTGGGGTGACACACTGTAACAAACCTCCTCCTCATGTAATCAGCTTATTACTGGGGAGACACACTGTAACAAACCTCCTCTTTATGTAATCACCTTACTACTGGGGTGACACACTGTAACAAACCCCCTCCTCATGTAATCTCCTTACTACTGGGGTGGCACACTGTAACAAACCTCTTCCTCCTCATGTAATCTCCTTACTACTGGGGTGACACACTGTAACAAACCTCCTCCTCATGTAATCTCTTTACTTCTGGGGTGACACACTGTAACAAACCTCCTCCTCATGTAATCTCCTTACTACTGGGGTGACACACTGTAACAAACCTCCTCCTCATGTAATCTCCTTACTACAGGGGTGACACACTGTAACAAACCTCCTCCTCATGTAATCTCCTTACTACTGGAGTGACACACTGTAACAAACCTCCTCCTCATGTAATCTTCTTACTACTGGGGTGACACACTGTAACAAACCACCTCCTCATGTAATCTTACTACTGGGGTGACACACTGTAACAAATATACATAATTGTGCACTTACACAAGCCCCCATTGGCTGTCAGCGCCATCATTGTCCTCTATAGCCTGAGCGGTGGTAGAGGGGCGGAGTCTGAGTTGTGATGTCATGTGACATTAGTGATCATGCCTGTCTGCCTCTGAGGAGCACAACGCCGCTAAAAGGAGTACTCCTCTAAGGTGGACAGATGTGATCGCTTGTGGGTTGGCTCGGGGCAGGAGTTGGGGGGGGGGGGGGATGTATAGAGGCTAGTGCCATCCTGACCGGCCGGCTGCATCGGTGGTGGCGCTGTGCTCCTCCCGCAGGCAGAAGAATGCAGATTATTTGGGTACTGGTGCAATGGTGGTGCTAGCTGGGCACTAACATTATTGCTGCGGGTAGAGCGCGCCCCCATCAAGACTGTGCTCCAGGCAGCTGCCTATTTTGCCTATAACTAGAACCGGCCCTGGTCCAGCAGGATCTTGGTTGATCAGAGGCAGACGCATGGCAGGTATCTACAAACCCGGGCACAAAGGTTCATGATTTTGTTCTTACTTTCATTCGGAAAACCTTCTTCCCGCTCTTGATGGCGTTATCCTCGAAGGAGAATTCGTTCTCTCTGATGACGGCGCGGCTGTCCTTATCACCCGTGTAAGTCACAACGTAAAACTCTGGCGCCCACATCTCAAATTCCCGTTCCCAGTTGATGATTGTGGACAAGGGAGCGCTGACCAGGTAAGGACCCTTGGAATGTCCCTGATGGGAGAAGAAGCAAAGAACATTATACATAGAACAGACGCTGAAATGATACGAGATTTATGGGGACAGAACGCTGATCCAGGGATTTATTCTGATCCCATATTGGGGTCAGGAAGGAATTTCCTCATCAGCCTCATGAATAGGAAAAAGTGGCAAAAAGAAAACCTTTAACCCAGCGCTGCGACTTATAGAGGTAGAAATAACGGAGTCCAGGTTATAGTAAAGATCCTCAGCAGGACCATTTATAAAAAAAAAAACGATAAAAATAAAGGATTACGTGTTTCGGGAGGAGCCCTCCCTTCCTCAGATCAGCCTCATGAGGGGGTTTTGCCTTCCTCTGGATCAACACAGTAGGGTTCTAGCAACCACAAAGTAGGCATCTAATTGTTCAAGAGTCCGGGATCACGGGATCATCTGTACAGACGCTTCCGTGGAGCGCTCAGAGGCAACGCCGGCCGTTTCACACGTCAGTGCGTACTTCTTCCGGCCTCAGCTGTAGCACACAGCTGCTAAAAAGTACTGGAAGGGTAAAGATTTTTTAATTGATAGAAGTCATTCACAAATCTGTTTAAACGGTATTCCAGGAAAAAAGTTTTTTTTATATATATATCAACTGGCTCCAGAAAGTTAAACAGATTTGTAAATTACTTCTATTAAAAAATCTTAATCCTTTCAGTACTTATGAGCTTCTGAAGTTTAGGTTGTTCTTTTCTGTCTAAGTGCTCTCTGATGACACGTGTCTCGGGAACCGCCAAGTTTAAAAGCAAATTCCCATAGCAAACCTCTTCTAAACTGGACGGTTCCCGAGACACGAGTCATCAGAGAGCACTTAGACAGAAAAGAACAACCTAAACTTCAGAAGCTCATAAGTACTGAAAGGATTAAGATTTTTTTATAGAAGTAATTTACAAATCTGTTTAACTTTCTGGAGCCAGTTGATATATATATATAAAAAAAAAGTTTTTCCCTGGAATACCCCTTTAACTTTCTGGCACCAGTTGATTTAAAAAAAAAAAATAAATGTACCCCTTTAAAAGCAAAATGGGAGGTATGTGACCACTTTCTCCAACAGTTTGACCAGTGATTGGACCCCCCCCACCGCATCCCAACTTATCATATATATAAGACCATGTTTCCCAACCAGGGTGCCTCCAGCTGTTGCAAAACTACAACTCTCAGCATGCCCGGACAGCCGAAGGCTGTCCGGGCATGCTGGGAGTTGTAGTTTTGCAACAGCTGGAGGCACCCTGGTTGGGAAACACTGATTTAGGATATATTCTGGGGGTCCAACAAGGGGAGATTTGGGGATCTGTAGGCACTGTCCAAACAGCCGAACCTCTTTCAGGAGTGGGGTAACTGACTAAAGAGCTGTGGGTCCCCAATGACCATTGGTCAGCCATTGGTCAGATGATCAGTCCATCCATGCACCAGTACGAGATGTATCCTTCCTTATTGGGGTGTTGTCCATCAGTTCACTTTAAACTATTTTAGCGCAATTCTGCTATGGGACCGTCGTGAACTACAAACTATGGGGGAGATTTATCAAAACCTGTGTAGAGGAAGAGCGGTGCAGTTGCCCATAGCAACCAATCAGATTATTTCTTTAATTTTTCAGAGGCCGTTTTAAAAATGAAAGTAGCGATCTGATTGGTTGCTATGGGCAACAGCACCGCTCTTCCTCTACACAGGTTTTGATAAATCTCCCCCATTGTTTCCGCTGTGACGATCTAAAGGGCCTTTTTCATTGGGTCACTGTAAGCTGAATGGGCGATTAAAGGGGTCATCCAGGAAAAAACTTTTTTTTTTTTTTATATATATATCAACTGGCTCCAGAAAGTTAAACAGATTTGTAAATTACTTCTATTAAAAAATCTTAATCCTTTCAGTATTTACAAGCTTCTGAAGTTAAGGTTGTTCTTTTCTGTCTAAGTGCTTTCTGATGACACCTGTCTCGGGAAACGCCCAGTTTAGAAGAGGTTTGCTATGGGGATTTGCTTCTAAACTGGGCGTTTCCCGAGACACTTGTCATCAGAGAGGATTTAGACAGAAAAGAACAACCTTAACTTCAGAAGCTCATAAGTACTGAAAGGATTAAGATTTTTTTTATAGAAGTAATTTACAAATCTGTTTAACTTTCTGTAGCCAGTTGATATATATATTAAAAAAAAGTTTTTCCCTGGATAACCCCTTTAATGCCCCCTATAAAGGGCCCAGTGATGGGCGGTCGAAGGAGAAAACGCTTGTTCAATGTCTGATCGTTGACATCAGCCCTAAAAACCCTTGTGGTGTGGCACGGGGTGTGAGGTGAGGTGTAAGGGGCAGATGGTGTTGCCCAGGGGTAGATGGTATTAACTCCTTCGTGTTTGTGATGCCATGGCACCAGGGGCAGGGGCAAATAATAGTCCAAGGCCAGGTTATGGGTAACAGTAGCTTTTACTGAGGTAGACAGATGGTGCAGTCTATACAGCTCGTCCAGGATCGCAGAGAGGTGACCAGTAACGTGGGGGACCGCGCAGCTTGCTGGGACTTGCAGTGACTTGACAGACTCTAGCACAGCCATGCTGACTACAATTGACTTGACTGAAGATGATGACAGATGATAAAGACGACTTGTGGCTGCGATTTAGGTTGAGGCCTCCAGAAGTGCTGGACACTGACCCTGAGACGTCTGGACTGGACTGGACCTCAGCAGGAAAAGAATCGCAAGAGAACGAATGCAGCTCCTCCCTATCTTATAAAGGGGGCTGTGCATGGGCTACCTGCGGGTCACCTGATCACCTGTGCTCTCTGGGTAACAAACATATGACTTAAAACATGTGACAAACATTATCATGTGACTAACAATCATGTGACCAACGTCAAAGGTCCTCTACACTTAATATACAACCTATTCACATTATGGGGGAACACAGCAGGGGAGCCCTGAGGACGTACAGGGACTCAACCTGACAGGACTGTAGGAGCATATCCCGTACTGGGACACCACACCCTCATTTATTGGCAGCGTGACTCCAGATATATACAGGATACGTGTGGCCAAAAATGATGGAAGTGAAGGATCACGTGAACAATCCTTCGATCACTAAGTGACCGCTCACCCCCATTACTTGGGCTGTCTACAGGGTCCTTTGGGCGAGCACCCCAATCTACAAGGTTAGGGGCCGGGCTGAAGCTTGGAACCTTGGGCCAAGGCCATGAGTGGTGCTACAGGGACCAAGAACAAGAATGAAGGGCCATGATGTCCTCTGTATGAAGGAGACAGGTCCACAGTAACCTATATACTTCTTCTGCGTGCTCTATTTTCTCTACCGTCTATTCAGTCTTTTTGTAATATTCATCCCATGTACGGTCCCTACAGTAACCTATATACTTCTTCTGCGCGCTCTATTTTCTCTACCGTCTATTCAGTCTTTTTGTAATATTCATCCCATGTACGGTCCCCACAGTAACCTATATACTTCTTCTGCGTCCTCTATTTTCTCTACCGTCTATTCAGTCTTTTTGTAATATTCATCCCATGTACGGTCCCCACAGTAACCTATATACTTCTTCTGCGTGCTCTAGTTGCTCTACAGTATATTCAGTCTTTTTGTAATATTCATCCCATGTACGGTCCCTACAGTAACCTATATACTTCTTCTGCGTGCTCTATTTTCTCTACTGTCTATTCAGTCTTTTTGTAATATTCATCCCATGTACGGTCCCTACAGTAACCTATATACTTCTTCTGCATCCTCTATTTTCTCTACAGTATATTCAGTCTTTTTGTAATATTCATCCCATGTACGGTCCCCACAGTAACCTATATACTTCTTCTGCGTGCTCTAGTTGCTCTACAGTATATTCAGTCTTTTTGTAATATTCATCCCATGTACGGTCCCCACAGTAACCTATATACTTCTTCTGCGCGCTCTAGTTGCTCTACCGTCTATTCAGTCTTTTTGTAATATTCATCCCATGTACGGTCCCCACAGTAACCTATATACTTCTTCTGCGTGCTCTATTTTCTCTACCGTCTATTCAGTCTTTTTGTAATATTCATCCCATGTACGGTCCCCACAGTAACCTATATACTTCTTCTGCGCGCTCTATTTTCTCTACTGTCTATTCAGTCTTTTTGTAATATTCATCCCATGTACGGTCCCTACAGTAACCTATATACTTCTTCTGCGCGCTCTATTTTCTCTACCGTCTATTCAGTCTTTTTGTAATATTCATCCCATGTACGGTCCCCACAGTAACCTATATACTTCTTCTGCGTGCTCTAGTTGCTCTACAGTATATTCAGTCTTTTTGTAATATTCATCCCATGTACGGTCCCCACAGTAACCTATATACTTCTTCTGCGTGCTCTATTTTCTCTACAGTATATTCAGTCTTTTTGTAATATTCATCCCATGTACGGTCCCTACAGTAACCTATATACTTCTTCTGCGTGCTCTATTTTCTCTACAGTATATTCAGTCTTTTTGTAATATTCATCCCATGTACGGTCCCTACAGTAACCTATATACTTCTTCTGCGTGCTCTAGTTGCTCTACAGTATATTCAGTCTTTTTGTAATATTCATCCCATGTACGGTCCCCACAGTAACCTATATACTTCTTCTGCGTGCTCTATTTTCTCTACCGTCTATTCAGTCTTTTTGTAATATTCATCCCATGTACGGTCCCCACAGTAACCTATATACTTCTTCTGCGTGCTCTAGTTGCTCTACAGTATATTCAGTCTTTTTGTAATATTCATCCCATGTACGGTCCCCACAGTAACCTATATACTTCTTCTGCGTGCTCTATTTTCTCTACAGTATATTCAGTCTTTTTGTAATATTCATCCCATGTACGGTCCCCACAGTAACCTATATACTTCTTCTGCGTGCTCTATTTTCTCTACCGTCTATTCAGTCTTTTTGTAATATTCATCCCATGTACGGTCCCTACAGTAACCTATATACTTCTTCTGCGTGCTCTAGTTGCTCTACAGTATATTCAGTCTTTTTGTAATATTTATCCCATGTACGGTCCCTACAGTAACCTATATACTTCTTCTGCGTGCTCTAGTTGCTCTACAGTATATTCAGTCTTTTTGTAATATTCATCCCATGTACGGTCCCCACAGTAACTCAATCCCCTGCTAAAGAAAACACCATCTGCCACAATGATATTTTCCTTTGTAATCTGAATTAAAAAAGTGGAAAAAAACATCAGACACAACATCTGTTATGAGCGGACGGTCACACGTGGGACTGATCAAACAATCCGTGTTTGTCTCACAGAACGCGCCCATAAATGAGAGCTTTTTATTAAAGCAAACACCCCATTGTTTGTCCTGTCTGTAATGCTGCACCATCTGCAGAACTGCAGATTAGGTAAAGGACCGCCATCAATCAGAAGTCAGGGACCGCCTGTAGTGGTCATGCTTCAGTTCTGCTGACAACACATGATCCAAGAACACTATTTCTATGGCTGTACATGGATATGACTGTATATAGATATGATTGTACATGGATATGACTGTATATAGATATGGCTGTATATAGATATGACTGTATATAGATATGACTGTATATAGATATGATTGTATATGGATATGATTGTATATAGATATGACTGTATAGAGATATGACTGTATATAGATATGATTGTATATAGATATGATTGTATATAGATATGTCTGTATATAGATATGACTGTATATAGATATGACTGTATATAGATATGATTGTATATGGATATGATTGTATATAGATATGACTGTATAGAGATATGATTGTACATGGATATGGCTGTATATAGATATGACTGTATATAGATATGGCTGTATATAGATATGATTGTATATAGATATGACTGTATATAGATATGACTGTATAAAGATATGATTGTATATAGATATGATTGTATATGGATATGATTGTATATGGATATGATTGTATATGGATATGATTGTATATAGATATGACTGTATAGAGATATGATTGTATATAGATATGATTGTATATGGATATGATTGTATATGGATATGATTGTATATGGATATGACTGTATATAGATATGTCTGTATATAGATATGACTGTATATAGATATGACTGTATATAGATATGATTGTATATGGATATGATTGTATATAGATATGACTGTATAGAGATATGACTGTATATAGATATGATTGTACATGGATATGCCTGTATATAGATATGCCTGTATATAGATATGGCTGTATATAGATATGCCTGTATATAGATATGGCTGTATATAGATATGGCTGTATATGGATATGATTGTATATGGATATGATTGTACATGGATATGACTGTATATAGATATGATTGTACATGGATATGACTGTATAGAGATATGATTGTACATGGATATGACTGTATATAGATATGGCTGTATATGGATATGGATGTATATGGATATGATTGTATATGGATATGATTGTACATGGATATGACTGTATATAGATATGGCTGTATATAGATATGGCTGTATATGGATATGATTGTATATGGATATGATTGTATATAGATATGACTGTATAGAGATATGATTGTACATGGATATGACTGTATATAGATATGATTGTACATGGATATGACTGTATAGAGATATGATTGTACATGGATATGACTGTATATAGATATGGCTGTATATAGATATGGCTGTATATGGATATGGATGTATATGGATATGATTGTATATAGATATGACTGTATAGAGATATGATTGTACATGGATATGGCTGTATATAGATATGACTGTATATAGATATGGCTGTATATAGATATGATTGTATATGGATATGATTGTATATAGATATGACTGTATAGAGATATGATTGTACATGGATATGGCTGTATATAGATATGACTGTATATAGATATGGCTGTATATAGATATGATTGTATATAGATATGACTGTATATGGATATGACTGTATATGGATATGATTGTATATGGACATGATTGTATATGGATATGATTGTATATGGATATGATTGTATATGGATATGATTGTATATGGTTATTGTATATGTATATGATTGTATATGGTTATTGTATATAGATATGACTGTATATGGATATGATTGTACATGGACATGATTGTATATGGATATGACTGTATGTGGATATGACTGTATATAGATATGATTGTATACGGATATTGTATATGGACATAGCTGTATATGTATATGGTTGTATATGGACATGGCAAAAGGCAAGAACATTGGGCATTGGGGTTCTTTATTTTGTCCTCCTGACTTGTCTTAGTAATAATTGTATTTTTCATAAAATAACAATTCAGCAGCATATTTAACTCTGCATTGTGTTGTCCCTCTGTTATTCCTCCTGTAAATCTATGAATAAATTGACAACTGGTTGTTTAAAGAGTAGTGTCCCTACACAGTCAGCGCTGACGGGAGACTCCCACACTGTATAGGGACATCCCCCCCCTACAAATGGTATCACCCAGTTGACAATTTATTCACACATTTCCATGAAGGATAACAGAGGGACAACACAATGCAGAGTTCTATGATAAGATGCCCAGAATCATTATGTTAAATATTTTCTGTGAGTCTGTGGAAGAGGTTAATAGTTCCTTAAGGAGAAAGGTGTCTTATAGGACAAGCAATGAGGCACCAGAGAGTAAGGCATCTTCTAGAGTTGCAGCCTTTGGCTGTCCAGGCATGCTGGGAGTTGTAGTTTTGCAACCCCTGGAGGCACCTTGGTTGGGAAACACTGCTCTAGAGGAAAGCTACAGTGCAAGTTAGGCTGGGTCCACACTACGTTTTGTCCCATACGGGAGCGCATACGGCAGGAGGGAGCTAAAAGCTCGCGGTTGACCACGGTTTTAGGTCCGGTTGTAAAAGCGCATACGGCGCAAAAATGAGCCGACCGGACCGAACGTTTCACTCCGGTCGGCTCATTGAAGTGAATGACATACGGGAGCGCATACGGTGACATACGGGAGCGCGAGGTTTTAGCTCCCTCCTGCCGTATGCGCTCCCGTATGGGACAAAACGTAGTGTGGACCCAGCCTTAATCAGTCTGCAGGTTCTGACGCCATTGAAGCGTTTAGGGTTTTTTCGGATGGACTTCGCGCTCTATTCAATTCAAGAAGGATCCACAAGGTTAAACACAATTGGAGAAATGTTTCAAAATGAGAGAAAATGTGATTGAAGGTCATGTGACTTGTCAGGCCGACCATTTATACCACGCTCTGTAATACCTCTTTGTATAGGGAGTAGAGGAACACGATGGTTTGGACAGTCTTCCCAAGACCCATCTCGTCTGCAAGGATGGTGTCCGTGCCCTGCGCCCACGAGAACCTCAGCCAGTTCAGTCCTTCCAGCTGATACGGGTGCAATGTACCACCGGTCGCGTTGATGTACCAGGGCTGCTTATCGAACTTAACCGTAGGCTGAAAGGAAGAAACACAAGACTTATGAGAGGGGACAGTGAACTGAGACTGTGCTCTATGGGGGGGTCTCGTGTATAGAGACTGTGCTCTATGGAGGGTCTCGTGTATAGAGACTGTGCTCTATGGAGGGTCTTCTGTACATTGACTGTGCTCTATGGAGGGTCTCGTGTATAGAGACTGTGCTCTATGGGGGGTCTCGTGTATAGAGACTGTGCTCTATGGGGGGGTCTTGTGTATAGAGACTGTGCTCTATGGGGGGTCTCGTGTACATAGACTGTGCTCTATGGGGGGTCTCGTGTACATAGCCTGTGCTCTATGGAGGGTCTTATGTATAGAGACTGTGCTCTATGGAGGGTCTTATGTATATAGACTGTGCTCTATGGAGGGTCTTATGTATATAGACTGTGCTCTATGGAGGGTCTTATGTATATAGACTGTGCTCTATGGGGGGTCTCGTGTACATAGACTGTGCTCTATGGGGGGTCTCGTGTACATAGACTGTGCTCTATGGGGGGTCTCGTGTATAGAGACTGTGCTCTATGGGGGGTCTCGTGTACATAGACTGTGCTCTATGGAGGGTCTTATGTATATAGACTGTGCTCTATGGGGGGTCTCGTGTACATAGACTGTGCTCTATGGGGGGTCTCTGTGTATAGAGACTGTGCTCTATGGGGGGTCTCGTGTACATAGACTGTGCTCTATGGAGGGTCTTATGTATATAGACTGTGCTCTATGGGGGGTCTCTGTGTATAGAGACTGTGCTCTATGGAGGGTCTTATGTATATAGACTGTGCTCTATGGAGGGTCTTATGTATATAGACTGTGCTCTATGGAGGGTCTTATGTATATAGACTGTGCTCTATGGAGGGTCTTATGTATAGAGACTGTGCTCTATGGAGGGTCTTATGTATAGAGACTGTGCTCAAAGCGGGGGTCTCGTGTATAGAGACTGTGCTCTATGGGGGGTCTCGTGTACATAGACTGTGCTCTATGGGGGGTCTTGTGTATAGAGACTGTGCTCTATGGAGGGTCTCTGTGTATAGAGACTGTGCTCTATGGAGGGTCTTGTGTATAGGGACTGTGCTCTATGGAGGGTCTTGTGTATAGAGACTGTGCTCTATGGAGGGTCTTGTGTATATAGACTGTGCTCTATGGAGGGTCTTGTGTATAGAGACTGTGCTCTATGGAGGGTCTTGTGTATAGAGACTGTGCTCTATGGAGGGTCTCTGTGTATAGAGACTGTGCTCTATGGAGGGTCTCGTGTACATAAACTGTGCTCTATGGGGGGTCTTGTGTATAGAGACTGTGCTCTATGGAGGGTCCGGTGTATAGAGACTGTGCTCTATGGAGGGTCTTGTGTACATAGACTGTGCTCTATGGAGGGTCCTGTGTATAGAGACTGTGCTCTATGGAGGGTCTGGTGTATAGAGACTGTGCTCTATGGAGGGTCTGGTGTATAGAGACTGTGCTCTATGGAGGGTCTCGTGTACATAGACTGTGCTCTATGGAGGGTCTTGTGTATAGAGACTGTGCTCTATGGAGGGTCTGGTGTATAGAGACTGTGCTCTATGGAGGGTCTTATGTATAGAGACTGTGCTCTATGGAGGGTCTCGTGTACATAGACTGTGCTCTATGGAGGGTCTTATGTATAGAGACTGTGCTCTATGGAGGGTCTGGTGTATAGAGACTGTGCTCTATGGGGGGTCTTATGTATAGAGACTGTGCTCTATGGGGGGTCTTGTGTATAGAGACTGTGCTCTATGGAGGGTCTCTGTGTATAGAGACTGTGCTCTATGGAGGGTCTTGTGTATAGGGACTGTGCTCTATGGAGGGTCTTGTGTATAGAGACTGTGCTCTATGGAGGGTCTTGTGTATATAGACTGTGCTCTATGGAGGGTCTTGTGTATAGAGACTGTGCTCTATGGAGGGTCTTGTGTATAGAGACTGTGCTCTATGGAGGGTCTCTGTGTATAGAGACTGTGCTCTATGGAGGGTCTCGTGTACATAGACTGTGCTCTATGGGGGGTCTTGTGTATAGAGACTGTGCTCTATGGAGGGTCCGGTGTATAGAGACTGTGCTCTATGGAGGGTCTTGTGTACATAGACTGTGCTCTATGGAGGGTCCTGTGTATAGAGACTGTGCTCTATGGAGGGTCTGGTGTATAGAGACTGTGCTCTATGGAGGGTCTGGTGTATAGAGACTGTGCTCTATGGAGGGTCTCGTGTACATAGACTGTGCTCTATGGAGGGTCTTGTGTATAGAGACTGTGCTCTATGGAGGGTCTGGTGTATAGAGACTGTGCTCTATGGAGGGTCTTATGTATAGAGACTGTGCTCTATGGAGGGTCTCGTGTACATAGACTGTGCTCTATGGAGGGTCTTATGTATAGAGACTGTGCTCTATGGAGGGTCTGGTGTATAGAGACTGTGCTCTATGGGGGGTCTTATGTATAGAGACTGTGCTCTATGGAGGGTCTTATGTATAGAGACTGTGCTCTATGGAGGGTCTTATGTATATAGACTGTGCTCTATGGAGGGTCTTATGTATAGAGACTGTGCTCTATGGAGGGTCTTATGTATAGAGACTGTGCTCTATGGAGGGTCTTATGTATAGAGACTGTGCTCTATGGAGGGTCTTATGTATAGAGACTGTGCTCTATGGAGGGTCTCGTGTACATAGATGGTGCTCTATGGAGGGTCTTATGTATAGAGACTGTGCTCTATGGAGGGTCTTATGTATAGAGACTGTGCTCTATGGAGAGTCTTGTGTATAGAGACTGTGCTCTATGGAAGGTCTTATGTATAGAGACTGTGCTCTATGGGGGGGGTCTCGTGTACATAGATGGTGCTCTATGGAGGGTCTCGTGTATAGAGACTGTGCTCCATGGGGGTCTCGTGTACATAGACTGTGCTCTATGGAGGGTCTCGTGTACATAGACTGTGCTCTATGGAGGGTCTCGTGTACATAGACTGTGCTCTATGGAGGGTCTTGTGTATAGAGACTGTGCTCTATGGAGGGTCTGGTGTATAGAGACTGTGCTCTATGGAGGGTCTTATGTATAGAGACTGTGCTCTATGGAGGGTCTCGTGTACATAGACTGTGCTCTATGGAGGGTCTTATGTATAGAGACTGTGCTCTATGGAGGGTCTGGTGTATAGAGACTGTGCTCTATGGGGGGTCTTATGTATAGAGACTGTGCTCTATGGAGGGTCTTATGTATAGAGACTGTGCTCTATGGAGGGTCTTATGTATATAGACTGTGCTCTATGGAGGGTCTTATGTATAGAGACTGTGCTCTATGGAGGGTCTTATGTATAGAGACTGTGCTCTATGGAGGGTCTTATGTATAGAGACTGTGCTCTATGGAGGGTCTTATGTATAGAGACTGTGCTCTATGGAGGGTCTTGTGTATAGAGACTGTGCTCTATGGAAGGTCTTATGTATAGAGACTGTGCTCTATGGGGGGGGGTCTCGTGTACATAGATGGTGCTCTATGGAGGGTCTCGTGTATAGAGACTGTGCTCCATGGGGGTCTCGTGTACATAGACTGTGCTCTATGGAGGGTCTCGTGTACATAGACTGTGCTCTATGGAGGGTCTCGTGTACATAGACTGTGCTCTATGGGGGGTCTTGTGTATAGAGACTGTGCTCTATGGGGGGGGGGGTCTCGTGTACATAGACTGTGCTCTATGGGGGGGTCTTGTGTACATAGACTGTGCTCTATGGAGGGTCTCGTGTACTTAGACTGTGCTCTATGGAGGGTCTCGTGTACATAGACTGTGCTCTATGGAGGGTCTTGTGTATAGAGACTGTGCTCTATGGAGGGTCTTATGTATAGAGACTGTGCTCTATGGAGGGTCTCGTGTACATAGACTGTGCTCTATGGAGGGTCTTATGTATAGAGACTGTGCTCTATGGAGGGTCTGGTGTATAGAGACTGTGCTCTATGGGGGTCTTATGTATAGAGACTGTGCTCTATGGAGGGTCTTGTGTATAGAGACTGTGCTCTATGGGGGGTCTTATGTATAGAGACTGTGCTCTATGGAGGGTCTTATGTATAGAGACTGTGCTCTATGGAGGGTCTTATGTATAGAGACTGTGCTCTATGGAGGGTCTTATGTATAGAGACTGTGCTCTATGGAGGGTCTTATGTATAGAGACTGTGCTCTATGGAGGGTCTCGTGTACATAGATGGTGCTCTATGGAGGGTCTTATGTATAGAGACTGTGCTCTATGGGGGGTCTTATGTATAGAGACTGTGCTCTATGGAGAGTCTTGAGTATAGAGACTGTGCTCTATGGAAGGTCTTATGTATAGAGACTGTGCTCTATGGGGGGGTCTCGTGTACATAAACTGTGCTATATGGAGGGTCTTGTGTACATAGACTGTGCTCTATGGGGGGTCTCGTGTACATAGACTGTGCTCTATGGAGGGTCTCGTGTACATAGACTGTGCTCTATGGGGGGTCTTGTGTACATAGACTGTGCTCTATGGGGGGTCTCGTGTACATAGACTATGCTCTATGGGGGGTCTCGTGTACATAGACTGTGCTCTATGGACGGTCTCGTGTCCATAGACTGTGCTCTATGGACGGTCTCGTGTCCATAGACTGTGCTCTATGGGGGTCTCGTGTACATAGACTGTGCTCTATGGGGGGTCTCGTGTACATAGACTGTGCTCTATGGAGGGTCTCGTGTACATAGACTGTGCTCTATGGGGGGTCTCGTGTACATAGACTGTGCTCTATGGGGGGTCTCGTGTACGTAGACTGTGCTCTATGGGGGGTCTCATGTACATAGACTGTGCTCTATGGGGGGTCTTGTGTACAGAGACTGTGCTCTATGGAGGGTCTTGTGTACATAGACTGTGCTCTATGGGGGGTCTCGTGTACATAGACTGTGCTCTATGGGGGGGTCTTGTGTACATAGACTGTGCTCTATGGAGGGTCTCGTGTACATACACTGTGCTCTATGGGGGGTCTTGTGTACAGAGACTGTGCTCTATGGGGGGTCTTGTGTACATAGACTGTGCTCTATGGGGGTCTCGTGTACATAGACTGTGCTCTATGGGGGGTCTTGTGTACATAGACTGTGCTCTATGGGGGGTCTCATGTACATAGACTGTGCTCTATGGGGGGTCTCATGTACATAGACTGTGCTCTATGGGGGGTCTCGTGTACAGAGACTGTGCTCTATGGAGGGTCTTGTGTACATAGACTGTGCTCTATGGGGGGTCTCGTGTACATAGACTGTGCTCTATGGGGGGGTCTTGTGTACATAGACTGTGCTCTATGGGGGGTCTCGTGTACATAGACTGTGCTCTATGGGGGGGTCTTGTGTACAGAGACTGTGCTCTATGGGGGGTCTCGTGTACATAGACTGTGCTCTATGGGGGGTCTCGTGTACATAGACTGTGCTCTATGGAGGGTCTCGTGTACATAGACTGTGCTCTATGGGGGGGTCTCGTGTACATAGACTGTGCTCTATGGAGGGTCTTATGTATAGAGACTGTGCTCTATGGAGGGTCTCGTGTACATAGACTGTGCTCTAAGGGGGGGTCTTGTGTACAGAGACTGTGCTCTATGGGGGGTCTCGTGTACATAGACTGTGCTCTATGGGGGGTCTCGTGTACATAGACTGTGCTCTATGGAGGGTCTCGTGTACATAGACTGTGCTCTATGGAGGGTCTCGTGTACATAGACTGTGCTCTATGGAGGGTCTCGTGTACATAGACTGTGCTCTAAGGGGGGTCTCGTGTACATAGACTGTGCTCTATGGAGGGTCTCGTGTACATAGACTGTGCTCTATGGGGGGGTCTCGTGTACATAGACTGTGCTCTATGGAGGGTCTCGTGTACATAGACTGTGCTCTATGGAGGGTCTCGTGTACATAGACTGTGCTCTATGGGGGGTCTCGTGTACATAGACTGTGCTCTATGGGGGGTCTCGTGTACATAGACTGTGCTCTATGGGGGGGTCTCGTGTACTCACATCAACTACCGGTGTTATTGGAGGCTTCTCTAACGCTTCTTCCTTTGATCTCTTGTTTCTCCTAAATCGACTCGGGGATCTGGAATCTTCTCCCAACATTAAGTCTCTGAACAGATCAAAGAGCAGAAAACAATGAATAATAGATACATGGACTGGATATGTGCACATCATAGAGGGGTCATACACACCCCATATATACCCCATAGAGGGTCATACACACCCCATATATACCCCATAGAGGGTCATACACACCCCATATATACCCCATAGAGGGGTCATACACACCCCATATATACCCCATAGAGGGTCATACACACCCCATATATACCCCATAGAGGGGTCATACACACCCATAGAGGGGTCATACACACCCCATATATACCCCATAGAGGGGTCATACACACCCATAGAGGGGTCATACACACCCCATATATACCCCATAGAGGGTCATACACACCCCATATATACCCCATAGAGGGTCATACACACCCCATATATACCCCATAGAGGGTCATACACACCCCATATATACCCCATAGAGGGTCATACACACCCCATATATACCCCATAGAGGGGTCATACACACCCCATATATACCCCATAGAGGGGTCATACACACCCCATATATACCCCATAGAGGGGTCATACACACCCCATATATACCCCATAGAGGGGTCATACACACCCCATATATACCCCATAGAGGGGTCATACACACCCCATATATACCCCATAGAGGGGTCATACACACCCCATATATACCCCATAGAGGGGTCATACACACCCCATATATACCCCATAGAGGGGTCATACACACCCCATATATACCCCATAGAGGGGTCATACACACCCCATATATACCCCATAGAGGGGTCATACACACCCCATATATACCCCATAGAGGGGTCATACACACCCCATATATACCCCATAGAGGGGTCATACACACCCCATATATACCTCATAGAGGGGTCATACACACCCCATATATACCCCATAGAGGGTCATACACACCCCATATATACCCCATAGAGGGGTCATACACACCCAATATATACCCCATAGAGGGGTCATACACACCCCATATATACCCCATAGAGGGGTCATACACACCCCATATATACCCCATAGAGGGGTCATACACACCCCATATATACCCCATAGAGGGTCATACACACCCCATATATACCCCATAGAGGGGTCATACACACCCCATATATACCCCATAGAGGGGTCATACACACCCCATATATACCCCATAGAGGGGTCATACACACCCCATATATACCCCATAGAGGGGTCATACACACCCCATATATACCCCATAGAGGGTCATACACACCCCATATATACCCCATAGAGGGTCATACACACCCCATATATACCCCATAGAGGGGTCATACACACCCCATATATACCCCATAGAGGGGTCATACACACCCCATATATACCCCATAGAGGGGTCATACACACCCCATATATACCCTATAGAGGGGTCATACACACCCCATATATACCCTATAGAGGGGTCATACACACCCCATATATACCCCATAGAGGGGTCATACACACCCCATATATACCCCATAGAGGGGTCATACACACCCCATATGTACCCCATAGAGGGGTCATACACACCCCATATATACCCCATAGAGGGGTCATACACACCCCATATATACCCCATAGAGGGGTCATACACACCCCATATATACCCCATAGAGGGGTCATACACACCCCATATATACCCCATAGAGGGGTCATACACACCCCATATATACCCCATAGAGGGGTCATACACACCCCATATATACCCCATAGAGGGGTCATACACACCCCATATATACCTCATAGAGGGGTCATACACACCCATAGAGGGGTCATACACCCATAGAGGGGTCACACACACCCCATATACACCCCATAGAGGGGTCATACACACCCCATATATACCCCATAGAGGGGTCATACACACCCATAGAGGGTCATACACACCCCATAGAGGGGTCATACACACCCCATAGAGGGGTCATACACACCCCATATATACCCCATAGAGGGGTCATACACACCCAATATATATATACCCCATAGAGGGGTCATACACACCCCATACACAGCCCAACGTTATTTTCTTGATACTTAGCCTGATGCATTAACCCCTTCCAAACACAGAAACTTTGAATTAATTTTTTTTATTTATTTTGAACTTTTATTTAACATCATCAACATTATTACTGGTGCAAATACATTTACCATATATATTGAGAATTAAAAAAGAGAGAAAAAACACAATTGTGCCTCTTTTGTTTTTTATTTACTCTAAAGTATAAATAAAATGTTAATTTTGCAGGTCAGCGATACCACATTTTTTGGGTTTTTGTTGTGTTTTATTACTTTAAAAAAAAAAAAAAAAACATTATTAAATAAAATATCTTTGTGTCACCATTTTCCTTTTGTGTTGTGACGGCTTGTGTTTTTATTTTTATTTTTGATGGCCGAGCTGCAGTTCTTACAGATAACTTTTTTTTTTGGGGGGAGGGGAATATATTTTTTTTGACCAGCTCATTACATTTACATAATAAACAGCAATTCGGGCATTCTACATGTTTGTCTTAGGGCATTTAGTGATCTTTTAATAGTTTGGGCAATACCAATTATGTTTATTTTTTACTGTTTCTGTTTTATACTCTAAATTGGGAAAGGATGTTCTTTTGAAGTTTAATGTTTGTTTTCTTTTTTTCTTTTTTAAAGATTTTTTATTTTTCCTTTTCTTTTTCAACTTGATTTTTGGGTGCGGTAGAGTGTTCTGCTCGGAGATTGTGGGGTGTCCCAGGGCGGGACCCCCGCGATCAGAAATGTTATCCCCTATCCTTTGGTTGAGTACTAATTTAATCTGCGTCCTATACCACAGCATCCACACGTCAGAAGTCCATGTGTGAACGTGCCCTAATACCTGTGATCCCAGTATGCTTGCTTCAGACCCTCATAATCCGGGATGTCAATGTCATCGATTTCCCACGTGCACTGGTCATAGGGCAGGTCCTTCCACTTTATCAGATAATGGACGTCTCCCTTCTTGTCAAAGCTGCAAGAAAACAAACATTAATGTACAAAAGAGTTTACAATAACTTTAACCAATGTGGTGGCCCAGTACGGGAGTTGTTACTCCATACCCTTGCTGTCCTGTCAGGCAGCCTCCCTGCAGTGTCCCCTGGGCGCCCCCCCTGCATCTGTTTTACTGTAATTATATGTTATATATGTGTAGGAGTGTTGTATGTTTAAGAAAGATTAACATGGGATCTGTCATGTTACCCAGGAGGTATCAGTGACCAGATGACTCAAGGGTGACCAATGGGAGGCCCTGGGAGGTGCTAGCTCTTTCTCTTCTCTCTTTGGAGATAAAAGTCTTTGCTGAGGTCAAGTCGAGCCTAGGAGTGTCTGGAGTCATAGGAGGCCTCAAGTCAAGCCTAGGAGTGTCTGGAGTCATAGGAGGCCTCAAGTCAAGCCTAGGAGTGTCTGGAGTCATAGGAGGCCTCAAGTCAAGCCTAGGAGTGTCTGGAGTCATAGGAGGCCTCAAGTCAAGCCTAGGAGTGTCTGGAGTCATAGGAGTCCTCAAGTCAAGTCTAGGAGTGTCTGGAGTCATAGGAGGCCTCAAGTCAAGCCTAGGAGTGTCTGGAGTCATAGGAGGCCTCAAGTCAAGCCTAGGAGTGTCTGGAGTCATAGGAGGCCTCAAGTCAAGCCTAGGAGTGTCTGGAGTCATAGGAGGCCTCAAGTCAAGCCTAGGAGTGTCTGGAGTCATAGGAGGCCTCAAGTCAAGCCTAGGAGTGTCTGGAGTCATAGGAGTCCTCAAGTCAAGTCTAGGAGTGTCTGGAGTCATAGGAGGCCTCAAGTCAAGCCTAGGAGTGTCTGGAGTCATAGGAGGCCTCAAGTCAAGCCTAGGAATGTCTGGAGTCATAGGAGGCCTCAAGTCAAGCCTAGGAGTGTCTGGAGTCACAGGAGGCCTCAAGTCAAGTCTAGGAGTGTCTGGAGTCATAAGAGGCCTCAAGTCAAGCCTAGGAGTGTCTGGAGTCATAAGAGGCCTCAAGTCAAGCCTAGGAGTGTCTGGAGTCATAGGAGGCCTCAAGTCAAGTCCTGCAGCCACGAGTCCACAAATTTGCAAGTAAGCTAAAGTCACAGCTTAGTCTACCTCAAGTCAAGTCAGTCTCTGTCATCTATAGTAAAGTCAGCGTGGTCTGCACTAAATTGTCCCATTCTACTACCGGTCCCAGCAAGCCCTTAAGGTCTCTGAAGTCACTGGTCACTTCCGTGGGCCCGGGCTGAAGTGTATAGACTGTTCCATCTGTCACTCAGTAAAGCTACCGTTGTCTGGAACTTGGTATCGGAGTCATTATTGCCCCCGTGCCTAGCCCAGGATCCAGCGGTATACCTTCGGGTGGTATTGAGGATAAACCACGCCCTGGCATCACGAATACAAGGGGTTAATGCCATCTGCCCCTAGGGTAATTCCATCTGCCCCTAGGGTAATTCCCTCTGCCCTTTGCATCACACCCCATATCACACCAACATATTGCCAAATAAATTCTACAGAAAATATATGGCTTCCACCTGTGTAAGCAAGCCCAACATATGCCAAACTCAGGGCCAGCACTGCCTATAGGCAAAATGGGCAGCCGCCTAGAGCGCATGCTTGATGGGGGCGCCGCTCTGCCCGCAGCAAAAAAACTTAGCCAGCATCCGAAGCACCCGCCCTTCCAGCAAAACCCTGCCACCCCAGTAGTAAAGTGATTACACGAGAAGGAGGTTTGTTACAGTGTGCCACCCAAGTTTTAAAATGGGGCGTGTCAAAGGGTGGAGTCGATTGGCGGGGTCAAGGGGCGGAAAAATTTGCTTTCACCTAGGGTGGCAAAAATCTTTGCACCAGGCCAAACTCGGCTAATGATAGTTTACAGTTATTTCAGTATCTGCCCGTGGCTGCGCTGCATTGCCACCCACAACCTGAGGATGTGTGTGGCGCTGTTTGTGGCAGAAGCCCTGAACAAGCTCTTTAAAGGGAAGGCGTCATCATAAAATGACCTATTGTTTCAATCAGATTTTTATGTTGAACATTTTTTTTTAAAAGAATTTTGGTAATGTTTTTTTTTTTTTTTTTTTTTTAAATAAATACTGAAATCTTGCAATATCCATTCTGGCCACTAGGGCCTAAATCTAAGCTTTTTGTTCTGAACTTCCTTCTGTACAGGTCATTTCCCAGCAGTCTCCTCCTTATCATCACAGAAAGGATTACAGTGACAGGTTACACTAGTGTATAAATAACAGAGGTACACACAATAGCTGTTGCTCACAGCTGAGCCCCCCCCCCCTTGTAGAATGAACTCTGAAAAGGTCACTGAGCACGCTCAGCCACCTTCTTCATTCATGTCAATGGGACAGCTTCTGTCTATCGTTGTCTATGCTCATGGGGGTTTGCTGTAAGGCAAATCTTTAAATGCTGTTAAAAAACAGCCCAGGCAATATGGCCGCCCCTCATAATAATGTACAAAAAAAAATGACATCATAAAATTACATCACAAAATAGAAATTGATAAGAAAAACATTTTCAGTATAAGGTGCTAATAAGTGGGAAAAAAAATGTAGGTGATACATTCCCTTAAAGGTTATGTTGTTAACATAGCCAAAAAGGTGCGGGATGTCTACCTGGAAAATAGGGGCGGACATTTTGCACATTTGCTGGATTTGGCGGCACTAGGACCACTCAGAAATGGCCGTCTTCATAGATGGCAATGCATTTCCTAGCAGAATCTGCAGAAACATTGAACGGTTAACTGTTTCTGCGGAGGCTGGAATCAGGATTTCCTCCGTGTGCACAGTGCAGCAAAGAAATCAATGGGACTTTGCTGCAGTGGAGTTTCTGAGCAGAATAATCCTGCAGAATTCCACTTGGAAATTCCACTGTGTGAACGCAGCCTAAGACTCCGTCCTACTGAGATGAAGCAGATCGGCCCAGACCCATCTTTGCCCACAACTAATATAAACGTATTCGCTCAATGATATAGGCGCAGTTCGTAGTGATCTATTAGTCCCTTGTAACCTGCTATTTCGATGGCAGCACAGAGAGGTAGCATTTACGTAAACTGATTACCGCTATCGTAAGGGCCACATTTATTTCCCCCTATTACATTAATGGCTGCTATGATGGAACGCTGGCAGTAGGACAAGGTCTGTGATGAGAAAAGATGAAGGAACAGCAAAATGCTTAAAAGGCAAAACAAAATCTGTAGGAATGAGTCAAAGGCCCCCGAGGGGTCACAGCGACGTCTCGGCGTATTAAATCCGGTCATGAAACACTCATCCCCTAACTCTTACCTTGTGCACCTTAAAGGGGTAGTCCAGGAAAAAACTTTTTTATATAAATCAACTGGCTCCAGAAAGTTAAACAGATTTGTAAATTACTTCTATTAAAAAAATCTTAATCCTTCCTGTACTTATTAGCTGCTGAATACTACAGCAGAAATTCTTTTCTTTTTGAAACACAGTGCTCCCTGCTGACATCTCTGTCCATTTATGAACTGTCCAGAACAGCATATGTTTGCTATGGGGATTTCCTTTTACCTTGGACAGTACCTAAAATGGACAGAGATGTCAGCAGAGAGCCCTGTGGTCATGATGTCAGCAGAGAGCACTGTGTTTCAAACGGAAAAGAATTTCCACTGTAGTATTCAGCAGCTAATAAGTACAGGAAGGATTAAGATTTTTTAATAGAAGTAATTTACAAATCTGTTTAACTTTCTGGCAACCAGATGAACTACCCAACCACAACCCAACCATAACCACAACCCAACCATAACCACAACCCAACCAGATGAACTACAACCAACCAGTCATCCATCACTCTGCCTTCCAAAACCACCAGTATGCCGGCAGCCTTAGATAGCGTTGTGCTAATTTGCAGCTAGTTGTACAGTGCGGATATATCTCTAGGACACAGCTATATATCTTCTATAGCAGGGGGCACATATTTTTGGAGATATTAGGGAAAAGAAGAGAAAGCGGTGCACTGCTGGCTATTTCAATCGATAACACAGTCACTTGCTGAAATCGTATGGAACGGATAACGGGTATGTGTTGACAACGGTGTTGCGGTTCAGAACAGCAAAACAGGGATACAATGAAGTAGAAAGGAACGACTTCGCACTCACCAGGATCTTGCAGCTTTTTCTGTTTATGGCATCTGCGTTGAGTGCGCTGTCGTTTCTTCTACTTATTTTATGTTTTGAGATACAAATACTATGTTTTGCAAAAGAGAAAGTCAGCAAAATAATGGGGCAGATGCAGAACAACTCACGTAACAGCTACGTAACCATCGTATGTGTCACCAGCAGTATATCTTGTTGCTGTGATGTAGAAACAGACAGTACTGTCTACTTGTCACTTTTTCTCCATAGGATTTAGACTCAGATAGTGCTGCCTCCCTGTCTCTCCTTGAAAATGATGCACAGTAGGCACAGACAGTACCACCACCCTTGTACCTCATCATCAATTGTGTTGGCTTAGATAGTATAGGACTTCTCTGTAAATTATGTAGACACGAATAGTATTGTCTCCCTGGATCTCCCTATGATGTAGACACAGATAATACTGTGTTTCCGTATCCTGCTCTAAATAATGTAGTCACAGACAGTACTGTCTCCTTGTGTCTTTATTAATGAGGTAGATACAAACTGTACAGGCTCCACATTTCTTCCAGTAAATGCTGTAGACACAGATGTTACCGTCTCCCTGTGAATAATGTAGGTTCAGATAGTACTGTCTCTCTGTCAATAAGGAAGATTCAGATAGTACTGTCTACCTGTGAATAATGTAGGTTCAGATAGTACTGTCTACCTGTGAATAATGTAGGTTTAGATAGTACTGTCTCCTTGTGAATAATAGAGGTTCAGATAGTACTGTCTCCTTGTGAATAATAGAGGTTGACATAGTACTGTCTACCTGTGAATAATGTAGGTTTAGATAGTACTGTCTCCCTGTAAATAATGTAGGTTCAGATAGTACTGTCTCCCTGTGAATAATGTAGGTTCAGATAGTACTGCAAATAATGTAGGTTCAGATAGTACTGTCTCCTAGTTGTTACGCCTAGCGCTCCGGGTCCCCGCTCCTCCCCGGAGCGCTCACGGCGTCTTTCTCCCTGCAGCGCCCCGGTCAGTCCCGCTGACCGGGAGCGCTGCACTGTTCTGGCCGTTGGGGATGCGATTCGCACAGCGGGACGCGCCCGCTCGCGAATCGCATCCCAGGTCACTTACCCGTCCCGGTCCCCTGCTGTCATGTGCTGGCGCGCGCGGCTCCGCTCTCTAGGGCGCGCGCGCGCCAGCTCTCTGAGACTTAAAGGGCCAGTGCACCAATGATTGGTGCCTGGCCCAATTAGCTTAATTGGCTCCCACCTGCTCCCTGCCTTTATCTAGTCTCCTCCCTTGCACTCCCTTGCCGGATCTTGTTGCCTTGTGCCAGTGAAAGCGTTTAGTGTGTCCAAAGCCTGTGTACCTGAACTTCTGCTACCCATCCTGACTACGAACCTTGCCGCCTGCCCCCGACCTTCTGCTACGTCTGACCTTGCTTCTGCCTACTCCCTTGTACCGCGCCTATCTTCAGCAGCCAGAGAGGTGAGCCGTTGCTAGTGGATACGACCTGGTCACTACCGCCGCAGCAAGACCATCCCGCTTTGCGGCGGGCTCTGGTGAAAACCAGTAGTGGCTTAGAACCGGTCCACTAGCACGGTCCACGCCAATCCCTCTCTGGCACAGAGGATCCACTACCTGGAAGCCGAATCGTGACAGTAGATCCGGCCATGGATCCCGCTGAGGTGCCGCTGCCAAGTCTCGCTGATCTTCCCACGGTGGTCGCTCAGCAATCGCAGCAGATTGCCCAACAGGGACAGCAGCTGTCGCAGTTGACCGCCATGTTACAGCAAATTCTGCCTCTGCTACAGCAGCAACCATCTCCTCCGCCAGCTCCTGCACCTCCTCCGCAGCGAGTGGCCGCTCCTAACCTCCGCTTGTCCCTGCCGGACAAATTTGATGGGGACTCCAGACTCTGCCGTGGATTTTTGTCTCAGTGTTCCCTGCATATGGAGATGTTGTCAGACTTGTTTCCTACTGAACGGTCTAAGGTGGCATTCGTAGTAAGTCTTCTTTCAGGAAAGGCCTTGTCTTGGGCCACACCGCTCTGGGACCGCAATGATCCTGCCACAGCCACAGTCCAGTCCTTCTTTGCTGAAGTCCGAAGTGTCTTTGAGGAACCTGCCCGAGCCTCTTCTGCTGAGACTGCCTTGCTGAACCTGGTCCAGGGTAATTCTTCCGTTGGCGAGTACGCCATACAATTCCGTACTTTTGCTTCTGAACTATCCTGGAATAATGAGGCTCTCTGCGCGACCTTTAAAAAAGGCCTATCCAGTCGCATCAAGGATGTGCTGGCCGCACGAGAGATTCCTGCCAACCTCCAAGAACTCATCCATTTGGCTACCCGCATTGACATGCGTTTTTCTGAGCGACACCAAGAGCTCCGCCAGGAAAAAGACTTAGATCTCTGGGCACCTCTCCCACAGCATCCTTTGCAGTCTTCGCCTGGGCCTCCCGCCGAGGAGGCCATGCAAGTGGATCGGTCTCGCCTGACCCAGGAAGAGAGGAATCGCCGTAGAGAAGAAAATCTCTGTCTGTACTGTGCCAGTACTGAGCATTTCTTGGTGGATTGCCCTATCCGTCCTCCACGCCTGGGAAACGCACGCACGCACCCAGCTCACGTGGGTGTGGCATCTTTTGCTTCTAAGTCTTCTTCTCCACGTCTCACGGTGCCCGTGCGGATTTCCCCTACAGCCAACTCCTCCATCTCAGCCGTGGCCTGCTTGGACTCTGGTGCCTCCGGGAATTTTATGTTGGAGTCCTTTGTTAATAGATTCAGCATCCCGGTGACCCGTCTCGTCAAACCGCTCTACATTTCCGCGGTCAACGGAGCCAGATTGGACTGCACCGTGCGTTACCGCACAGAACCCCTCCTGATGTCTATCGGACCCCACCACGAAAGGATTGAGTTCTTCATTCTCCCCAACTGTACCTCTGAGGTCCTCCTCGGTCTGCCTTGGCTCCGGCTTCATTCCCCCACCATTGATTGGACCACCGGGGAGATCAGGAACTGGGACTCTGCCTGCCACAGGAAGTGCCTCTCCCCCCCTCCCAGTCCCATCAGGCAAGCCTCTGTGCCTCCCCATGGCCCCCGTCCTGGTGTCACACTGCCCCGTGCCAGGCCTCGCCCTCTGCCCTCCCTCCCCATTCCCACTCCTGCTGTACTGCCTGCCGTTGAGGAAACCCTCCATTCTTTCCCGGTGTCCTCATCCCAGGGGAGGCAGTTACCGGACAAAGAGAAGGGGAGACCTAAGGGGGGGGGGTACTGTTACGCCTAGCGCTCCGGGTCCCCGCTCCTCCCCGGAGCGCTCACGGCGTCTTTCTCCCTGCAGCGCCCCGGTCAGTCCCGCTGACCGGGAGCGCTGCACTGTTCTGGCCGTTGGGGATGCGATTCGCACAGCGGGACGCGCCCGCTCGCGAATCGCATCCCAGGTCACTTACCCGTCCCGGTCCCCTGCTGTCATGTGCTGGCGCGCGCGGCTCCGCTCTCTAGGGCGCGCGCGCGCCAGCTCTCTGAGACTTAAAGGGCCAGTGCACCAATGATTGGTGCCTGGCCCAATTAGCTTAATTGGCTCCCACCTGCTCCCTGCCTTTATCTAGTCTCCTCCCTTGCACTCCCTTGCCGGATCTTGTTGCCTTGTGCCAGTGAAAGCGTTTAGTGTGTCCAAAGCCTGTGTACCTGAACTTCTGCTACCCATCCTGACTACGAACCTTGCCGCCTGCCCCCGACCTTCTGCTACGTCTGACCTTGCTTCTGCCTACTCCCTTGTACCGCGCCTATCTTCAGCAGCCAGAGAGGTGAGCCGTTGCTAGTGGATACGACCTGGTCACTACCGCCGCAGCAAGACCATCCCGCTTTGCGGCGGGCTCTGGTGAAAACCAGTAGTGGCTTAGAACCGGTCCACTAGCACGGTCCACGCCAATCCCTCTCTGGCACAGAGGATCCACTACCTGGAAGCCGAATCGTGACACTAGTGCTGGGCGGTATACCGGTATGAACCGGATACCGTTTTTTTTTCTCCCACGGTATGGATTTTTGCCCATACCGCTATGCCGGTCGGGCCACTCCCCCACCCTCAGGATGAATTGTACAGCCCTCACTTGTCCTGGTGTGCTACAGAAGCTAATCCATTTACTGTGTCCCCCCGCTGCGCCTGTCAGCCAGTGTCCCCGCGAGCACGATTAATCCCCACCGCTAGCTAGATCCCTGTGCCCACTAGCGGTGTCACAAGAATGCCGAGCACGGCTCTGTTCCCTGTCCCTGTCAGCTCTCAGGGTACGGGAACAGATTTAAAAGCCTCGCGCATGGCTAACGTAGTACTGCGCAGGCGCAGCACTACGCAAATAGCATAGGGCTAACGTAGGCAGCGCTAGGAGCCTAGCGTTAGGTTGGGGGGACCGTGATATTCATTTTAGGCCATACCGCCCAGCACTACTGTCTCCCTGTGAATAATGTAGGTTCAGATAGTACTGTCTCCCTGTGAATAATGTAGGTTCAGATAGTACTGTCTCCCTGTGAATTGTGTAGGTTTAGATAGTACTGTCTCCCTGTGAATAAGGAAGACTCAGTACTGTCTCCCTGTAAATAACAGGTTCAGATAATACTGTCCCCCTGTGAATAAGGAAGATTCAGATAGTACTGTCTTCCTGGGAATAAGGAAGACTCAGATAGTACTGTCTCCCTGTAAATAACTTAGGTTCAGATAGTACTGTCTCTCTGTGAGTAAGGAAGATTCAGATAGTACTGTCTCCCTGTGAACAATATAGGTTCACATAGTACTGCCTCCCTGATAATAACTTAGGTTCAGATAGCACTGTCTCTCTGTGAATAACGTAAGTTGAGATAGAACTGTGTCTCTGTGAATAAAGTTATGTTATGCCGAGCGCTCCGGGGCCCGCTCCTCCCCGGAGCGCTTGCAGCATCCTCTCATTCGCAGCGCCCCGGTCAGACCTGCTGACCAGGTGCGCTGCAATATCACTCCCAGCCGGGATGCGATTCGCGACGCGGGAGGCGCCCGCTCGCGATGCGCTTCCCGGCTCCCGTACCTGACCCGTTCCCCGTCTGTCTTGTCCCGGCGCGCGCAGCCCCGCTCCTTAGGGCGCGCGCGCGCTGGGTCTCTGCAATTTAAAGGGCCACTGATTGGCGCAGCTGGCCTAATCAGTATTCTCACCTGTGCACTCCCTACTTATACCTCCCTTCCCCTGCACTCCCTCGCCGGATCTTGTTGCCATTGTGCCAATGAAAGCGTTTCCTTGTGTGTTCCTAGCCTGTGTTCCAGACCTCCTGCCGTTGCCCCTGACTACGATCCTTGCTGCCTGCCCTGACCTTCTGCTACGTCCGACCTTGCTCTTGTCTACTCCCTTGTACCGCGCCTATCTTCAGCAGTCAGAGAGGTTGAGCCGTTGCTGGTGGATACGACCTGGTTGCTACCGCCGCTGCAAGACCATCCCGCTTTGCGGCGGGCTCTGGTGAAAACCAGTAGTGACTTAGAACCGGTCCACCGACACGGTCCACGCCAATCCCTCTCTGGCACAGAGGATCCACCTCCAGCCAGCCGAATCGTGACAAGTTAGTTCTGATAGTACTGCTTTCTGTCTCTTTCTGAAAATACCATAGGAACAATGGACACCTGCGTCTCCTAACAAATCCCTATACTGTATGTGAAGGTACAGATAGTGTAGCCTTCCCATCTCTCTTCGTAGAATATACAATAAAGCTACAGATAGTACTGCCTCCTTGTATCTCCCTGTATATGATGTAGATTCAGATAGTGCTGACATCCTCTCTCTCCCTGTAAATATAATATGCACAGACAGTACTGTTTTGCTGCCTCTGTCTTACCCTGTAAATAATGCTATAGGCACAGATAATACTGTTGACTTGTTATTTCCTACAAATAATGTAGGTTCACAAATCTTTCATTTATTTATAGTACAGATTTTCTAAATTGGCAGACTTTGGCAGGGGTCTGAGTCTGAGGTTTTCCATAAAACAATGGCGGTTCAGGTTTGGCGCCTACGCTTTGATTAATACCAATGGTAGCGTTGTGATTGAAGCCGGCAGCGGTACTATTTTTAATGACGGGATGCTGGAATAGCTCACACAGACTGAATTGATGTATCGTGCGCTCTTAATTGCAGTCTCACTTCTTGGATTTTAATCATATGTTTAATATCATTACAATTATAGTGTTTAAAGGAAAAAAATACATTTTTCTTCTGTCACTCCAGCTCCGGGTAGTCACAACATAAATTTGCTTGAAATGTGCGTTGCCATGACGATGATCTCAGATGTAAAGTCCCGAGGCAGGTACTCCTCTGAGAACACTACCAAAATGATTTTAAGTATCTTTTTTTAATTTATTTTTTTTATTGAACTTTTCTACCCTCTAATGTTCTCGGATGTGAATTATACAATTATTCGGCCTGTAATCAGCGGCGAGAGGCAGGAAAGCCATCGGGATGTAATTCATGGAAGACATAAATATGTAACGAGAACCCAGATATGGTATAATGAGAACACAGCATATCATATGGTAATAGGAAAACCCATTACAGTAAGTGCATGAGCAGACCAAACAATGCAAATGGATGACGGGCACCTTGTACTGAGGTCCTCGGACAATGAGGTCATTGTAGGGACATTAATAATATAGAACAGTCAGAACAGGGCCTGACAACCACAGGTTGGGAACCACTAGGATAGAGGCAGGCTCACCAGGGGGAGGAGACAGCAGACATTGTCCCTATCCTCAGGGGTGGTTCCTATCCTCAGGGGTGGTTCCTATCCTCAGGGGTGGTTCCTATCCTCAGGGGGGGTTCCTATCCTCAGGGGGGGTTCCTATCCTCAGGGGGGGTTCCTATCCTCAGGGGTGGTTCCTATCCTCAGGGGTGGTTCCTATCCTCAGGGGTGGTTCCTATCCTCAGGGGTGGTTCCTATCCTCAGGGGGTGGTTCTTATCCTCACGAGTAGTTATTATCTGTACATTTCTACATGAATGCAGTTCAAAATCAATACCATAAACAATGCGTACACAAAAGAAAAATGTGAGTTACCATTACATATGAGAATCCTAAATAGGCTTGTAATCAAGGAGGATGGTGAGCAACACAAATAAAGAGTAAATGCTGTCCTCCATGGCCCATATGTGTGTGGTGTCCCGGTACCGTATTTCATACGTTACCTTTGTAGAGGTCCCATAGTCAGAGTCCCTAGGAATGTCGGGGTCCCTCTCCTATAGTTATCCCTTGTCACCCCTCAGTTAGTCTATAACTGTATAGAAGTTCTTATAAATAGAAGTATAGATATATGTATATATTTAATTTCCTGCCTATGCAAGCGTAGCAGAACCTGCGGGTCACGTGATTAGGTTCAGAACTCTATGGTTTTGCTAAAGGACCTTTGGTGGTTTAGTCATGTGATCACCCACAATCCATTGTAACTGTGAGTGACAGCTGTATGGACCAATCTAAAACGGCTCAGCCCCCTGCAGCCATTAATCGCTCTCTTGTTCCTGTGCTGCCAAGCAAGCAGCATCTCTCTTGGGTTGCTGACTCTGGAAGAGGTAGGACCTCCGCAGCTTACAAGACGATTTTCTAGGCCAAAGCCTTGCGGCCTCGGCCTCTAACATAGCGGACAGACTAAGCAATTCCCCGCTACTCACCGCAAGATCACTGGACCTAAACGAACCCCAAAATCCAGTGGATCTCTGCTACAAAATCCCTAAGAAGCTAAATTGAGCTTATCTGATCCCAACCGACTGTCAATCGCTGCTCAGCTATATCTATAGAGACTCTGTTATCTGGACTGTTACTATTGCTGCATGTACAGAAATTCTTCAGTAAAAGTTCCTGCAAGTTTTCAGTTAACAGCGGTTGTGGACAATCCTTTATTTCTGCATCACCTATTGCTCTTGGGAAGGGTGGCAATAGGCCTATCAAGATTGCAGAATTTAACTCTCACCCTGGAGTCACGAGTGACAAGGGTTAACAGCGCCCTTTATCATCCCGAACAGCAACACCCTAACTACCCTACACCCCACAAGGCTTGCCACACAATCCACCACCACATGTGTTACAAGGCTATGGAGGACCGGTGTATATGAAGGCTAGCCAAGGGAAACCGGACACAGGAAGGCATAAAATAAAAGGATAGGCAACTGTAACGGGGCTCATGGATAATGGGCCACATGTGGGAAATTTGCCGCCCAGGGGGACAATACACTATCATAGCCTTTTATAAGGTAGATAACCATTCACCATAGGGAAAATGACAGCACAACAGTGTATATCTAATTGTTGGATATTACTTTCCTTGCCTGAAAGATTGTTGAAGGAAAAAGGATTTACTGGGGCCCATTTACACTACAGAATTTTAACCCGGAGATGTTCCAGATGGAGATTCTGTGTTCAATGGGCGCCATCAAAATCAATCAGCACTATGATCACATGGACATGCACCATCGCAGTCTGTGCGCAATTCTGCCAAAAGTATAAACATGTCTGTTTTTTCGTCGGAGCGCGAAATCCGGAATTTCCACTGAGAAAATTCCACCAAGGAAATTCTGGAGTATGCATGGTGCAGCAGAATCCCTTTGAAAGCAATAAGGGTCTATGCATACGGCAGAATTTCCGCCTCAAATTAAAGCCCTTGGACTTCTATGGGATTCTGCACTCCCATTCACACTTCAGAATTTACTCTTGCGGAATTTCATAAGTGTGAATGGGAGTGGGAATTCCATAGAAGTCTATGGGCTTTAATTTGAGCTGGAAATCCGCAAGCGGAAATTCTGCCGTGTGCATAAACCCTAAGGCTAGGTTCACACTATGGAATCTCCGCCTGCAATTCCACTAAAATGTACTGCATAGTGAATGGGTTTTCGTTCACAAATTCACACTTCGGAATTTGTGAAGCGGAATTTGTGAACGGGAAATCCGCTTGAAAATTTCCGCCTGAGGAATGGCGTTACTCATTCTTTAGGCTGAAATACTTGCGGAACACATTGCAGTGTATTGGTGACTGTAGTGTCCGTGCGGTCCTAGCGCCGTATGACGTATAAAATTGCATTGAGGGGGCGTGGCCGTGACGTCACGAGCCTCTGGCGCTGCAACCTGGAGCGCTGCAGCGGGGGGGATCTCGGGGGTCCCCAGCAGTAGGACCCCCACGATCAGACATCTTATCCCCCCATCCTTTGGATTTTTTAGTCTTTAAAATGTTGTATTCAAGTAAATCTCCATTACGGTTGATCACAAATTAATAACTTAATTAATATCAAAGGATCTATAAACCTGTGCGCCCCGGATCTCACCCACAGTACAAAGTAACGACATACATAGCGGAAGGTTCTGGCCCAGACCGACTCACTACCTTACAAGTAATTTCCGCGCAATTTCCATTCTCCTCGCACCCTCAAGATTACTGAGGACAAGTGGCACTTACTGCGCTCATAATGCAGAGAGGACAAGGAAATTAATTTGACATTTTAAGGATAAATACATTCTACTTGAAGATTCAGTCCGCATAGTTCCTCTCCGAACGCCAAGTAATTTACCGTGTTTTCTACCGTCACGTTTCTAAGTGATGTCTTTATGGAGTCTGCTCCAAACTGGGAATCTGCCGACCATAAAGATCTTTTATGTGCAGCATTTTGCTATCAAGGTCAAATTCCGCTTTGCGGCTGTTAATAATGTATAAGAGAAATATTTTTTTATTATAAAGTTACTAGACTAAATCCACATGTGAATTAAGAGTCGTTCCAAGCAATTCCCTTAAAGGGCCGGTACACAATTTCCCATAGGTCAGGGAGGCTTCTTATGATTTCGATCTTTTTGCTATGTTGTATGGATTTTCTGTGAATCTCTATAGAATCGGGTAGTAGAGACTAAGATGATTCCCTGCACAGAGCTTACACTGGTGATTTGTATCTGGGGAAGACTTAAAGGGGTACTCCAGCGGAAAACAAAAGTTTTCAAATCAACGGATGACAGAAAGTTATACAGATTTGTAAATTACTTTAAAATCTTAATCCTTTCAGTACTTATCAGCTGCTGTATGCTCCACAGGAAGTTGTGTAGTTCTTTCCAGTCTCTCTGCTGCCACCTCTGTCTGTGTCAGGAACTGTCCAGAGCAGGAGAGGTTTGCTATGGGGATTTGCTTCTATTCTAGACAGTTTCTGACACGGGCAGAGGTGGCAGAAGAGAGCACTGTGGTCATTTCCTTTTTATAGAAATAATGGCTTATAAACAAAAAAAAAAAAAGACCACTAGGGGTCCGCATAATCAGAATATAATCCTGTCTGGCTGCAACATCATCTTTGTCCCAGCTGAAGCACATTCAGGAGCAATGTCCAGGAAGTGAGGGCGGGGCTAGCGCTCCTCTGTGCTCACTCCTGTCCTATCAGACTGCAGCATGAAAACAGAGAGGAGGGGGTTACAGAGCAGCCTGCAGTGATTGGATGAAGAGACTCAGCACAGCAGACTCGGGGAGGAAAGAGTGTATGGTGAGTGAGGGCACACCCCTCCAGAGCACAGAATGACAAAGCAAGTAAGCAACAGAAAGAAGGTATTTGTGACAGAAATATAGGTGCTAGACACATACAAATGATATGTTCATGATCAGGATTAGGTACTGGGTGACATAAAACTTTTTTTGGGGATATGGCAGATATTCTTTAAGACTTAGACACTTTAAAACGTATTCCTAACTACAGAATATTACAGGATTTCCCAACCAGGGTGCCCCCAGCTGTTGTAAAACTATAACTCCCAGCATGCAGAGGCACCCTGGTTGAGAACCACTGGTATAGGGCATAAGTGATTGATTGTGTGGGGTCCTAGTGCTTGTACCCCACTCCCCAAACTCTCCCTTCTTCAAGGATGATTGGGTCTACACACAATTCTGCATTGTCTATGGGGGGACGAGATACCCCCTCTGACACCTATGACAGCCATCCACCTAATATTTCGCTATGACAGTCGCCTCCAGACTAGATCAGTAGATGCACAGAATGGCGCCTCCTACCTGTGGTTCATTATCCGGTGGATCATCATCCACTCCGGCTTTATGCCGTAGCGATAATACTTTTCCTCCATCTTTGCATATTCAGGGTCTTTTGTTTTCCGTTTCTCGCTCTTGCCATCCTCATCCCCCGATCCATAATCGAACGGTGGCGGGTCGTCCATGTCGTTCTTTCTTTGGTAATTCCGGAACATCACCGTGTGGTAAAGCTCGAGCTGACAAACAGATAAAGTTGTGTAACCTGCAGAATTTTACTATGCACGGCCATCATTCCTGCATTCTGTAAATTAAAGGGGTCTCCCACCTTGTTCTATCCGCAGGATATGCCATAAATGTCTACTAGATGCCGCTCTCAACCACTCAGCTATTGGTTACTCCTAAAGAAGTGGATGGACAGCGCTGAGGACACGAGGAACCACCTCTCTTATTATGTATTATCTCAAAGGCCGCCAGCACCACTGGGCTCCACATCCACGCAGCCAAAATCAGCTCAGGATACCGGACCCAGGTGTGTCAATCTGGCAAGGACGGGGTGGCGCTACACGCACAAGAATCCACAGCTATTAATGGAACTTCACACACAAAGAGAAAAAGAAGCGGAGCACTCACCGTTGCAATTGCGGGCAGACCAGATTCAGGAATTCGCAGACCATATCGGGCCAAGAAGGGAGGCGGCAAATGGATCCGGGGGGAGTTCAGACGTCGGGCCACGGACCTTATCACGCCCCTAGGGGCTTCGCCAGCAGTAGTCGGGCCATGGACCGCATCAAGCCCCTAGGGGCTTCGTCAACAGCTGTCGGGCCACGGACCGTATCATGCCCCTGGGGGCTTCGTCAACAGCTGTCGGGCCACGGACCGTATCATGCCCCTGGGGGCTTCGTCAACAGCTGTCGGGCCACGGACCGTATCATGCCCCTGGGGGCTTCGTCAACAGCTGTCGGGCCACGGACCGTATCATGCCCCTGGGGGCTTCGTCAACAGCTGTCGGGCCACGGACCGTATCATGCCCCTAGGGGCTTCGTCAACAGCTGTCGGGCCACGGACCGTATCACGCCCCTAGGGGGCTTCGTCAACAGCTGTCGAGCCACGGAACGCATCAAGCCCCTAGGGGCGTGATACAGTCCGTGGCCCGACGTCTGAACTCCCCCCGGATCCATCTGCCGCCTCCCTGCTTGGACCGATGTGGTCTACGAATTCCTGAATCTGGTCTGCCCGCAATTGAAACGGTGAGCTTCTTTTTCTCTTTGTGTGTGAAGTTACACCTCTCCTATTATTCTCCATCTGGAAGAGGCGGCCACCATGTGAGATGCAGGTCAGGGGACTCCAATTCTGGAGATATGTGGTGGTCCCTCTGGGACCCGGATCTATCAGACTTTTATGGCATATCCAGTGGATACCTCATAAATGTCTAAAAAGAAAAGACTACCTCTTTAAGCTTAAAAGGTATACCTCCCCTCCAGCAATAGTTGTATACTGCTGCTGCTATCTCTATGGGATCAGGATATATAGCAGCTATACACCTCTCCTCCAGCTCTGTCTGTATACTGCTGCTATCTCTATGGGATCAGGATATATAGTAATTATATACCTCCCCTCCAGCTCTATCTGTATACTGCTGCTGCTGCTATCTCTATAGGATCAGGATATATAGTAATTATATACCTCCCCTCCAGCAATATTTGTATACTGCTGCTGCTATCTCTATGGGATCAGGATATATTGTAGTTATACACCTCCCCTCCAGCTCTATCTGTATACTGCTGCTATCTCTATGGGATCAGGATATATAGTAGTTATACCCTCCCCTCCAGCAATAGTTGTATACTGCTGCTGCTATCTCTATGGGATCAGGATATATAGCCGCTATACACCTCCCCTTCAGCTCTGTCTGTATACCGCTGGTATCTCTATGGTATCAGGATATATAGTAATTATATACCTCCCCTCCAGCTCTATCTGTATACTACTGCTTTCTCTATAGGATCAGGATATATAGTCGTTATACACCTCCCCTCCAGCTCTATCTGTATACTGCTGCTGCCATCTCTATAGGATCAGGATATATAGTAGTTATACACCTCCCCTCCAGCTCTATCTGTATACTGCTGCTCTCTCTATAGGACCAGTATATATAGTAGTTATACATCTCTCCTCCAGCTCTATCTGTATACTGCTGCTATCTCTATAGGATCAGGATATATAGTAGTTATACACCTCCCCTCCAGCTCTATCTGTATACTGCTGCTGCTATCTCTATAGGATCAGGATACTGTATATACTTCCCCTGAGGCTGTGTTAACAGAAAGCATTTTTTGCTATCTGTTTTTCGTGTGATTTTTCCAATAGTGAAAGGAAATAACTCTATTACGTACAAAAACATGGTCAAAACGAAATAAAACGAGATAAAGCGTGCCCGGTGAAGCGTGCCACAGTGTGCTGAATACAGAGGTATGGTAGAGGCTTGTGCACTTCTTTAGCAGCCAGAGTATCACCCCGTATAAAAAAAAAAGCTCTAGAGCAGTGGTCTTCAACATGCGGACCTCCAGTTGGTCCGCAAGTTGGAGACCACTGCTCTAGAGCCTGTGTGTTGTCTTGATTTTCCATACAAAATCCTGAGACAGATTATTGTACCAGCAGCAAATAAAACGAGATAAAAAAAACTACAAAAATGCAGTAAAAATGCAACAAATGAACAGAGCCTGAAAACGTCAAATCTATATACAAAAAAGTGATTGAAAGTCAAATTACTTTAGCCTCATGTTGATATTTCTGTAACAAATGCACTTTTAACAAGAAAACACAACAAAACTGCACATAATGTGAACTGACCTCAACCCTTATGGGTCTAATGAGTTCAGTGCTTCGGAGTGCTTCTTAAAGAGTGTCAAATTATCAGGCTTTCTGATCATTGAATGCCAGATTAAAGAAATGTATTTGTAATTTTATTATTTTTCACTCATTTTATCACCTGTAACTCTTTCACCCACGAGCAGTGCCAATAGGAGAGTCCTGCCCACTTGACAAAAAACTCCCGTTCCGGAATACCTTCGACGGGCTTCGGTGGGGGCATGAGGGGATCGATCTCTCCTGGAGGTTCTGATAGGTAGGCGGGCGGCTCTCTCCATACCCAATGAAGAATCCTTTGAACTTTGCCTTTTAAAGGCGGACACTGGGAATAAGGAAACATAGATATATTAGGGGTGCAACAACATAGAGGGTCCCCAAAGAAAACATTAATATATATCTTAGAGAGGTGCAACAACATAGAGGGTCCCCAAAGGAAAAAAAAAGAAAAAGAAAGAAAAATTATTTATATATATATATATATATATATATATATATGTAGATTCTAGGGGTGCAATATAAATAAATATATAGATATATATATAGTCTACATATATATATATATATATATATATATATATATATATATATATATACAGTGGGGATCAAAAGTTTGGGCCCCCCAGGTAAAAATTTGTAATAATGTGCATTAATGTGCCAAGGAAAGATGGAAAAATCTCCAAAAGGCATCAAATTACAGATGAGACATTCTTATAATATGTCACCAAAAGTTACATTTTATTTCCATCATTTACACTTTCAAAATAACAGAAAACAAAAAAATGGCGTCTGCAAAAGTTTGTGCCCCCTGCAGAGTTAATATCTTGTACTGCCCCCTTTGGCAAGTATCACAGCTTGTAAACACTTTTTGTAGCAGCCAAGAGTCTTTCAATTCATGTTTGAGGTATCTTTGCCCATTCTTCCTTACAAAAGTCTTCCAGTTCTTTGAGATTTCTGGGCTGTCTGTCATGCACTGCTCTTTTAAGGTCTATCCATAGATTTTCAATTATGTTGAGGTCAGGAGGTTGTGAAGGCCATGGCAAAACCTTCAGTTTACCTCTCTTGATGTAATCCCCCGTGGATTTCGAGGTGTGTTTAGGATCATTACCCATTTGTAGAAGCCATCCTCTCTTTAACTTCAGCTTTTCTACAGACAAAATTAGCTGAAATTTTATTGAATCCATTTTTCCTTCTACTCGTGAGATCTTCCCTGTGCCACTGGCTGCAATACAACCCCAAAGCATGATTGATCCACCCCCATGCTTAACAGTTGGACAGAGGTTCTTTTCATTAAAGGGGTACTCCGGTGAAAAACTTTTTTTTAATCAACTGGTGCCAGAAAGTTAAATAGATTTGTAAATTACTTCTATTAAAAAATCTTAATCCTTCCTGTACTTATTAGCTGCTGAATACTACAGCGGAAATTCTTTTCATTTTGAAACACAGAACTGTCTGCTGACATCACAAGCACAGTGCTCTCTGCTGACACCTCTGTCCATTTTATGAACTGTCCAGAACAGCATATGTTTGCTATGGGGATTTCCTTTTACCCTGGACAGTTCCTAAAATGGATAGAGATGTCAGCAGAGAGCACTGTGCTCGTGGTGTCAGCAGAGAGCTCTGTGTTGCAAAGCGAAAAGAATTTCCACTGTAGTATTCAGCAGCTAATAAGTACAGGAAGGATTAAGATTTTTTAATAGAAGTAATTTACAAATCTGTTTAACTTTCTGGCACCAGTTGGTAAAAAAAAAAAAAGTTTTTCACCGGAGTACCCCTTTAAATTCTGTTCCCCTTCTTCTTCAAAGGTACCTTTGCTCATTCCGGCCAAAAAGTTCAATTTTAACCTCATCGGTCCACAGAACTTGTTTCCAAAATGCATCAGGCTTGTCTATATGTTCATTTGCAAAGTTCAAACGCTGATTTTTGTGGTGAGGACGTAGAAGAGGTTTTCTTCTGATGAATCTTCCATGAAGACCATATTTGTACAAGTATCTCTTTATAGTGGAATAGTCGACCACAACTCCAGTGTCTGCCAGATCTTTCTGGAGGGATTGTGCAGTCAAACGTGGGTTTTGAATTGTTTTTCTCACAATCCTGCGAGCTGTTCTGTCTGATATTTTTCTTGGTCTTCCAGATCTTGCTTTAACTTCCACTGTTCCTGATGACTGCCATTTCTTAATTACATTCCGAACAGAGGATATTGACATCTGAAAACGTTTTGCTATCTTCTTATAGCCTTCTCCAGCTTTGTGAGCGTCAACTATTTTCAGTTTCAGATTTCTAGACAACTGCTTAGAAGAACCCATGGTGCTGATTGTTGGGGCAAGGTCAGATGAGTCTGGGCATTTATAACCTTTGAGATTGACATCACCTGGTCTTCTCAGATCATGATTGAGAACAATCCATGACACTGGCAGGTCTCAGCTTTGTAAAGGGGGCAGTGCATTCTATAAATTCTGCAGGGTGCACAAACTTTTGCAGACGCCATTTTTTTGTTTTCTGTTATTTTGAAAGTGTAAATGATGGAAATAAAATTTAACTTTTGGTGACATATTATAAGAATGTCTAATCTGTAATTTGATGCCTTTTGGAGATTTTTCCATCTTTCCTTGGCTTCTTTATGCACATTAATACAAATTATTACCTGGGGGGCCCAAACTTTTGATCCCCACTGTATATATATTTATTAGGGATGCCACAACAAAGAGGGCCCCCAAAGGAAACATATAAATATATATATCAATATATATATATATGTAGATTATAGGGGTACAAAGGGCCCATCCCTTCTTATGCCAAGTAAGAAATTATTCACGGGTGAACGCCGGACTTTGTTGGTCGCTCGGGCGCATTATACAGAGGTGGAATTGAAATGTGAAAGAAGCCGTTATGAATAATTCAGGGCAGGAGCAATGAGTTATAAGACAGATATCGATCGGCTTCTACAGATGGGATTACAACTCCTTGAGGGGACTCTAAAATATGATGGAACAATATGATACGTGACCGGCAAATAAGGCGGAACGGCGAATGGTGTGGATCAATGCGATGATATCTAAGTGGGATTATATCCATCTGCGCGGCCGGTAACGCCACTTACAGTGCAGCGTGGACATAGCCATTCCCCGTTTGGTATTTCAGGCAAAGGTGGGTTAAGACAGTGCAAATGGTAGGAGGAGGGGCAGGTGTCACAGCACAGCAGCTCCCCTCCATCTTTACAGACACGACAGAACTCCATATGGTCGTCTTCATCTTCCTCCTCTCCAACCTCCTCCTCATCCTCCTCTTCTTCCTTCGGCTCCCACTGGATGCCCTCTTTCTCCTACGGATAGAGTCAGAGTCACATCATCAGGCATTGTTCTCTACAATCTAATAAGGGGTTAACCCAGTGTTTCCCAACCAGTGTGCCTCCAGCTGTTGCAAAACTACAACTCCCAGCATGCCCGGACAGCCAAAGGCTGTCCGGGCATGCTGGGAGTTGTAGTTTTGCAACAGCTGGAGGCACACTGGTTGGGAAACACTGGGTTAACCAGTCCCAGTGCTGGGGTGTCAGCCTGCAGATATTTGGCGCGTGTTAGAAGGTCGCACGCCATATTTGTTTTTATAACGCTGACGAACCTACTTCATGTATCACCGAAATATAATTGACCCTGTATTGTACAGTGACCCCCCCCCCCCGACCTACGATGGCCCCGACATACGATCATTTCAACATACGATGCTTTTGTATGTCGGGGCCATCGCATAAATGGCTATCCGGCAGCGCAGACTGCTTCAGCTGCCCCCGGATAGCCGTTTAATGTGCCCCGTGTGGTCCGCTGACGATCACTTACCTGTCCCAGCCGCTCTGGACCGTCCTCTTCAGGCTCCGCTGCATCGCCGTCACTCTCTTTCATGATCATCACTTCGCCGGGCACACTGTCCCGTCATCCGATAGGAGCGGCGTGCACAGCGACGTGATGACGGCGATGGAGAGCGAGGATCCAGGGCAGCGGTGACGGTCCGGAGCGGCGGGGACACGTGAGGATAACTTTCTATATTACAATTGCGCGGATCCCTCAACATACGATGGATTCAAGTAACGATGGTTTATTTGGAACAAATTACTATCGTGTGTTGAGGGATCAGTGTATTGGACAATAGAATCGTTTTAAAGTTTTCTTACAGTTTTAGAAAACTTATTATTTTATGTACAATGAAAAGTTGTACAATTTTCCAATATATTTTTTGGGTCAATTCATAATGTTTTTCAAGATCACTGCTTGCTGTCATTTGATAGGAATCTTTATTTTTTACTTCCATAATAAAAATGTGTTCCATGTGATTTGTCCTGGACACACAGGTGCATGGTTGGTCATGTGATCTGTCCTGGACACACAGGTGCATGGTTGGTCCTGGTCATGTGACATGTGCTGGACACACAGGTGTATGGTTGGTCCTGGTCATGTGACATGTGCTGGACACACAGGTGTATGGTTGGTCATGTGATCTGTCCTGGACACACAGGTGCATGGTTGGTCCTGGTCATGTGATCTGTCCTGGACACACAGGTGCATGGTTGGTCCTGGTCATGTGATCTGTCCTGGACACACAGGTGTATGGTTGGTCCTGGTCATGTGACATGTGCTGGACACACAGGTGCATGGTTGGTCCTGGTCATGTGACATGTGCTGGACACACAGGTGTATGGTTGGTCCTGGTCATGTGACATGTGCTGGACACACAGGTGTATGGTTGGTCCTGGTCATGTGACATGTGCTGGACACACAGGTGTATGGTTGGTCCTGGTCATGTGATCTGTCCTGGACACACAGGTGTATGGTTGGTCCTGGTCATGTGACATGTCCTGGACACACAGGTGTATGGTTGGTCCTGGTCATGTGATCTGTCCTGGACACACAGGTGTATGGTTGGTCCTGGTCATGTGACATGTGCTGGACACACAGGTGCATGGTTGGTCCTGGTCATGTGATCTGTCCTGGACACACAGGTGTATGGTTGGTCCTGGTCATGTGACATGTGCTGGACACACAGGTGTATGGTTGGTCCTGGTCATGTGACATGTGCTGGACATACACAGGTGTATGGTTGGTCCTGGTCATGTGACATGTGCTGGACACACAGGTGTATGGTTGGTCCTGGTCATGTGACATGTGCTGGACACACAGGTGTATGGTTGATCCTGGTCATGTGATCTGTCCTAGACACACAGGTGTATGGTTGGTTGGTCCTGGTCATGTGACATGTGCTGGACACACAGGTGTATGGTTGGTCCTGGTCATGTGACATGTGCTAGACACACAGGTGCATGGTTGGTCCTGGTCATGTGACATGTGCTGGACACACAGTGTATGGTTGGTCCTGGTCATGTGACATGTGCTAGACACACAGGTGTATGGTTGGTCCTGGTCATGTGACATGTGCTGGACACACAGTGTATGGTTGGTCCTGGTCATGTGACATGTGCTAGACACACAGGTGTATGGTTGGTCCTGGTCATGTGACATGTGCTGGACACACAGGTGTATGGTTGGTCCTGGTCATGTGATCTGTCCTTGACACACAGGTGTATGGTTGGTCCTGGTCATGTGACATGTGCTGGACACACAGGTGTATGGTTGGTCCTGGTCATGTGACATGTGCTAGACACACAGGTGTATGGTTGGTCCTGGTCATGTGACATGTGCTGGACACACAGGTGTATGGTTGGTCCTGGTCATGTGACATGTGCTGGACACACAGGTGTATGGTTGGTCCTGGTCATGTGACATGTGCTGGACACACAGGTGTATGGTTGGTCCTGGTCATGTGACATGTGCTGGACACACAGTGTATGGTTGGTCCTGGTCATGTGACATGTGCTGGACACACAGGTGTATGGTTGGTCCTGGTCATGTGACATGTGCTGGACACACAGGTGTATGGCTGGTCCTGGTCATGTGACATGTGCTGGACACACAGGTGCATGGTTGGTCCTGGTCATGTGACATGTGCTGGACACACAGGTGCATGGTTGGTCCTGGTCATGTGACATGTGCTGGACACACAGGTGCATGGTTGGTCCTGGTCATGTGACATGTGCTGGACACACAGGTGTATGGCTGGTCCTGGTCATGTGACATGTGCTGGACACACAGGTGTATGGTTGGTCCTGGTCATGTGACATGTGCTGGACACACAGGTGTATGGTTGGTCCTGGTCATGTGACATGTGCTGGACACACAGGTGTATGGTTGGTCCTGGTCATGTGACATGTGCTGGACACACAGGTGTATGGTTGGTCCTGGTCATGTGATCTGTCCTTGACACACAGGTGTATGGTTGGTCCTGGTCATGTGACATGTGCTGGACACACAGGTGTATGGTTGGTCCTGGTCATGTGACATGTGCTGGACACACAGGTGTATGGTTGGTCCTGGTCATGTGACATGTGCTGGACACACAGGTGTATGGTTGGTCCTGGTCATGTGACATGTGCTGGACACACAGGTGTATGGTTGGTCCTGGTCATGTGACATGTGCTGGACACACAGGTGTATGGTTGGTCCTAGTCATGTGACATGTGCTGGACACACAGGTGTATGGTTGGTCCTGGTCATGTGACATGTGCTGGACACACAGGTGTATGGTTGGTCCTGGTCATGTGACATGTGCTGGACACACAGGTGTATGGTTGGTCCTGGTCATGTGACATGTGCTGGACACACAGGTGTATGGTTGGTCCTGGTCATGTGACATGTGCTGGACACACAGGTGTATGGTTGGTCATGTGACATGTGCTGGACACACAGGTGCACCGCAGTAATCAGAGTTTAGTCTTGTAATGCGCCAGGTACCTGTATGATCGTTACATCACCAGGACTGTTTTTTCTCCATTGGCACTAAACAATGAAGCATTAAATGACAGCAAGCAGAGATCTGGTGAAAAGTGGTGGGAAATGGCCACCAAAAAGTTTATTGAAAAATTGTAAATGTTTTACAATTTTTTTATTGAGTTTTCAAAACATAATAATAACATCCGACAATATACAATGGATAAGACTGGAATAATCTTCCTTATCTTGGCTCAGGTTCAGGGAATGCTGGGTATTACTCCTGAATGGTAGATCTGCACTGATATAAGAGCAAGGATCATGCCCCTGACCTGGCAGGAGCCTGGAAAAGCTGGGTGTAACCTCTGTGAGGGATGTGGAGGGGCCACGTTACCCAGCATTCTCTGTAACTAATAAAGTTATTATCAAGAGCTGAAACAATAAAACAACTTCACAGCCTGACATAAGAATAATGGATTTCTGGGATTTTGGACACTTTTTTAGGGATACGAAATTGAGCTCTTCTTTTAGTATAATAACTAGTGACACTGTTATATATATATATATGTGTATATATATATATATATATATATATATATACAGCAAGTTCTAGGACTAAGATATACAGGACCGCTCTGTCTGATGAATTCTTTGGGGACCGACCATAAGGGGCGTCATGGCCAATTTTTGTCTTATTTCAGCGCTCAGCGGGAGACGAGCTTTCAGCACAGATTATCACAAATACCATTTTCTTTCACTCCTTTTTTCCAATAAAGAATCAAAAAATAATTTTAAAAAATATGTAAAGATGTTTGCAGAGTTTTTTATGGAGCGAGAGACGTCACGGCCTGAACCATGGACCCAGACAAGTCAATATTCTGAAGATAAATCATAGATCCGCTGTAGTTGTTGACCCCATAGATGAACTTTAACCTCTGAGTCAAACAAAGAAGTGAGTTGAGTATATTGGGGGATAAGCGGCTGACAGAAGCTGTAAGATGACGCTTATCTCTGGTACTTAGTGGATTAAAATGCATTAAAGGGGTACTCCCGTGGAAAACTTTTTTTTTTTTTTTAAATCAACCGATGCCAGAAAGTTAAACAGATTTGTAAATTACTTCCATTAAAAAATCTTAATCCTTCCAAGGGGCTGTATACTAAAGAGAAATCCAAAAAAGAAATGCATTTCCTCTGATGTCATGACCACAGTGCTCTCTGCTGACATCTCTGTCCATTTTAGGAACTGTCCAGAGCAGAAGAAAATCCCCATAGAAAATATATGCTGCTCTGGACAGTTCCTAAAATGGACAGAGATGTCAGCAGAGAGCACTGTGGTCATGACATCAGAGGAAATGCATTTCTTTTTTGGATTTCTCTTTAGTATACAGCCCCTAAAAAGTACTGGAAGGATTAAGATTTTTTAAAGGAAGTGATTTACAAATCTGTTTAACTTTCTGGCACCGGTTGATTTAAAAAAAAATAAAAAAAGGTTTTCCACGGGAGTACCCCTTTAATAATCAGGGGCCCCATGGGCATCAGATTTATTGCAATAAGTGACATTTGTGCCCAAGTGGGTTCTACCAGGTGCAGGTTCTAAACCAATATTAATCGGATACTCCGCTGTTCCAGCATTTGGAACATTTTATTCCGAACGCTTGGAGCGGGTGGCAGAGGTTGTGACATCGTGGGCAAGCCACTCCTGATGCCACGCCCCTTCCCATAGACTGGCATAGAGGGGGCGTGACGTGACATCAGGAGAGGCGTGGCCATGATGTCATGACCCCACCGCCCCCACCCAGCATTCTAAACAAACACCGGGTGCTGCACAGAGATCGTGGGGGTCCCAGTGGCAGCACCCCCGCAATCAGACATCTTATGCCCTATCCTTTGGATAGGGGGATAACATGTCTAGGGGCGGAGTACCCCTTTAATAATTTACCCCTTAACAACACAGGAAATTTTCATTTTCTGGCCCCTTTAACTTTTTGACTTTTCCTTCTATGAAGCTGTATGGGGGTTCATTTTTTTGACCAGAATCAGTTTTTATAGGTACCGCTTTTTTATTTTATTTATTTATTTTATATAAACTTTTTAGGTCTCCCTAAGGGACTTCTATAAGCAATTATTTAATCATGTATTAAATTCAATGCATTGAAGTAATTTATCTTCTAGTTCTATGTTCTAGTTGATCCTTAAAGGGGTACTCCACCCCTAGACATCTTATCCCCTATCCTAAGGACGTCACGCCTCCGCCCCCGTGTGACATCACGCTCCGCCCCTCAATGCAAGCCTACGGGAGGTGGCGTGAAGGCCCTGTGGTCACACTGATTTTAACTGGGGTGCAAGATCATGGGGGTCCCCAGCGGCGGGACCCCCGCGATCAGGAATCTTATCCCCTATCCTTTGGATAGGGGATAAGATGTCTAAGCACCGGAGTACCCCTTTAAGTTGTAGGTAGTTATTAGGGCCCATTACGTAGTTGATGACAGAATAAAGCGAGCACTTACACAGTGTGGACAGCTCCACTTGCCCTCGGGGGCTTTCTCCAGCTCTGGGTCCAGGCACACAAGGTGATAGGCACGAGGACACGTGTCACAAAGGATTATCTCTCCTCCCTGCTGACAGACTTCGCAGTAGTCCTGGTGGTCTGTTTCATATCCGTCTCCTTCAGCAACTTCAACTAGACAGAAAACATATTGGGCAAAGGATTATACATTGCAATGGGTGAAGTTATCAATGGACGCTGCATTCGGGCACAGCCCAGAGCTAAACAAGGATATATCATTTGTCTTAAAGGGGTACTCCAGTGGAAAACAAGGTTTTAATTTTTTTTTTTTAATTCGAAAGGTTTTTATTAAACGGGCACTGTCAGATACAAAAACTTTTGATATGTTGTAAAGCATGTATCACCAAAAGGTTTTGGATTTGCTTTCATTAGAAAATTTTCAGTATTTCATATAGAAAAATCCAGTCAAACAACTGCCCCCCCCTCCCCGGACACATACTAGTCCTGCTGTGTCCATGAGTCATCACCTATGTCATGGAAACACTTCCTTGATTGACAGCTGTGAGTGCAGGGCTAATCCTCCCACTGTCATTGTGTCCGCTACTGTCAGTGAGAACAAGCTGGGAGTTGTAGTTTTGCTAATGCTAGGGGAGATGTGAGCAGACAGCATACTGAGGGAGGGGGCGGAGACCTGCACAGTGAGGCCACGCCCACTCCCTTTGGGAGGAATTCAAACTAGCGAGCTAAATTAATAAAAAAATAAATAAAGATGCTAGACACATATTTGATGTACATGGTCAGGATTACGGTAATTACTGAGTGATATATTTAAAAAAAAACTATTTTTTTGTAGGATCTGACAGGTCAGTAAACTCCGAGATTACAGATTATCTCTATTTAATCTCACACATAGATGGGGCCGGTAGCTATAGATAAGCCCCGCGATGGAAGTTTTTCCAGATACCCTGATATAATGAGAAAACTTACTTCTTTTACTTTTCTTTTTCCCCCGTTTTCCTCTCTTTCCCAGACCACCGGAAATATCCGACCGCACAGAGGAGCTGTTAATACTGGAGCTGTCAAAGTCCGACTCTTCTCTCTCATCCTCTTCACTCTGGATATACAAACAATATGACTTTATGTACAGTATATGGGGACAATCATGGCCGCTCACTCTTCTCTCATCCTCTTCACTCTGGATATACAAACAATATGACTTTATGTACAGTATATGGGGACAATCATGGCCGCTCACTCTTCTCTCTCATCCTCTTCACTCTGGATATACAAACAATATGACTTTATGTACAGTATATGGGGACAATCATGGCCGCTCACTCTTCTCATTCATCCTCTTCACTCTGGATATACAAACAATATGACTTTATGTAGAGTATATGGGGACAATCATGGCCGCTCACTCTTCTCTCTCATCCTCTTCACTCTGGATATACAAACAATATGACTTTATGTACAGTATATGGGGACAATCATGGCCGCTCACTCCTCTCTCATCCTCCACACTCTGGATATACAAACAATATGACTTTATGTACAGTATATGGGGACAATCATGGCCGCTCACTCCTCTCTCATCCTCCACACTCTGGATATACAAACAATATGACTTTATGTACAGTATATGGGGACAATCATGGCCGCTCACTCTTCTCTCTCATCCTCTTCACTCTGGATATACAAACAATATGACTTTATGTACAGTATATGGGGACAATCATGGCCGCTCACTCTTCTCTCATCCTCTTCACTCTGGATATACAAACAATATGACTTTATGTACAGTATATGGGGACAATCATGGCCGCTCACTCTTCTCTCTCATCCTCTTCACTCTGGATATACAAACAATATGACTTTATGTAGAGTATATGGGGACAATCATGGCCGCTCACTCTTCTCTCTCATCCTCTTCACTCTGGATATACAAACAATATGACTTTATGTAGAGTATATGGGAACAATCATGGCCGCTCACTCTACTCTCTCATCCTCTTCACTCTGGATATACAAACAATATGACTTTATGTACAGTATATGGGGACAATCATGGCCGCTCACTATTCTCTCTCATCCTCTTCACTCTGGATATACAAACAATATGACTTTATGTACAGTATATGGGGACAATCATGGCCGCTCACTCTTCTCTCATCCTCTTCACTCTGGATATACAAACAATATGACTTTATGTAGAGTATATGGGGACAATCATGGCCGCTCACTCTACTCTCTCATCCTCTTCACTCTGGATATACAAACAATATGACTTTATGTACAGTATATGGGGACAATCATGGCCGCTCACTCTTCTCTCTCATCCTCTTCACTCTGGATATACAAACAATATGACTTTATGTACAGTATATGGGGACAATCATGGCCGCTCACTCTTCTCTCTCATCCTCTTCACTCTGGATATACAAACAATATGACTTTATGTACAGTATATGGGGACAATCATGGCCGCTCACTCTACTCTCTCATCCTCTTCACTCTGGATATACAAACAATATGACTTTATGTACAGTATATGGGGACAATCATGGCCGCTCACTCTTCTCTCATCCTCTTCACTCTGGATATACAAACAATATGACTTTATGTACAGTATATGGGGACAATCATGGCCGCTCACTCTACTCTCTCATCCTCTTCACTCTGGATATACAAACAATATGACTTTATGTACAGTATATGAGGACAATCATGGCCGCTCACTCTTCTCTCTCATCCTCTTCACTCTGGATATACAAACAATATGACTTTATGTACAGTATATGGGGACAATCATGGCCGCTCACTCTTCTCTCATCCTCTTCACTCTGGATATACAAACAATATGACTTTATGTACAGTATATGGGGACAATCATGGCCGCTCACTCTTCTCTCATCCTCTTCACTCTGGATATACAAACAATATGACTTTATGTACAGTATATGGGGACAATCATGGCCGCTCACTCTTCTCTCTCATCCTCTTCACTCTGGATATACAAACAATATGACTTTATGTACAGTATATGGGGACAATCATGGCCGCTCACTCTTCTCTCTCATCCTCTTCACTCTGGATATACAAACAATATGACTTTATGTACAGTATATGGGGACAATCATGGCCGCTCACTCTTCTCTCTCATCCTCTTCACTCTGGATATACAAACAATATGACTTTATATACAGTATATGGGGACAATCATGGCCGCTCACTCTTCTCTCTCACCCTCTTCACTCTGGATATACAAACAATATGACTTTATGTAGAGTATATGGGGACAATCATGGCCGCTCACTCTACTCTCTCATCCTCTTCACTCTGGATATACAAACAATATGACTTTATGTACAGTATATGGGGACAATCATGGCCGCTCACTCTTCTCTCTCATTCTCTTCACTCTGGATATACAAACAATATGACTTTATGTACAGTATATGGGGACAATCATGGCCGCTCACTCTTCTCTCTCATCCTCTTCACTCTGGATATACAAACAATATGACTTTATGTACAGTATATGGGGACAATCATGGCCGCTCACTCTACTCTCTCATCCTCTTCACTCTGGATATACAAACAATATGACTTTATGTACAGTATATGGGGACAATCATGGCCGCTCACTCTTCTCATTCATCCTCTTCACTCTGGATATACAAACAATATGACTTTATGTAGAGTATATGGGGACAATCATGGCCGCTCACTCTTCTCTCTCATCCTCTTCACTCTGGATATACAAACAATATGACTTTATGTACAGTATATGAGAACAATCATGGCCGCTCACTCTTCTCATTCATCCTCTTCACTCTGGATATACAAACAATATGACTTTATGTACAGTATATGGGGACAATCATGGCCGCTCACTCTCCTCTCTCATCCTCTTCACTCTGGATATACAAACAATATGACTTTATGTACAGTATATGGGGACAATCATGGCCGCTCACTCTTCTCTCTCATCCTCTTCACTCTGGATATACAAACAATATGACTTTATGTACAGTATATGGGGACAATCATGGCCGCTCACTCTACTCTCTCATCCTCTTCACTCTGGATATACAAACAATATGACTTTATGTACAGTATATGAGGACAATCATGGCCGCTCACTCTTCTCTCTCATCCTCTTCACTCTGGATATACAAGCAATATGACTTTATGTACAGTATATGGGAACAATCATGGCCGCTCACTCTTCTCTCTCATCCTCTTCACTCTGGATATACAAACAATATGACTTTATGTACAGTATATGGGGACAATCATGGCCGCTCACTCTTCTCTCTCATCCTCTTCACTCTGGATATACAAACAATATGACTTTATGTACAGTATATGGGGACAATCATGGCCGCTCACTCTTCTCATTCATCCTCTTCACTCTGGATATACAAACAATATGACTTTATGTAGAGTATATGGGGACAATCATGGCCGCTCACTCTTCTCTCTCATCCTCTTCACTCTGGATATACAAACAATATGACTTTATGTAGAGTATATGGGGACAATCATGGCCGCTCACTCTTCTCATTCATCCTCTTCACTCTGGATATACAAACAATATGACTTTATGTACAGTATATGGGGACAATCATGGCCGCTCACTCTTCTCTCATCCTCTTCACTCTGGATATACAAACAATATGACTTTATGTAGAGTATATGAGGACAATCATGGCCGCTCACTCTTCTCTCTCATCCTCTTCACTCTGGATATACAAACAATATGACTTTATGTACAGTATATGGGAACAATCATGGCCGCTCACTCTACTCTCTCATCCTCTTCACTCTGGATATACAAACAATATGACTTTATGTACAGTATATGGGGACAATCATGGCCGCTCACTCTTCTCTCTCATCCTCTTCACTCTGGATATACAAACAATATGACTTTATGTACAGTATATGGGAACAATCATGGCCGCTCACTCTACTCTCTCATCCTCTTCACTCTGGATATACAAACAATATGACTTTATGTACAGTATATGGGGACAATCATGGCCGCTCACTCTTCTCTCATCCTCTTCACTCTGGATATACAAACAATATGACTTTATGTAGAGTATATGGGGACAATCATGGCCGCTCACTCTTCTCTCTCATCCTCTTCACTCTGGATATACAAACAATATGACTTTATGTACAGTATATGAGGACAATCATGGCCGCTCACTCTTCTCTCATCCTCTTCACTCTGGATATACAAACAATATGACTTTATGTAGAGTATATGGGGACAATCATGGCCGCTCACTCTTCTCTCTCATCCTCTTCACTCTGGATATACAAACAATATGACTTTATGTACAGTATATGGGGACAATCATGGCCGCTCACTCTTCTCTCTCATCCTCTTCACTCTGGATATACAAACAATATGACTTTATGTACAGTATATGGGGACAATCATGGCCGCTCACTCTTCTCTCATCCTCTTCACTCTGGATATACAAACAATATGACTTTATGTACAGTATATGAGGACAATCATGGCCGCTCACTCTTCTCTCTCATCCTCTTCACTCTGGATATACAAGCAATATGACTTTATGTACAGTATATGGGAACAATCATGGCCGCTCACTCTTCTCTCTCATCCTCTTCACTCTGGATATACAAACAATATGACTTTATGTACAGTATATGGGGACAATCATGGCCGCTCACTCTTCTCTCTCATCCTCTTCACTCTGGATATACAAACAATATGACTTTATGTACAGTATATGGGAACAATCATGGCCGCTCACTCTTCTCTCATCCTCTTCACTCTGGATATACAAACAATATGACTTTATGTACAGTATATGGGGACAATCATGGCCGCTCACTCTTCTCATTCATCCTCTTCACTCTGGATATACAAACAATATGACTTTATGTAGAGTATATGGGGACAATCATGGCCGCTCACTCTTCTCTCTCATCCTCTTCACTCTGGATATACAAACAATATGACTTTATGTAGAGTATATGGGGACAATCATGGCCGCTCACTCTTCTCTCTCATCCTCTTCACTCTGGATATACAAACAATATGACTTTATGTAGAGTATATGGGGACAATCATGGCCGCTCACTCTTCTCTCTCATCCTCTTCACTCTGGATATACAAACAATATGACTTTATGTACAGTATATGAGGACAATCATGGCCGCTCACTCTTCTCTCTCATCCTCTTCACTCTGGATATACAAACAATATGACTTTATGTACAGTATATGGGGACAATCATGGCCGCTCACTCTTCTCTCTCATCCTCTTCACTCTGGATATACAAACAATATGACTTTATGTACAGTATATGGGGACAATCATGGCCGCTCACTCTTCTCATTCATCCTCTTCACTCTGGATATACAAACAATATGACTTTATGTACAGTATATGAGGACAATCATGGCCGCTCACTCTTCTCTCTCATCCTCTTCACTCTGGATATACAAACAATATGACTTTATGTACAGTATATGGGGACAATCATGGCCGCTCACTCTACTCTCTCATCCTCTTCACTCTGGATATACAAACAATATGACTTTATGTACAGTATATGGGGACAATCATGGCCGCTCACTCTTCTCTCTCATTCTCTTCACTCTGGATATACAAACAATATGACTTTATGTACAGTATATGGGGACAATCATGGCCGCTCACTCTTCTCTCTCATCCTCTTCACTCTGGATATACAAACAATATGACTTTATGTACAGTATATGGGAACAATCATGGCCGCTCACTCTTCTCTCTCATCCTCTTCACTCTGGATATACAAACAATATGACTTTATGTACAGTATATGGGGACAATCATGGCCGCTCACTCTTCTCATTCATCCTCTTCACTCTGGATATACAAACAATATGACTTTATGTACAGTATATGGGGACAATCATGGCCGCTCACTCTTCTCTCATCCTCTTCACTCTGGATATACAAACAATATGACTTTATGTACAGTATATGGGGACAATCATGGCCGCTCACTCTTCTCTCTCATCCTCTTCACTCTGGATATACAAACAATATGACTTTATGTACAGTATATGAGGACAATCATGGCCGCTCACTCTTCTCTCTCATCCTCTTCACTCTGGATATACAAACAATATGACTTTATGTACAGTATATGGGGACAATCATGGCCGCTCACTCTTCTCTCTCATCCTCTTCACTCTGGATATACAAACAATATGACTTTATGTACAGTATATGGGGACAATCATGGCCGCTCACTCTTCTCTCTCATCCTCTTCACTCTGGATATACAAACAATATGACTTTATGTACAGTATATGGGGACAATCATGGCCGCTCACTCCTCTCTCATCCTCTTCACTCTGGATATACAAACAATATGACTTTATGTACAGTATATGGGGACAATCATGGCCGCTCACTCTTCTCTCTCATCCTCTTCACTCTGGATATACAAACAATATAACTTTATGTACAGTATATGGGGACAATCATGGCCGCTCACTATTCTCTCTCATCCTCTTCACTCTGGATATACAAACAATATGACTTTATGTACAGTATATGGGGACAATCATGGCCGCTCACTCTTCTCTCTCATCCTCTTCACTCTGGATATACAAACAATATGACTTTATGTACAGTATATGGGGACAATCATGGCCGCTCACTCTACTCTCTCATCCTCTTCACTCTGGATATACAAACAATATGACTTTATGTACAGTATATGGGGACAATCATGGCCGCTCACTCTACTCTCTCATCCTCTTCACTCTGGATATACAAACAATATGACTTTATGTACAGTATATGGGGACAATCATGGCCGCTCACTCTACTCTCTCATCCTCTTCACTCTGGATATACAAACAATATGACTTTATGTAGAGTATATGAGGACAATCATGGCCGCTCACTCTTCTCTCTCATCCTCTTCACTCTGGATATACAAACAATATGACTTTATGTACAGTATATGGGGACAATCATGGCCGCTCACTCTTCTCTCTCATCCTCTTCACTCTGGATATACAAGCAATATGACTTTATGTACAGTATATGGGAACAATCATGGCCGCTCACTCTTCTCTCTCATCCTCTTCACTCTGGATATACAAACAATATGACTTTATGTACAGTATATGGGGACAATCATGGCCGCTCACTCTTCTCTCTCATCCTCTTCATTCTGGATATACAAACAATATGACTTTATGTACAGTATATGGGGACAATCATGGCCGCTCACTCTACTCTCTCATCCTCTTCACTCTGGATATACAAACAATATGACTTTATGTACAGTATATGAGGACAATCATGGCCGCTCACTCTTCTCTCTCATCCTCTTCACTCTGGATATACAAACAATATGACTTTATGTACAGTATATGGGGACAATCATGGCCGCTCACTCTTCTCTCTCATCCTCTTCATTCTGGATATACAAACAATATGACTTTATGTACAGTATATGGGGACAATCATGGCCGCTCACTCTTCTCTCATCCTCTTCACTCTGGATATACAAACAATATGACTTTATGTACAGTATATGGGGACAATCATGGCCGCTCACTCTTCTCTCTCATCCTCTTCACTCTGGATATACAAACAATATGACTTTATGTAGAGTATATGGGGACAATCATGGCCGCTCACTCTTCTCTCTCATCCTCTTCACTCTGGATATACAAACAATATGACTTTATGTACAGTATATGGGGACAATCATGGCCGCTCACTCTACTCTCTCATCCTCTTCACTCTGGATATACAAACAATATGACTTTATGTAGAGTATATGGGGACAATCATGGCCGCTCACTCTTCTCTCTCATCCTCTTCACTCTGGATATATAAACAATATGACTTTATGTACAGTATATGGGGACAATCATGGCCGCTCACTCCTCTCTCATCCTCCACACTCTGGATATACAAACAATATGACTTTATGTACAGTATATGGGAACAATCATGGCCGCTCACTCTACTCTCTCATCCTCTTCACTCTGGATATACAAACAATATGACTTTATGTACAGTATATGGGGACAATCATGGCCGCTCACTCTTCTCTCTCATCCTCTTCACTCTGGATATACAAACAATATGACTTTATGTAGAGTATATGGGGACAATCATGGCCGCTCACTCTACTCTCTCATCCTCTTCATTCTGGATATACAAACAATATGACTTTATGTACAGTATATGGGGACAATCATGGCCGCTCACTCTTCTCTCTCATCCTCTTCACTCTGGATATACAAACAATATGACTTTATGTACAGTATATGGGGACAATCATGGCCGCTCACTCTACTCTCTCATCCTCTTCACTCTGGATATACAAACAATATGACTTTATGTACAGTATATGGGGACAATCATGGCCGCTCACTGCTCTCTCTCATCCTCTTCACTCTGGATATACAAACAATATGACTTTATGTACAGTATATGGGGACAATCATGGCCGCTCACTCTTCTCTCTCATCCTCTTCACTCTGGATATACAAACAATATGACTTTATGTACAGTATATGGGGACAATCATGGCCGCTCACTCTTCTCTCTCATCCTCTTCACTCTGGATATACAAACAATATGACTTTATGTACAGTATATGGGGACAATCATGGCCGCTCACTCTTCTCTCTCATCCTCTTCACTCTGGATATACAAACAATATGACTTTATGTACAGTATATGGGGACAATCATGGCCGCTCACTCTACTCTCTCATCCTCTTCACTCTGGATATACAAACAATATGACTTTATGTACAGTATATGGGGACAATCATGGCCGCTCACTCTTCTCTCTCATCCTCTTCACTCTGGATATACAAACAATATGACTTTATGTAGAGTATATGGGGACAATCATGGCCGCTCACTCTTCTCTCTCATCCTCTTCACTCTGGATATACAAACAATATGACTTTATGTATAGTATATGAGGACAATCATGGCCGCTCACTCTTCTCTCTCATCCTCTTCACTCTGGATATACAAACAATATGACTTTATGTACAGTATATGGGGACAATCATGGCCGCTCACTCTTCTCTCTCATCCTCTTCACTCTGGATATACAAACAATATGACTTTATGTACAGTATATGGGGACAATCATGGCCGCTCACTCTACTCTCTCATCCTCTTCACTCTGGATATACAAACAATATGACTTTATGTATAGTATATGAGGACAATCATGGCCGCTCACTCTTCTCTCTATCCATCCGTCCTATACACTGGGTATAATCCAACATATTGTAAATGAGATCGTCAGGTACAAGAATGCAAAAGATGGAGGGAGATTAATCAAAACCTGCGCAAAGGAAAAATTGATCAGTTGCCCATAGCAACCAATCAGACTCTTCTTTCATTTTTCACAGGCCTCTTTAAAAAATGAAAGAAGGAATCTGATTGGTTGCTATGGGCAACTGCGCCTCTTTACTCTACACAGGTTTTGATGAATCTCCTCCGCTGTGATTATAAGAAACTGAGTATGTAAAGGGAAAAGGGGCTTCCGACAGGTACTTGTGATGCACAATAAGAACCTTAAAGGAGTACTCCGCCCCTAAACATCTTATCCCCTATCCAAAGGATAGAGGAAAAGATGTCTGATCGCGGGGGGTCCTGTCACTGGGGACCTCCGTGATCTTGGCTGCGGCAACCCAGACATCTGGTGCACGGATGAATAGTGATGTAGGGCAGAGGCTCCTGACATCACGGTCACGCCCCCTCAATGCAGGTCTATGAGAGGGGGCATGACACCCCTCCCATTGACCTACATTGAGGGGGCGTGGGTGTGACGCCACAAGCCTGCAGCGCTGCACCCAACGCTCTAAATGAACGCTGGGTGCAGCTGGGAGATTGCAGGGTGCCCAGTGGTGGGACCCCATGATCAGACATCTAATCCCTTATCCTTTGGATAGGGGATAAGATGTCAAGGGGCAGAGTACACTTTTAAGGAATATTACATCCCATAAAAACATTCTCCCTATCCACAGGGGCGATAGTGGGTGGGTGGGGGGTTCTGTCCTCTGGGACCCTCCGAGATTGCAAGAACAGGACCCTACTCTCCCCAGACTGGAGCGGTGGGCCGGCAGGTGCTCCATTCATGTCTATGAAGTCGATGTACTTGGCATAGACAATGCATGGAGCGTGTACTGACCTATTTCATTCAGCGGGGAGAGTCAGGGCCCGCTATGGAGATCAAGCACTTATTACCTATAGGGAATACCAGGAATACACCTTGATAGGAGGAAGGAGCCCTATGAATTGTGGGGTGTCCTATGGAGAAATTATATTTTAGTAAAAAGAAGTTGTGAGAGAATAGAACTAAAATGACATATTTGTGTATACAGCATCTCCATAGATCAGACAATACATAGGGTTTGTTTGTTGTCCGTAACCATGGAGACTCATAGATCTATAGAGGTTTATTTGTCACCTATATAGGTTTATTTGTCACTTTATAGGTTTGTCACTTTATAGGTTTATTTGTCACTTTAACTTTTGTCTTTAGATTTTCGTCAGTCACAGAACTGAAGCAAAGTTTTGATTCGTTTTTCAATGACTTGAGACAATGTTTGTTCTTACTCACCGAAGAACCTTTTCTCCGTTTACTCGCCATTCCTCCAAATTTAAACTTTAGATTTGCAAGTTTCTTTCCTTTCCCTTTCTTCTTTGCATCTTTGGATTTCGTTTTTTTCCTAACACCGGGCCCTGGACATCAGAAATCATGGAGTTATTAATAAAAAGAGAAACCTTATAATTAATCAGAATGTAATATAAAATACAAATAATAACATTGTCCATTGACTTCTGGTTCCGGCGATGCTCAGACGCAGCTAAGACGGCACCTCCCGGCCTCTGAACGGCAAAACATACCGGCAAGTACCGCACTGAAGCTCACAGTGGGCTCCCTGCACCTCCGGCAGCTGCCCACCTCTGTATGGAGCGCTACTTGCTCCGCAGCGGCCATAAACAATCCTCCCAGCGCAGCACTCGCAAAGGCCCCTTACCTGTAATGGCGGCCGGGAAATCTCTGCGGGATTTCCCAGCAAATTCACAGATATACAGATGTATGCGGAGCCAATAAACAAAAATTCACAGAAGAGTAAGATTAGCTCACTAAAACGTAACATTTAATAATAACAGCATAAAATAGTAGTCCTCAAAAAAAACAATAATCAACACCAAAAATACACAATGGGTTTAATGCCAGGGCCATTAGCAAATGGCCCCAGTCAAATAGCGCGTTTCCTATAAGCACAATACGTGTCACCCGATAAGACACAAATAATGCAGTAGTCAATCCCGACGCGTTTCCCCCCTCCCATATGGATATTTAGGAGCAATGCGGGGTTCATCAGGGGAATGGATAGGAAACTATAGAACTACTTGATACTCTGGCAATAAGTCTGTAAGTGCCAGCTGTATAAATGATAAACCGGTTCGATAGGGACCACTCACTCAGACCCACAGAGAGTAGTCCTCCTAGCCAAGACCCGGGATGGAGGTCCCAAGTAGCGATGCACGGTATAGGTAGCCTGTGACCAGATGCAAATGCCTCCTGGTCGGTGAATAAGTGTCATTCCCTCCAGACAGCAACAGAAATCTCTGCAGGCACAGCGCTCCTCCCTGCACAGCTCCTCGCGGGGCATACAGTCTGCCGCTTCATCTCCACAGCGCTGTCGGTCCCTTCACATACGGCTACATGGTGTTCTTTAGATTTCAAGTCGTTTATAGCAACAGGTGAGTGTAGGTGTCTGTCTGTGTGTTTTTTTGTTTGTTTGTTTTATTTTGTTTCTTCTTTTTCCTTTGTTTCCCTTCTCTTTTTCTTTTTAGGTCTGGTCTCTTTTTTTCGTTAGGATGCAGCTGGTATCTTGGAATGTGAAGGGATTGCGCTCGCCTAACAAGTGGATGCAGATTCTTCGTCACCTGAAGCGTCTTCATCCAGATTTAGCGTTACTCCAGGAGACACATCTGTCAGCTGACGACATGGTTCATATGTCTAAATTGTTGGTAGGGGAGGTGATCGGAGGTCCAGCGGTTAATGGTAAGGAAGGCACCTTAATTCTTATCATAAGAATTTATCCAAGTGGTTGATGTGATGTGAGGGGCGGTGGGTAAAGCTTTAGGTTCGCTATGAGGGTCACGACTATCTATTTATAGTTGCTATGCTCCCAATGGGGACAACAAAGTGTACTTTAACTCGTTAGAGGCAATGCTTCTAAGTGATCCCCTTCCTCTCAAAATAGTGGGTGGTGACATGAATGCAGTGGCGGTGTCTGTGGAAGACAGAAGTTGTGGCGTAGTAGACAGGACACGCGCTCGTCCTAGTGACAGCACATTAGCTAAGTTTGTAGAGGTTTCTGGCCTTCGTGTTCCTTGGAGGTTGACGCACCCGGACACAAGAGGATTTATACATTACTCCCATAGTCACTCTTCTTGGTCCAGGATAGACCATCTCCTGACCTCTCCTGCCCTGCTCGCCCAAGTAGACGCCTCTGAGATGGTGAATTTTATAAAGTTCTGGCAGAGCAAGTTGTGACTCCCCTGACAGCTTACTTCAACCATCTTCTACATTCAGGTTCTTTGCCATTGCACTCCAACACAGCCACCATTTAACTTTTGCTAAAACCTGGTAAGGACCCGCTGTTTCCACAATCCTATCGGCCTACCTCCCTCATTAACCAAAATCTCACATTAGTGTCCAAATTGTTGGCTGACCGCCTGAGTGAATACCTACCCCTCCGATTGGTCCCTCGCAAGTAGGCTTCGTCCATACCCGCTCTGCAGTGGCTAACATCAGCAAGATTATCAGTCCTAGATAGGGTGCAGCATCGTCCCCAGCCTGGAGAAACCCTCATTTTAATAGCCTTGGATGCCGAGAAGGCTTTCAACAATGTCAGGTGGGACTGGCTGGGGATGGTGCTGGACAGAATAGGAATTGTTGGTCATTTCCACACTTTCCTAGGTGGGCTTTATTCTTCCCAATGGCTCGAGTTCACACTTCTGCAATATCGCCCCCCCCCCCCCCCCCCCGCCTCCTCTTTCCCCTCTTCAAAGGGATGAGGCAGGGCTGCCCCCAGTCTCCCCTGTTATTTGACTTTGCTCTGGAACCCCTGGCCAGACCTCTGTAAGATTCTGATCTCTTCCGGGGCATAAAGATTCTGTGTAAGGTGGTCAAATTGACCCTTTTTGCGGATGATATCCTGATTTTCATGGCTGATCCACGTGCACATTATGCCTAGTTAATGTCCACTCTTACCCATTTCAGTTCCTTTTCAGATTACAAAGTGAATCAACTCTTAGAGCAAAATTTTACCCCTAGGCCCGCATCGAGTGGCCTCTTATTGGTCCTCTATTGGGATATCCAATGATTTCATTAAACCTCATATTACTTATTTGGGGATCAAAATAGGTAATTTGCCCTCCTCCCTCTATACCCTGAACTATCCGCCATTGTTCAAAACCGTGTTAGATGAGTTTGCCTATTTCTTTTCTAAGAAAATGTCATCTCATAAAGATGTCCCCTTGTTCAATTCGGCTTTTACACGCTTTATATGGGCAGGGAAGAGGCCCTGGATTGCGCTGCAAAAAACTGATGTTGTCTAAGGCCAATGGTGGTATTGGTTTCCCTAATATCCGCGGCTACAATTTAGTCTGTATTTTTAATCATGCCCTTGACTGGATTTATGGGACTAGCTTCTACTCCAACTTAACTTTGGAGGAGGATCTGGTTTCCCCCTGGACCTTGGTCTCATTCCTCCATACCCTGTATTCTTGCCCATGTAAAGCATGCCCTAGTACTTAGAGACACCATTTTGACCTGGAAGGCCCTCCGCAAGGCCTTTGGGCTCCCATTTCTGCTGTCTGGGCGCCTCGAACTCTGGGGTCACCACAGAATTCCCTCAGGGCTTCATCTCATCAGAACCACAGCAATTCATCATGGCCTGAATATCAGCCCATGCGATTGCATCTCATAGTTCTCATCACACATCTTCACAGAGATCTGGATCCATCTGAACAGGCCATGTTTCTCTACAGAGATCAGGATCCATCTGACCAGGCCATGTTTCTCTATAGAGATCTGGATCCATCTGACCAGGCCATGTTTCTCTATAGAGATCTGGATCCATCTGACCAGGACATGTTTCTCTATAGAGATCTGGATCCATCTGACCAGGACATGTTTCTCTATAGAGATCTGAATCCATCTGACCAGGCCATGTTTCTCTATAGAGATCTGGATCCATCTGACCAGGCCATGCTTCTCTATAGAGATCTGGATCCATCTGAACAGGCCATGTTTCTCTACAGAGATCTGGATCCATGTGACCAGGCCATGTTTCTCTATAGAGATCTGGATCCATGTGACCAGGCCATGTTTCCCCACAGAGATCTGGATCCATCTGACCAGGCCATGTTTCTCTACAGAGATCTGGATCCCTCTGACCAGGCCATGTTTCTCTATAGAGATCTGGATCCATCTGACCAGGCCATGTTTCTCTATAGACATCTGGATCCATCTGACCAGGCCATGTTTCTCTATAGAGATCTGGATCCATCTGACCAGGACATGTTTCTCTATAGATCTGGATCCATCTGACCAGGCAATGTTTCTCCCCAGAGATCTGGATCCATCTGACCAGATCATGTTTCTCTATAGATCTGGATCCATCTGACCAGGCCATGTTTCTCTATAGAGATCTGGATCCATCTGACCAGGCCATGTTTCTCTATAGAGATCTGGATCCATCTGACCAGATCATGTTTCTCTATAGATCTGGATCCATCTGACCAGGCCATGTTTCTCTATAGAGATCTGGATCCATCTGACCAGGCCATGTTTCTCTATAGAGATCTGGATCCATCTGACCAGGCCATGTTTCTCTATAGACATCTGGATCCATCTGACCAGGCCATGTTTCTCTATAGAGATCTGGATCCATCTGACCAGGACATGTTTCTCTATAGATCTGGATCCATCTGACCAGGCCATGTTTCTCTATAGAGATCTGGATCCATCTGACCAGACAATGTTTCTCTATAGATCTGGATCCATCTGACCAGGTCATGTTTCTATATAGAGATCTGGATCCATCTGACCAGGCCATGTTTCTCTATAGAGATCTGGATCCATCTGACCAGGTCATGTTTCTCTATGGAGATCAGGATCCATCTGACCAGGCCATGTTTCTCTATAGATCTGGATCCATCTGACCAGGCCATGTTTCTCTATAGATCTGGATTCATCTGACCAGGCAATGTTACTCAATAGAGATCAGGATCCATCTGACCAGGACATGTTTCTCTATAGATCTGGATTCATCTGACCAGGCCATGTTACTCAATAGACATCTGGATCCATCTGACCAGGCCATGTTTCTCTATAGAGATCTGGATCCATCTGACCAGGTCATGTTTCTCTATAGAGATCTGGATCTATCTGACCAGACCATGTTTCTCTATAGAGATCTGGATCCATCTGACCAGGTCATGTTTCTCCACAGAGATCTGGATCCTTCTGACCAGGCAATGTTTCACTATAGAGATCTGGATCCATCTGACCAGGCAATGTTTCTCCCCAGAGATCTGGATCCATCTGACCAGGCAATGTTTCTCTATAGAGATCTGAATCCATCTGACCAGGCAATGTTTCTCCCCAGAGATCTGGATCCATCTGACCAGGTCATGTTTCTCTACAGAGATCTGGATCCATCTGACCAGGCCATGTTTCTCTATAGAGATCTGGATCCATCTGACCAGGCCATGTTTCTCTATAGAGATCTGGATCCATCTGACCAGGCCATGTTTCTCTATAGAGATCTGGATCCATCTGACCAGGCCATGTTTCTCTATAGAGATCTGGATCCATCTGACCAGGTCATGTTTCTCTATAGAGATCTGGATCCATCTGACCAGGCCATGTTTCTCTATATAGATCTGGATCCATCTGACCAGGCCATGTTTCTCTATAGAGATCTGGATCCATCTGGCCAGGTCATGTTTCTCTATAGATCTGGGTCCATCTGACCAGGACATGTTTCTCTATAGATCTGGATCCATCTGACCAGGCCATGTTTCTCCATAGAGATCTGGATCCATCTGACCAGGCCATGTTTCTCTATAGAGATCTGGATCCATCTGACCAGGACATGTTTCTCTATAGAGATCTGGATCCATCTGACCAGGTCATGTTTCTCTATAGAGATCTGGATCCATCTGACCAGGACATGTTTCTCTATAGAGATCTGGATCCATCTGACCAGGCCATGTTTCTCTATAGAGATCTGGATTCATGAAGTTAATCGGACCCCATTGTTGTATTTACCTGCAGTTTCCTGACTGTGCTATTGCTGTTCATCAGAACGATTCCTGACATCCTTAATTCGCCAACAAGTTTCTCCATCCACAGGATCTCCTTTTGCTGGATTTTTTACCTGGATTGCACCATTCTCCATATACTCTCTACACCACTACATGAGAAGACCCCATAAAGTGGGCAGTGAAATCCTGGACCCAGCTTGTCTAGCCAAGATAACTAGGCTTTGTACCAAGTCCTTCAGATCACTGGATTTTCCCATCTAATCTAATTCATACTGAAACCGATCTCCCGAAAACTGATCCCCGGATTAAATGCTGCACCCTGGGGGTCATAGGTCTCTGATCTCCGTTCAGGGGAGACGCAATCGTGAGAGGGCAGCAGGCTCTAACAAAGAGATATAAATGTAAAAAAACACATGACACCAGCTCACCCCTCCAATGGGTAGGGACTCGGCAGCAGCAGCGTGAATGAATGAAGAGAGGAAGGGAGGAGAGAAACACTAGAGCCGGGTCTCCAGGTGAAGAAGAACAAAAAATGAAAGCACAAACGAAACGCGTTTCGTTTGTGCTTTTATTTTTTGGTATTCTTCACCATTTTTCCACCTGTATGATTTTACCAAATTTTTTTTTTTCATTAAAGTTGGATTTTAACTGTTTGGGAGCCGGATACCCATCTCCATTTTTCCTTCTAACAAAGAGAACATTCAGTGTATAATAAATATCGTATTATAATATTTTTGCAGATTACTCCTGCAAATCCATCTTATTCAGAAAATTTCCTTTTAATTTAGGTCCTAATTGATAAAAAAAAAACTTTGGTTATACTGAAGCAAGCTTACATCACCAAAGGGACCTAGGGTAGAACCGGGAGGTCATAGTGTTACGCCAAAAATATGAGCACTTAAAGGGGTACTCCGCTGGAAACATTTTTTCTTTTTTTTTTAGATCAGGTGGTGACAGAAATGTAAACAGGCTTGTAAATGACTTCTATTTAGAAACCTTAATCTTAAGTACCGTACTTGACAGGAAGTTGTGTAGTTCTCTCCGGTCTGACCCCAGTGCTCTATGCTGACACCTCTGTTCATTTTAGGAACTGTCCGGAGCAGGAGAGGTTTGCTATGTGGATTTTCTCCTGCTCTGAACAGTTCCTAAAATGGACAGAGGTGTCAGCAGAGAGCACTGGGGTCGGACTGAAAAGAACTACACAACTCCCTGTGGAACATATAGCAGCTGATTAGTACTGGAAGGATTAAGATTTTTAAATAGAAGTAATTTACAAATCTGTATAACTTTCTGGCACCAGTTGATAAAAAAATAAAAATAAAAAACTTTTCCAGCGGAGTACCCCTTTAAACAACATAAACACAGAAATAAGGGTTGCAGCAAAAAAATTAACCATCAAAAAACATCCAATAGGATAATTCCTTTATAACTTGAGAAATGACTCCTTATAACTACTGTGAGTACTTATAACTGATACTATTACAGTGCTCCCCAATCTGTGGCTCTGTAGCTGGTCGAAAAGTACTTACCCCATCACATCCTGAATTATGCCAACACTACTACCTATGTGAACCAAGACCAATAAAAGCCAATACAATCCCAATGTTAATTTTTGGAGAGACCAACAGAAATAGGCAACCGAAAAAAACTGTCAGGGCTCTTTATTGGGGGGAGGGGGGGGGGGGGGGGACAGATGCCATCTAGATTCTACCTTTCCCTTCCTTGGTCTTGGCCTTCCTTATCGGCGGTGGTAGAGCAGGTGGCGGAGGAGCAGCTAACACCGGAGGGGCGACCGTCACAGTCTCCACAGCAGCAGCGACAGCTGCCGCAGCTGCCGCTGCTGAGCTGCCCTTTAACGGGTTATTGGCACTGAACTCTCGCCATTTGGCACCCAGCACGGTCATCATCTTGGACATCGGAATCTTAGGGTTCTTTTTTGCTATTAAAGGTCTAAAAGAGAATAAAAGTAATAACATAATAAACTGTTCACAGGTCTTTAAATAATTACTACTGAGATTAATCATAATTGCAAAACAAATCAATCTGTAGCTAACTTGTTCCCAAGATCTCATGGGGTCCCAGCAGTTAAAGGGGTACTCTGGTGGAAAACTTAATCAACTAGTGCCAGAAAGTTAAGCAGATTTGTAAATTACTTCTATTAAAAAATCTTAATCCTTCCAGTACTTATTAGCTTCTGAATACTACAGAGGAAATTCTTTTCTTTTTGGAACACAGTGCTCCCTGCTGACATCATGGCCACAGTGCTCTCTGCTGACATCTCTGTCCATTTTAGGAACTGTCCAGAGCAGCATATGTTTGCTATGGGGATTTTCTCCTACTCTGGACAGTTCTTAAAATGGACAGAGATGTCAGCAGAGAGCACTGTGCTTGTGATGTCAGCAGAGAGCACAATGTTCCAAAAAGAAAATAATTTCCTTTGTAGTATTCAGCAGCTAATAAGTAGAGGAAGGATTAAGATTTTTTAATAGAAGTAATTTACAAAAAAGAAAAGTTTTCCACCAGAGTACCCCTTTAAAGGGGTACTCCAGTGGAGAAAAAAAAATCCAATCAACTGGTGCCAGAAAGTTAAACAGATTTGTGAATTACTTCTATATAAAAATCTTAATCCTTCCAGTACTTATCAGCTGCTGTATGCTCCATAGGAAGTTGCATAGTTATTTCCAGTCTGACCACAGTGCTCTCTGCTGACACCTCTGTCCATGTCAGGAACTGTCCAGAGCAGGAGCAAATCCCCACAGCAAACCTATCCTGCTCTGGACAGTTCCTGACATGGACAGATGTGTCAGCAGAGAGCACTGTGGTCAGACAGAAAATAACTATGCAACTTCCTATGGAGCATACAGCAGCTGATAAGTACTGGAAGGATTAAGATTTTTAAATAGAAAACATTTACAAATCTGTATAACTTTCTGGAACCAGTTGATTGGAAAAAAATGGTTTTCCACCGGAGTACCCCTTTAAACCCCACAATCATAAAATGATCCGCTATCCTGTGGATAAAGGATAAGTGTACATGGTGGCAAAACCTCCTTAAAGGGGTACTCCGTCCCTAGACATCTTATCCCTTATCCAAAGGATAGGGGATAAGATGTCTGACCGCGGGGGTCCTGCTGCTGGGGACCCCGGGATCGCCGCTGCGGCACCCGCTATCATTGCTGCACAGAGCGAGTTCGCTCTGCGCGTAATGACGGGCAATACAGGGGCCTGAGCATCGTGACGTCACGGCTCCGCCCCTCGTGACGTCACAGCACACCCCTTCAATACAAGTCTATGGGAGCGGGCGTGTCGGTCGTCACGCCCCCTGCCATAGACTTCCATTAAGGGGGCGGGCCGTGATGTCACGACGGGCAGAGCCATGACATCACGATGCTCCGGCCCCTGTATTGCCCGTCATTACGTGCAGAGCGAACTCGCTCTGTGCAGCAATGATAGCGGGGTGCCGCAGCGCCGATCCCGGGGGTCCCCAGCAGCGGGACCCCGGCGATCTGACATCTTATCCCCTATCCTTTGGATAAGGGATAAGATGTCTAGGGGCGGAGTACCCCTTTAAGACCCCCGTCATTCAGCTAAGACCCACGTATACAACAGCCCAGGACATCCCCTTAAATAGAAGCAGCATATCCCCCCCCCCCCCCCTCTTCTATGGTTCATACCTGAGGAACTGACTGAAGGCCTTGTAGTTGGTCAGTGTATGGTAGTCTTCCTCAGAGAAGCCATAGTCCACATTGTCCAGCCCCCATTCCTCCATCAGCTGCGCCGAAGTCTTTGGCTCCTTTGAAGAAAAAACTTCTATTAGAAAAATAATATACAAATATAAAACCACTTAATTACCCTATTTTTACCAGACACTAACTTATAGGGGAACTCCGGTGGAAACAAGTGGAAAACAAATGTTTTCAAATCAACTGGTGCCAGAAAGTTAAACAGATTTGTAAATTACTTCTATTTAAAAATATTAATCCTTCCAGTACTTATCAGCTGCTGTATGCTCCACAGGAAGTTGTGCAGTTCTTTCCAGTCTGACCACAGTGCTCTCTGCAAGCAAATCCCCAAAGCCCCAAACCTCTCCTGCTCTGGACCGTTTCTGACATGGACAGAGATGTCAGCAGAGAGCACTGTGATCAGACTGGAAAGAACTACACAACTTCCTGTGGAGCATACAGCCGCTGATAAGTACTGGAAAGATTAAGATTTTTAAATATTAGTAATTTACAAATCTGTTTAACTTTCTGGAACCAGTTGATTTAAAAAAAAAATTGTTTTCCACTGGAGTACCCCTTTAACTCCTAGGCTTAGAAATCCAGGAACATCTGCAGGATTTATGGAAAAAGCCAAATTCATACTATAGCAAGACACAGATAAGGGGATGTCCACCTAAAAAGGACCAATGAGGGGTTAAAGGGCAACTCCAGCCACGGTGGATACTAATAGTAAAGGTAAAGAAAATATTTACCTCCCATCATTTCTTTAGTTACAGCAGTGTTTTCCAAAGAATGTTTCTCCAGCTGTTGCAAAACTACAACTCCCAGCATGCCCGGACAGCCAACGGCTGTCCAGGCATGCTGGGTGTTGTAGTTTTGCAACAGCTGGAGACACACTGTTAGAGGAATAACTGGAGATTGTATCAGACTGGAAAGACTACACAACTTCCTGTGGAGCATACAGCAGCTGATAAGTACTGAGAGGATAAAGATTTTTAAATATTAGTAATTTACAAATCTGTTTATCTTTCTGGAACCAGTTGATTTAAAAAAAAACTTGTTTTCCACCGGAGTACCCCTTTAATACAAAAATATTAACTTATAATCTTTATTAAAATAACACCACACTATTAAAACTGAAGGGTTGTGCCTTTTTGTGTAACTGTGTCTAAAACCCTAATTTTCCCTGCAGTAAACAGTAGGTTCCCCCACATCCAATGTCCAGGAGTACCAGCAGGGGGTGCCCTTGTTTATTACTTAGTGACCATTGGACAGAAAATGGGGCTTCCTAAATGCGACATGCCCCCCAAAAACCATTTCAGCAAAATTTGCTTTCCAAAAGCCAAATGTGACTCCTTCTGTTCTGAGCATTGTAGTTCGCCCGCACAGCATTTACGTCCTAACATGGGGTATTTCTATACTAAGAAGAGATGGAGTTACAAATTTTGGGGGGATTTTTCCAATTAGCCTTTGTAAAAATGGTAAATTTGGGAAAAAAAACTGCACGTAAGTGAAAAAAGTTTTTTTTTTCATTTACACATTCCTTTAGAAAGCAATTTTGTTAAAGGGGTACTCCGGTGAAAAACTTTTTTTTTTTTAAATCAACTGGTGCCAGAAAGTTAAACAGATTTGTAAATGACTTCTATTAAAAAAAATCTTAATCCTTCCTGTACTTATTAGCTGCTGAATACTACAGCGGAAATTATTTTCTTTTTGAAACACAGAGCTCTCTGCTGACATCACGAGCACAGGGCTCTCTGCTGACATCTCTGTCCATTTTAGGAACAGTTCAGAACAGCATATGTTTGCTATGGGGATTTTCTCTTACTCTGGGCATTTCCTAAAATG